>NC_091789.1:18365879-18719013 GCF_029378745.1 Bos indicus | reverse complement strand
TCCGCAATAATGCGAGAACTTCTTTGGTATTACTGTTCTCCAGTACGTGAACTGAGAACTTCCAGGTGTACAAACTGGATTTAGAAAAGGTAGAGGAACCAGAGATCAAATTGCCATCTGTTGGATCACAGAAAAAAACAAAGAGAATTCCAGAAATACTTCTGCTTTATTGACTATGCTAAAGCCTTTGTGTGGATCACAATAAACTGTGGGAAATTCTTAAAGAGATGGGAATACCAGACCACCTTACCTGTCTCCTGAGAAACCTGTATGCACAAGAAGAAACAGTTAGAACCAGACATGGAACAATAGACTGGTTCAAAATTGGGAAAGGAGTACGGCAAGGCTGTATATTGTCACCCTGCTTATTTAACGTATATGCAGAGTACATCACGAGAAACGCTGGGCTGGAAGAAGCACAAGCTGGAATCAAGATTGCCAGGAGAAAGATCAGCAGCCTCAGATATGCAGATGACACCACCCTTATGGCAGAAAGGGAAGAGGAACTAAAGCCTCTTGATGAAGGTGAAAGAGGAGAGTGAAAAAGCTGGCTTAAAACTCAACATTCAAAAAATTAAGATCATGGCATCTGGTCCCATCACTTCATGGCAAATAAATGGGGAAAAAGTGGAAGCAGTGGCAGATTTTATATTCTTGGGCTCTAAAATCACTGCAGACAGTGACTCCAGCCACGAAATTAAAAGAGCTTGCTCATTGGAAGAAAAACTGAAAAACCTAGACAATGTATTAAAAGGCAGAGAAATCACTTTGCTGACAAATGTTCATATAGTCAAAGCTATGGTTTTTCCAGTAGTCTTGTATGGATGTGAGAGTTGGCCCATAAAGAAGGCTGAGTGCTGAAGAATTGATGCTTTCAAATTGTGGTGCTGGAGAAGACTTTTGAGAGTCGCTTGGACAGCAAGGAGATCAAACCAGTCAATCCTAAAGGAAATCAACCCTGAATATTCATTGGAAGGACTGATGATGAAGCACCAATGTTTTGGCCACCTGATTCGAAGAGCTGACTCACTGGAAAAGACCCTGATTCTGGGAAAGATTGAGGGCAGGAGGAGAAGTAGGTGACAGAGAATGAGATGGTTGGATGGCATCACTGACTCAATGGACATGAATTTGAGCAAACTCCAGGAGATAGTGAAGGGAAGCCTTGCATGTTGTAGTTCATGGGGTCACCAAGAGTCGAACATGACTTAGCGACTGAATAATGAGTATTAAAAAAGTGAGTCTTGTGTTTTTCCCCTGTAAATCATGGAAGCTTACTTTATTTTTTTTTCTTCTTTAAGAATTCTGATTGGCTCACATAAAATATGTTGTAACAAAATGTATTCTTTTTTTTTTTTAATCTGAGGTTTTAAAATACTGACAACCCTTTGGTCGCACCTCTTCAAGGGTGATTAAATAGGAAGCCTTCTTTATTCCTGTA
The DNA here is from genome assembly GCF_029378745.1 of Bos indicus. Classification (NCBI taxonomy): domain Eukaryota; kingdom Metazoa; phylum Chordata; class Mammalia; order Artiodactyla; family Bovidae; genus Bos; species Bos indicus. The sequence continues at coordinate 18,717,572 of NC_091789.1, read as the reverse complement.
TTCAAGTTTGTAAGTAACTTATAGGTTGATATCCCAAATGTGAAAGGAGCATGTGTAAGTTTCTTTGCAGAGTTTAGTAGAACCTGTATAAGTAAACCAAGAGGAAAAGTCAAAGGCATGTTTAAATGATTTGGGGACTGTTTTAATGTATGCTAACCATGCTAGTCACAGCTAGCTCATGAAAAACAGTTATCACTCAGCTTGCTTTCTCTCTTCTCTTTCCAGATTGCCAAAATGCTTTGGAGTTTTTAACTGATTTTTAAGAAAAACCCCAAGTAGATTTGAGACTGTAAAAACCGACGCCTCAGCGAGGGGGATTTAGTGCCAATGCATCAACAAAAAAGACAGCCAGAGTTAGTGGAAGGAAATCTTCCTGTCTTTGTGTTTCCCACAGAGCTAATATTTTATGCAGATGACCAGTCAACACATAAGCAAGTGTTGACACTCTATAATCCCTATGAGTTTGCCTTGAAGTTCAAAGGTGAGTCTCCTAGGTCTATTGTATGGATTGAACTACTCCCTACTAATTTTTGACTTGTAGAAATTAATTTTTTAAAAATCACTAATGGCCATTGTGACTTTTTCTTTCAGTTTTGTGTACTACTCCAAATAAGTATGTTGTCGTTGACGCTGCCGGTGCAGTAAAGCCTCAGTGTTGTATGGATATGTAAGTCAAAATCACTTCCTGGTAACATATTTTCAGTGTGTTGATATTTATGTGTTTAACTTGCAAAAGATCTTTTCTTAAAGCTGCTCCACCTTGGCACTCATTACATTTTGGATTTTTGCTGAGAGTTTGTCTGCCAACATTCTTTTTAAGAAGTTTCTAAGAAATTCTAAACAGGTTGGCCACATAATAATTCATTATGTTGGAGCCAAGGTGTGTGTTAATATTTCCATGAACATTTCCTCGTGGTTGTGCGTTTAGTCATAGCAGAGAGATTTATGGAATTAAAGTTCTAACTTAATCCTGTACATTTCTCTAGCTATAATAGGGAATTTAGTCTTCTTTGGAACATCTTGCTATTATAGTGACAATTGAGGGACTAATAATGCTACACTCTGGGAAAAATAGTAATATAAATTCATCTGAAATGATTCAGTAATAAAACTGAAAGTTAGTCTATACAAACAGGAAACAAGTGTATAACTACTCATCTGGAAAATGTTAGCTGAGCTCTTCCAGATAATTTGGTCTTAAAGTGTCAGATAAATGATTGTTTGTTCAAGCTGTTCATATTTAACTTCCACTTTAAAACTAGAGGTGACCAGATGGATCTAATGACCAGCCCTTAATTTAAGCTACCAAGTAAACTGTATTGCTTTAAATCTTCCATAAGAATGAGAAGCAGAAGTTTTTTCTCTGGCATATATTTTCATCATCTCAGAGCCATAAAATGATGTATCTTTGATGATTTTTTTTTTGCATATTTCTTTGATTTTCATTGTGTACATGATAAGGACTATTCCAAAGAAATATAGTATCTCGCCCCATAAATGTGTTACCTTTGACCTAATTGTTTTGTGTTCTCTTTTTATTCTTATAAAGTAAAAATGAATGGCACTGAAGATAACTTGCATAAAAAATTATACTGCTCTATACTCTTTTCAGAGAAATACAGAAATGTATTGTTAGCCTTCTGTTGCATGGTCTTACTGGATTACCTACTTATTCGATTGCTTATTTTTGCCTTTGTGCATGGACTTCAATTTTAATTGAAGTCTAGGGTGAGGTTTGTTATTTTGTTATTTGAACAATAAATAAGTGGCAATAGGAATTTTTGAGACTTCTGTGGGGAAGAAACAATTTCATATATATCCTCTTTAGTGAATATTGCTACACAGAGATATCCAGGAAAAAATGTCATTGTGAAAAGGAATTTCCTTTACCTATCCTTTTATTTTAGACTCTTATTCATCAAATATTTAAGAATTACCCATTTCTTTTGGGGTTATACTGTGATTTTTTTTTAAAAAAAAAAACATCATCAACAAGTTTCTGTATTTGAGTATTTGGTAACACTCAGTAAATATGTATGAAATCTCTTGCTGAATTCTGTTTGAAACCTAAACTGCATTTGTTCTTTTTTAATGTTTCAGTGTAATTCGTCATAGAGATGTCCGATCCTGTCACTATGGCGTAATAGACAAATTCCGTCTCCAAGTTTCTGAACAAAGCCAGAGGAAGGCTTTAGGAAGGAAAGAGGTTGTGGCTACTCTTCTCCCGTCCGCAAAAGAACAACAAAAGGAAGAGGAGGAAAAAAGAATAAAAGAACATTTAACTGAAAGTTTATTTTTTGAGCAGTCGTTTCAACCAGGTACTTTGCGTTGTGTTGGCTTTTTGTTTTGTTTTGTTTTACTTCAGGTTGTTTTTAAAGTCCTTTTGAGGTCTTACATGTTTCTTACTTTAAATGAATCAGGGAGCAAAGAATAATTACTAGAACAATAACCTGCCACTCTAAACCTAGTTGACTACTTCAAAAGTGAATGTAGAGATCAGGTACCTAGAATTGAACAAGAGACCTCAAGCTGGCCTTTTAGGGGAGAAAATAACTCCACTAGACAGGGCTGCTAAAGCTGAAACTCCAGTACTTTGGCCACCTCAAGCGAAGAGCTGACTCATTGGAAAAGACTCTGATGCTGGGAGGGACTGGGGGCAGGAGGAGAAGGGGACGACAGAGGATGAGATGGCCGGATGGCATCACTGACTCGATGGATGTGAGTCTGAGTGAACTCTGGGAGTTTGTGATGGACAGGGAGGCCTGGCGTGCTGCGATTCATGGGGTCGTGAAGAGTTGGACACGACTGAGCGACTGAACTGAACTGAACTGAGACAGGGCTGTAAGGCAGGGGCAGTCATTGCCAGAGCTTTTCAGTCTATAAAACCTGAGACTGCAGGCACTGTACTTTACAATGCTAGCACAATTTGGCAATTCTGTACTTTTGCTTCTGTGACTTTCCTATATCCTTTCTCATTGAATTAATTCGAAGAAGGAGAGAAATTGTGCTTGGCAGTAGGCCAAGTGTACTTTTCATATTATTTTGGAAAAAAAAACTCATTAAAGTTGAAGTTAATTAAACTAAGTAGATTATAATATCCCCTTCCCCTGTGGGCTGTTAATTGAATCCCTCTCCATTCCTCATTTCCTTCCAGCTTAGATATTCAGGAGTGTTACGATATATTCTTTCAACATCGACAGTATCCTCATATTCAACTCTTTGGACATCATTCCCCCATCCTTTGATCTTCTTTTTATCTCCCATCAACCCTATTATAAAGGGAGGAAGAGAAAACTTTCCATAGAAAAGCATGGTGACTTTTTGATCATGATATATAAATATGATAGCACCTGTTCTTGAAATCGCAACACTATATATAAAGGAATAAAAACCATCTACTTGTCATTACATTAATTCTTAAATCCCTATCAGTTTGTTCATCTTAGAATGTTTATTTTGACAAGACAGGCATTCGCTGGAGGCAAGTGTCTTCTCATTCCATGCAGGGAGTGCCCAGGTTCACTGGTGATACCAAGACTAGGAATTAGGTAGTAGTTAGTAGATTGTTTTCTTCTCAGCAACTGTTATTAACTGACAGAACTAGTTTTTCGTGTTTTGAAGCTGAAAGAGAATCTCTGTCAAGTGTCACTTTGATGACATTTGATGACGTCAAATGGACACTTTGATGTCCAATCAGTACTGTGAAGTTGACTTATAAATAGATGTGAAATGCAGGATTCCTCTTTTAAAATGCCTTCTTATAGAAGAAGAAAGGCCATCTGAGTGTTTGGTTTTGGGTGTTAATTTTGTAATTTAAAGTGGTCATTGGAGATCACTTTTGTGTTTAACAGACTGGTGTGATGCCCAAGAGGGTTTAGTGTTTTACATATATTTTTTTCTTTTATTTTTAAATTTGTTAGAATTAAATTGAAAATCATCCTAAAATACAAATGTGTATTAACTGAACATTTTCTTCTTATTTTATGTTTATAACAAACCTTTGTATCTCAGGTACATTAGAGAATTGTTCTAATGTAAAATTGGAGTAAGTAGATGAATAGAATCGGAGATATTGGCATAGTACATGGTAGTCTCTGTTTTGGGGGGGAAAACACCTCTCTAAGCCATCCTTGTCAGGAAGCTCAAGAAGGCAGGCACCTTATTTGTCTGGTTCATCATTATGTCCTTGGCATCTAGCACAGGGCCCGGCACAGATTAGTTATACAGGAAATATGTACATGGGCCTCAGTAGAAAGGCTGGACTTCTCACCTGGTAGTCTGGTAGATTGCTGTTCTTTATCTTAAAAAGTTTCCAAGTCTCCTGCTCCTTTGTAGAGCAAGGGCAATCCCACAGTAGAGCTCCTCACTCCCCACAGTCTTGGCCAGCAAGTCCCATTTGTGGGTAGTTACCCCAATGCTTCTAATAATATGGCGGGAAATTGAGTAAAGTAATAGAGTGTAACAGTAACTTAGTCAATCTAGGCGCACAGAGTGATATTTTTAGCTTCTCTTGTTTATTAAATTAATAGTAAATTATGTGTGGTTTCTAGTATATGGAATTCTACGTTTTTCATTATGTTTCTCTGAATCAAAATGTTGAAAGAAATTGCGATTGTTCTATGGGAGTCATTATTTTTGTATGTCTTTAGCTGTAGAAAATGTTTATTAAGTATGTTATAGGCACAACAATATTGTGAGGTTCTCTCTTTGAGTTTTGCTGGAAAAATGGTTAGAGGCTATATCTCAAGATATTTGGATCTTAAAATGTAGTGAAAGGCAGTAAAAATGAGAAATTCTTCTCAAGTTTATGTATTGTATAAAAGACATCTTAGTAACAAATTAAAGGAAGGAAACAATACCTATAATCCCACACACTTAACAAATCTGCCTTTATGTGTTCCGTGTTACTTTCTAGACCTTGTCTATGAGCATAAATATAATTATATGTATGTGTGTGTGTGTATATATATATATATATATTTCATTTAACAGAAGTTGAAGAGAAATCCACAAAACATACTTTCACAAAATACCAAAGCCCATGTCATTAAAAAGGTGTTTTAAAAGGATTCATCTGAATCTTAGCGGGTTTATCTTAATTATATTACTAAAAAACTGCTATGTCTGATGCCAGGTTTGAGCTAGTGCTCTTTGGCTTAAGAAAACTACTTTCTTTATTACTGATTATAATAATAAAGAATTGAAAATGACCTAAAAGTCTATAAATTGGGGATTGATTAAATTACAAATATTCAAAAGATGGAATGTCATGCAGACATTTACAAGGATTTAATAGAATGGGCTTCCCTGGTGGCTCAGTGTGGGGAAGATCCCCTGGAGAAGGAAATGGCAACCCACTCCAGTATTCTTGCCTGGGAAGTCCCATGGACAGAGGAGCCTGGCGGGCTGCAGTCCATGGGAATTGGACACAACTTAGTGACTAAACAACAACACAATAGAATGGTAGATGGTCCTATATTGACATAAAAAGAGATTCAAATATTTTTCCAAGTGAGAGTAAAAAGTTAAGAACAGTATGTATAATATGGTCTCATTTAAGTAAAAAATCATTTTACATGTTTATATGGGCATTTATAAAATCTGCAAGGATCTATATACCAAGCTATTAACAGTGTTATCTCTAAGAAGATGGGATTACAGAAGAACCCTTATTTTTTTCTGTATCTGTAAAATTTTTACAACCCTGTAGTATCAGAAAAACTCTCCACTTTGAAAAATGTCAAGCATTTATGTGAATGTTTTTGAAATTTCTCTAAACGGTAAAAATTTCTTGAAATTATCTTTCAAGGGGAATAAAACTGTGGGTTTGCATTGAGCAGTGTAGTTGTCAGAAATATTTGCCTTGAAAACTTACCTTTGCAACAAGTACAAAAAGTACTGTATTCATTAGCAAAAGACAGACTTGTTTTTAGGCATTTATGCTATTGTTTCGTCTCAAGCAATAATCACTGTAAACTTTGAATTTGTTTTCAGCTATCTGGCTTTCATGAGGCTCAATTAAGCTTCACACAACAGCTAAGGTATTAATAATTTAGAAAAGCTGCATCTAATAATAAAATGAACAGTGTTTTTCATTAATAAAACACAAAGATTGTGTTGCTGTTGGCTATTTCTTTTAATGAAAGGAAGGGTAGTGGGAAAAGCTGTAAGACAGAAAATGCTGGTGGGTTTCTTAAAAATATGGGTATGAATACTATATAGTTCTGTACAGCCAGATCTATAGAAGGGCAGACCTGATAATAAATGTTTTTAAATTTTATATTATTATAGTAAGAACACAATATGATATTTACTGTTTTAACTACTTTTTGTGTACAATATAGTATCGTGGACTGTAGGTACAATGCTGTACAGCAGATCTCTAGAACTTACTCATCTTGCATAACTGAGATTTTTATGCTCATTGGTTAGCAACCTGGCCCCTGGCAGCCAACATTCTACTCTGATTCTATGAGTTTGTCTATTTGAGATTTCTCATACAAATGGAATCGTGTAGTATTTGTCCTTTTGTGACTCAGTTATTTCATTTAGCAGACTATTTGCCGGATATTGTCTCTGCTGTTTTCTTCTGTACTATAAATGCAGGTAGAGTGGAGGGCAAGAATTTTCATAGGCAGTTTTAATAACATTCAAGTTGAACCTTTTCTGGTGCCTTAACATTTTCCAAAATGGTAGCAGGATGCTGCAGTTATTAGGACCAAACCTGTCTCAAGGTCTACCAAAGATACTCCCAGAAGGTAGGGTAGCCCTACTGCAGTGGGCTCCAAGGCGGAGTACACACAAGTGGTGCATGAGGGGTATGCGAAGACAATGCTAGAACTTCAATTTCTATCTGTTTTTAGCCCATTCTATTAAAGTTCTATTTGCATATTTCATATTAAATATAATAGTACAGTACTTATGCCTATAATTTATAAACATACACAGGTGATACATGCTCAAACACTTTCTACAAATTCCAATGGGGTGGTGGGGAAAGGATGATGGCCACTAGAACATTCCATCCTGTAATGGGCTTCCAGATAAGTCCAACAGATAAGGGCCCATGGGATGGGAATGATGGAGAAAGTATCAGAGAAGTTAGACAAAACCAGAATCCTGGTGAGTGGTGGCCAGTCTATATGAATGAACTTTTATCTAAGTTGTTTTTAGAAGAAATCTCAGGGGTTCTTGTCTTTTTACAGAAAACAGAACTGTCTCCTCAGGACCTAGTTTACTGACTGTCTTCCTGGCAGTGGTGTGTATTACAGCTCTGATGCTTCCCACGCTGGGGGATGTGGAATCACTGGTGCCTCTCTACCTCCACTTAAGTGTGAATCAAAAATTAGTGGCTGCTTATATCTTAGGTAAGTGTTTTAAAGATGCATTGGGGCATAGCATACTACTAGTACTAGTTTGACTCAGTCGTGTCCAACTCTTTGTGACCCCATGGACTGTAGCCCACCAGGCTCCTCCCTCCATGGGATTCTCCAGGCAAGAATACTGGAGTGGGTTGCCATTTCCTTCTCCAGGGGATCTTCCCGACCCAGGGATCGAACCCGGGTCTCCCGCATTGCAGGCAGACGCTCTAACCTCTGAGCCACCAGGGCATAGCATAGGCAGTTTTTTTTCTTGAAAAGAAGAATACATTATTCCTTTATTTATCCCATTATTTCTTTAAAAAAATCTATTCTGGACTAAATTGTATCCTAAACACTTAAAGTATACATTGTAGAAACATGAAAGTTATAGAAACACTAATATTAAACCTAAAGCAAGCATTCCTAACATAAATCAAGGCCCAGAATCTTTAAATGGCTCACCTAAGATCTATTGATTATAATTGATTCTTTTTAATTTTTAAAAATTTTAACACAATTTTAAAGATTACTTTCCACTTACAGTTATTACAAATATTGACTACAGTCCCTGTGTTATACAGTACATCCTTGAGCCTCATACCCAACAGTTTGTACTTCCTAGTCCTCTACCCCTATGTTGCCCCTCCCTATGTAGGCAATTTTTATGGCCTGGAGGTGGTAGTGGTGGTTTATGTGTATATGGGGTGATGGTGGTGGCTTGATTTTTTTTTTTTTTTAAGAAAAACAAAAAAATATTGCTTCAGAAGCATGTTGAGGTAAAATGTATTTTAAGATTTAATTGTTGGCTTACATTTGGTTCTTTCAAACTTATTTATCTAGTACCAAATACTACATTTATTCCATTATTGTCCTTTTGCTGATTTACAACTGTATGGGATTCCCAGGTGGCGCTAGTGGTAAAGAACCCGCCTGCCGATGCAGGAGACACAAGAGACAGGTTCGTCCCTGGGTCTGGAAAATCCCCTGGAGAAGGAAATAGTCACCCACTCCAGTATTCTTGCCTGGGAAATCCCATGGACAGCGGAGTCTGGCGGGCTACAGTCCATGGGGTCACAAAAAATCAGATACAACTGAAGTGACTTAGCATGCATGCAAAACATGTATAAAATATAAACTGCATACACTCCATTATACAGCATTTCCACTTCTAGGAATTGACCTTAGGGAAATACACAAAGCACATACAGTGATAAAGATGAACAAGGCAGCCTTGTTTAATATTGTGATCCTTTCTCTTTAAACTAGTTCCCTTGTCTGCTATTGAATCATTTCTTTCAGTCATCCTGGCTTGAAATCTTATAGTTAATTAGTTCAAATGAACAAACATTTATTCAATACCTACCATGTGTCAAAGATTAGGATTCTCGTGATGCATGACTCTTTCCTCATTGTCTCCTCTCACCTCTTTTGAGATGCCAACTCTTTTCAGTTCCTTGGTGTGCTCACTTTTTTTTCAAAGCTTCAAAATTGTCTCCTGAGTTGTCTCCCTGACTTCTATCTGTGTCCCTTCTCTTCCTGTTCCTCCCCCTTTTATCCCCGTTATTTCCCCCTCAACCAAAATCACCCATCACATTACTGTCAGGTTGATTTCAATTCTGGGTTGGTTTCACCACCACCACTCTGCTCAACAACCTTCAATGATTCCCCATAATCCATAGAATGAAGTATAACTCCATAGTTTGACACTGAAGACTCCATGCTCCGAGTCCTCTCTGAGTTAATATTGTCTAGCTGCTTCCCTATGTAAATCCTTGGTTAGAGCCCATTAGGTTATTTATTGACCTCCCAAAGCTCATCTGGAGCCCCAGTCCTACCTCTATGCCCTTGTTCTTGCCATTCACTCACCTGAAATGCCAGCCCATCTTACTGTTTTCTGTCTTTCCTGTTCATCTTTTAGGCTTACTCCAGCTTAACCTTTTGGGGCATCTTTGCCCCAAGTCCTATGCGATTATTTTCCTTCTCTGTACTTTATCACTCACTTTTTAAGAACCATTTAGGACCGAGTATATTCTTATATTATTAAAATTCTTATGTATGGAGTCTCTTCCAAAGAAACAAGCTAAGCAGAAATATATGCTTTTGTCTCTTTGTGGCTCTAGGACACTGGAATACAAATAGGCTTACATTGTTTTTGTTGATAAAGTTGGCTGTGTTTACTGACACTTTAAACTGCCATGTCTGCTATTATTATAGCTGATGTGACTGGAAAATGTGAGAGATATATTTAATGGTTAAAAAATTAGCTATGGCCAGACATTAGTGATTTATTTAAATCTATCCAATGACTGCCAATTACTATATATTGGATATCTTCCACTATAGTATCTGTATAGTATCAAAATTCAAATTTATTTTGAGTTCTTGGTAGAGTGCCTGGCTTTGTGCTGTAAAGATTTTGTAAAATGCATATCTTTAACTGTGCTCCAATTTTTTCTTTCAGGTCTTATCACAATGGCTATATTTAGAACATGAACAAGGAGTTCAGTTGACTTCTGAAGTACATTTATCTTGAAAATATGAATGTGGACTGCCTTTTATCTCTATTTCACCCCATTAACATGCTACAAAGTATTGAATGATTTACAATCATTTCAAATATATAATATATATTTTAAATTACTCTATAATTTTATTCCAAGGACTCCAGCACATTATGTTACAGATAGCAAGGAGGCTTCTGAGTGACACTTAGGAAATTATTTGAAGAAATTCTTTTTACATCTAAGCCACCCATGCAAAAGACTTAATTAAGACATTTGTTATTTCCTCATCCTTTTTCTAATTCACTTTGATTGTTGCAGTCATGTGTCCTTCAAAGCTAAAGGCCTAAAAGAGCAAACTGACCAGCCTAAAAGTAAAAGTACATTTACTTCCTAGGTACGAACATCAATGTTCCTATGTAAACTATGCCTTGTCCTCTACCATTATAAACAGTTGCCATGGTGTTTCTAAAATACGTTTTACAGTCAATATGTAGAGAGTAATAAAAAGAATAAAGTACTGAGGGATCATGCTTAGTCTCTCGCAGAAGACATATTTAATTCATTTGATGAACTGCGGAATAGGTTGTGGTCCAGCCACCAAGAAGTAGGGTGACCATTCTATTTGGTCTAAGAATTCCAAAGGAAAGTAGACATTTGTTTAGTTACTTGGTACACCCTAGCTTTACCTCTGGATAATGCTTTATGGTAATGGGAGGAAAATCACTTGTCTTTTCTCCATAGCCCTCTGCCTGACTGTAAGGTACTAGCCCAGATTGGGGCTACCAATGCCAGGTGGTTTATGTGGAGATGATTTTTCACCTTTAAACTCTAAGCCAAGTATCAACATAAAAAATCCTTGATATCTGTCTATTTTATACCAGTCACTGAGATATTTTTTAAGTTGTATTTATAAGTTTGTATTTATTATTGAAACAACTTTACCAAAAAAGTCCCCTGAAGCACAACTATTTACATTTCTTTATAGCCTCTTCTGATCTCTAACATATATATGCAGTTTTAACTGTTAGTGTTGTAGTAATTGATCTTTTGACTTAGGATTTTTATCTGAGAGCACAATGCATTCAGTCTCTTGAAAATCATGTTCCAGATCTTTTTACAGAATGAATTTATGCACTGCTACTGTAGTATTCTCAAGGATAAACACAAGATATATGCCTGATGTTGGTTTTTGCAAGAAACAGTACTTTGCTTCTAAAGTCAAAGCTTTTATGTATACTCTTTCATAGAAAATCTTCATTGTTTAACCATTTGGGGAGCATAAATCATTAAATGGATCATGTCTGTACATTGTGTAATGACTGAAAAGCACATAAATGTAATCTATTTTGAACTTTGTAAAAAAAAAAAAAAAAAATTACCCTTGTGTTTGAAGTGAAGTCGCTCAGTCGTGTCCGACTCTTTGCTTCCTCATGGACTGTAGCCTGCCAGGCTCCTCTGTCCATGGGATTTCCCAGGCAAGAATACTGGAGTGGGTTGCCATTTCCCTTCTCTAGGGGATCTTCCCAACCCAGGAATTGAACCCAGGTCTCCCGCATTGTAGGCAGACACTTTACCATCTGAGCCACCAGGGAAGTCTGTGTTTGAAAGTTATCCTTGTTTCTCTGTCCATCTCAAATCGTGTATATGTGTATGTGTGTGAGTGCAGGCGCACGTGTGTGCCTGTGTGCATGTGATCACACATTGTAAAGAACAGAAATTACTTTAAAAAATAAAAGAAAACGGAGACCTGAAGTTTTACATTGATTTACACATTTTGTCTGGGTATGTCTCTGAGGAACTCAAAATTTTTGTCTCTGTGTTCAATTGTTTGCAACTCTATGGACTGTAGCCTGCCAGACTTGTCTATCCATGGGATTCTCCAGGCAAGAATACTGGAGTGGGTAGCCATTTCCTTCTCCAGGGGATTTTCCCAACCCGGGGATCGAACCCAGGTCTCCTGTGTCTCCTGCATTGGCAGGCAGATTCTTTACTGCTTGAGCTATCAGGGAAGCCCTGTATCCTAAAGGTGTCTCCTGTTTCTGTGAGTTAAATAAGCAAAAATGAGAAGTGAAATATGTGAGCCAAAATGTCTTAAGTTTTTAAATTTACCAAGGGAGTTAATTTGTTATTAAAATTTTTGAATAGGTAACAGTTACATGCTTCAAAAATAAAAAACTAAAAAGGTATACAGTGAAAACTCTGCTCACCATCCCTGCCCACCCCATTGCCTATCCACTCAGCCCTGTACAAGTGACCACTTTTATTAGTTTAAATATACTTTGTTTCTCCAAATACAGATTCTTATTTTAGTGCTTTATATATAAATGGTAACATAGGCTATATGGGTTGGCCAAAAAGGTCGTTCAGGTTTTCCATAAGCTATTACAGAAAAACCCAAATAAATTTTTTTGGCCAACCCAATACTATACTGCACCCAGCTATTTTCCCACTTAACACTATATCCCGGAAGAACTTTCTATATCAGTAAAGAGTATCCTCATTCTTATTAATTTTTATTAACTTAAAAGTGAGGTTGACCATCTTTTCATAGAACTATTTATTTACCTTTTTGGTTCGCCATCCCCTGCTTTCTGGTGAGTGGGTGTTTTTTTCCTTATTGGCTTATAGGAGCCCTTTGTGATGTGAGTTGCAAATATTTCCTTTCAGTTTATCATTTTTCTTTGACTTTACTTATGGTGTCTTTACCATGCAAAACTTATTCTGGGGTAGTTGCATTTATGAATCTGTTATGACTTCTGGATTTTGAATCATAGAAAACACTACCCCACACCAAGGTAACAAATCATAGATACACATGCATACAAGCACCAGTTAGCATTTATAATGAAGAGTCCATTTACAATAGCAAAAATTTTTAAAACTCTAGGTTTTAGAGGGGTGGAAGGGAGGTTCAAGAGGGAAGGGGCATATGTATACCTGTGGCTGATTCACGTTGATGTGTGGCAGAAACCAACACAATATTGTATAGTAATTATGCTTCAATTAAGAAAAAAAGTATATCAGGAAAAAAAAAAAACCCTAGGTTTAAACTTAGAGTCCCAAAACCTTTATAAGGAGAATAAAACAATCCAGGGAAACACAAAACTAGACCTGAACAAATGGAAATTGTAGTATTAACATCATAAACATTTCCTATCATTCTAACTTGTATAAATTTAACACGATCCCAAAAAGAATACCACAAAGTGTTGGTGTTTTTTTCCACCTAGATGCGTTGATTCTAGAGTTCATATGAAGAAATGCTCATAACTAGGAAATCTTGAAGAGTAAAGGGAGAAATGTTTCCAGAAATTAAAGCTTTTATATAACTCCAATAATTGCAATAATGTGCCATTGGTCCTTGAACAGACCAAAGGAAAAGAACTGAAAATACAGAAATACACCCAAATATACCCAGGAATTTAGGTAGAGGTGTCACCTCCAAACAGTGGAGAAAAAAATATACTGGCCAATAAATGGCATGAAAACTGGATAGCCATCTAGAAAAAAAAAAATGAAATTGGATTGATGCATTTCAACAGGATGAACTCCAAATGAATAAAAAATTTAAAGGTAAAAAGATGAAACCATCAAAGTGCTAGGCAACAGTATGGAGAATTAATTTCTTTATAATCTTGGAAGGGGTTAATTCTTTTTTTTTTTTTAATTTTTTAAAATTTTATTTTATTTTTAAACTTTACATAATTGTATTAGTTTTGCCAAATATCAAAATGAATCCATCACAGGTATACATGTGCTCCCCATCCTGAACCCTCCTCCCTCCTCCCTCCCCATACCATCCCTCTGGGTCGTCCCAGTGCACTAGCCCCAAGCATCCAGTATCGTGCATTGAACCTGGGGGGTTAATTCTTTATTATTATTATTTTTTAAATTTTTTGTCTTATATTGGAGTATAGCCAATTAATAATGCGATAGTTTTAGGTGGACAGCAGAGGGACTCATACATATACATATATCCATTCTCCCCCAGACTCAGAATGGGTTAATTCTTGATGATTCAGTAACAATATTTCATCTCAAAGACTAAATTGGTAATCTGTGTCACCCCTTGACAGTAGTTATTTATCCTCCCATCTTCAGTGTGTAATTTCCCAGTTTTGTACAAACATCCCCCCCCTCAACTAGTTTTCAATGTTAGATCCCCAGAATCATAAAAATACTTGGATTTTTCCCTTTTAGAGATGACTTGATTGAACTCACTTAAGTTCTCCCTTTTAATTCAAGTCTGCTGCATTTTGACAGGCTGTAATTAACAAAAACTGGGTGACTGGCAAGTGATCATACATTGTGTGTCTGCACTGTCTGGATTTACAGTCCATATTTGAGTGTGTGGTGGCATGGGAGGAAGGGTAGAAAAGAAAATGTGCCTCAAATACCCTTTGATCCAATTGGTGCTGAAATGCATGGCGTACCCGACAAATGCTGCCGGAGCTGAAGAGGCCTGAACTGACCTTAAATGATGGGCTTGCTTGATACACGAAGAGGGCTTGGGTTCACAAGCAAAGGTAAGGATGAGTGTGCCAGGAGGTGGGGGGAGTTGTTTTGAAACAATTTCCGTGGAGATATTTGAGACTGTGACGTGTGTGTGATTGCTTCCTGTCTATTATGAAGAAAACTTTTTTCTCTGCTGTGATTAAAGAGGCTGATCACAGACTAGAGAGGAAAGACCCAAGCTTGCCAAGGGGCCACTGGCATTACAAGTTTTTATTAGGAACAAAGTAAAGAAGTTGTCATCGTAAAAATGAGTATGATTCATCGTGAAGGCAGTTAGCAAACAGGAAATGCACAGCAAGAAGCATGGTGATAGTTGTAATTATCTGTCACCGTAGGTGTTTTGCCACCTTGAAATGGTTAGGCCTTCACAATTCTGCCACCTGAATTCACTTCAGAAGGAGTTACACAAAGTCAGCATGAAAAGCTTCAGGTTTCAAGAAGGGATTCTGGAAACGAGCATCTCCTTGATATTTTCATTCAAGGAACAATTATGTTAAAAAGACTACATAACAGCTACCAAGGAGACACGTACAGGGTTTTGACAAAAACATGGAAACAACTCTGAGGTTTCAAAGTTTTGCTATTATGAGGGATATAGAAAATTTCAAGTAGCACCTAAAACCCCAACATTTGACAGAACAGGCCTAAAATACGGCAACCCACTCCAGTGTTCTTGCCTGGAGAATCCCAGGGACGGGGGAGCCTGGTGGGCTGCCATCTATGGGGTCACACAGAGTCCGACACGACTGAAGCGACTTAGCAGCAGCAGCAGCAGCAGTAAAGGAAATTGGAGTTGAGGGTAGGCTTGAGACCATGCACATGAATTCTCCAGGCAAGAATACTGGAGTGGGTTGCCATTTCCTTCTCCAGGGGATCTTCATGACCCAGGGATAGAATCAGCGTCACTTATGTCTCCTGCATTGGCAGGTGGGTTCTTTACTACTAGCGCCACCTGGGAACTCGTAGCTATACTTGCATGCATGCAGAAGATTCAAATGGAGGGAAACTCACCGTATTGTCCCAGCACCAGAATGTCAAGTTAGTGATTATTTCATTAGGAAAATATTTGCTACACCTATAATCTTGAAGTGATAAACAACATACCAGAGCAGAACATTAGTCTCCAGGATTAAATACCAAACAAAATAACAAAGAGCTGACCCAGCTTCAGGCCATTGGGATGACACCTTGTCCAGTTACCACATCAAAGACTCTTTAGGTAAGCCATAGGCAGAAAAAAGAAGATTCAGTTAGGACGCTGGTTTGGAGAGGCTTCATGTGACCAAGAGGACAAAGAAATGCAAATAGACTAAACTCAAGCTGGCTGGTTCCTTTATTTTGTTCATTTAGTTCCTAATTTGCCCCTGTCACCTGGTTATCAAAACGTCTAAAAATCTAAAGTGGTACCTGCCCTAAGCTAAGTCAGCTCAGTACCTAATAAAAATTGGGCCCAGGTCAAGGAAGATGATGATGGGGAATGTCCAGCTCACTAAATGCATCTTACAATTAGCTGGGAGGTTACTTCGTGAATCACCGACTTAATGAACACACAAGCTGGGCAGGTGGGGAAAAGCCCTGATTCAATAAAGTGAAAAGAGTAAATAAAATTATTTCCTGAGGATATAGTCAGATTTGGGGGCTTCCTAGGTGATTTAGTGGTGAAGAACCTGCCTGTCAATGCAGGAAACGCAGGAGGCTCAGGAGACATGGGTTTGATCCCTGGGTTGGGAAGATCCCCTGGAGGAGGAAATGGCAACCCACTCCAGTACTCTTGCCTGGAAAATCCCATGGACAGACGGCCTGGTGGGCTACAATCCATAGGGTTGCAAAGAGTAGGACACAACTTAGCGACTGACCATGCATACATCAGTCAGTTCAGTTCAGTTCAGTCTCTCAGTCATGTCTGACTCTTTGCAACCCCATGGGCTGCAGCATGCCAGGCCTCCCTGTCCATCACCAACTACCAGAGTTTACACGAACTCATGTTCATTGAGTCGGTGATGCCATGCATGCATAGACAGATTTTAGTCCAAGGTAGAGAAAAACAATTCAAAACCCATCTTGACAAAGTGTAAACTGTGATAATATTAAGGGGAAAAAAACGTGTTAAACCCTGAGATGGATGGGCAAATTACTTTTGCAAAATCCTAAGTCATAGCAGGCCAGGTTAGGAATGGGTTTATTTGGGGGAATTGAAACAAAAGCTCCCTCTTTCCCCTGCTGCTGCTAAGTCGCTTCAGTCGTGTCCGACTCTGTGTGACCCCATAGACGGCAGCCCACCAGGCTCCACCGTCCCTGGGATTCTCCAGGCAAGAACACTGGAGTGGGTTGCCATTGCCTTCTCCATTGTGTGAAAGTGAAAAGTTAAAGTGAAGTCGCTCAGTCGTGTCCGACTCTTAGCGACCCCATGGACTGCAGCCTACCAGGCTCCTCCATCCATGGGATTTTCTAGGCAAGAGTACTGGAGTGGCTTGCCATTGCCTTCTCCACTCTCTCCCCTAGTGAAGGTGATTTTTTAGCTAATGACTGTACTTCTACACCTGTATCTTCTACTGTTCACAGGCTGTTAGAAAACAGGTGTTCTTGTTTGTGGAGTTTTCTTAATAGACTTTACTATTTAGAGCAATTTTGGGTTCACAGCAAAATGGAATAGAAAGTACAGACTTCTTGTATATCCCTGTCCTAACCCCCAACACATGCATAGCCTCCCCCACCATCCACATCCCACAAAGGTGCATTTGTTATAATGGATCAATCTGCACTGATAAATCATTATCCAACAAAGTCCATAGTTTACAATAGGATTCACTCTTGTTGTCCGTTCTATGGGCTTGGACAAATTCATGCCATGTACCCACCATTATAATATCATATATATTTAGTATCATATAGAATGATGTCACTACCCTAAAAATCTCTTTTAATTTAAAAAGTCTTATTATTGAAAATATTAAACATGTTCAGAAGCAGAGATAATAGTATAATGAACCTCTCCCATTTACCCATTATCTGCTTTCAGAAATTACCAACCATGGCCAATCCCAATGAGGTACTTTTGCAAAGGCTATGAGAATGGAGCTAAAGGCAGACTGGTATTATCTTTGGGGGAAAATAGTTTCTTCTCAGTGATTTTTAAGCAAGTGATTGAATTATTTTGGAGTAACCATGTATTAAGCATTAACTGTGCTAAGGTACTTTGCAAATGTTATCTAGACCCTTGCTACTCCAAGTGTGGTCCATGAACCAGCCTCGTGGGCATCTCCTGAGGCTTATTGGCAATGAAGATTCTCTGGCCCCACCTCAGACCTTCTGAATCAGGGTCAGGAGTTTAGTAAGATCCCCCAGGTGATCTGTAGGTAACCAAAAAGTTAAGACACACTGACTCCTTGGTCCAGGGTAGACATTTACAATAGCATCCTAAGAATCCTGCAACAACTCCTCAAGGCAGATGATATCATGCCCAATTTACAGACGAGATAACTAAAGCTCAGAGATATTATTCAGACTTTTAAAGACCTCCACAGCTAAACTTAGATCTGTTTGGCTTCAGAGTTTATAATTTTACTGCTCAGAGCATGCTGTCTCCCAGCTAGGGGGCTCACTTTGGGGTCAACTCAGTGAAAAAGGAAAAGGAGGTGATAGTATGTGTTTACACAACAGGAACAACCATTCATCTTGGCAGATGACAGTGACAACAACAACAGAAAACCAAAGTGTTTGCTATCATACAAACAATCACTTGCTCCCCTGAAAGACTTGTTCACTTTTAGACCATGTATTATGGTATCGTATAGACAGGTAATGGAGAAGGCAATGGTGTCCCACTCCAGTACTCTTGCCTGGAAAATCCCATGGACAGAGGAGCCTGGTGGGCTGCAGTCCATGGGGTCGCTAAGAGTCGGACACGACTGAGCGGCTTCACTTTCACGTTTCACTTTCATGCGTTGGAGAAGGAAATGGCAACCCACTCCAGTGTTCTTGCCTGGAGAATCCCAAGGATGGGGGAGCCTGGTGGGCTGCTGTCTATGGGGTTGCACAGAGTTGGACACGACTGAAGCGACTTAGCAGCAGCAGCAGCATAGACAGGTAAATATTTCAGGGTGTTCAGAGGTCAGAAAAAATATTTGGACCACTTTTCAAAGTTAGTCCCCCTTGACAGTACCTGTTGGCTGAAATATGAACCAAACCGCAAACCAAAAACTCTCCCAGAACAGATAGAAGATATGCTATAGACTCATATAACTGGTACATGCATTTAAAAAATCCATCAGGCCAGTTTGACATCACATAGGCAGGAAAGGCAGGTTTCACTTTCCAACCAAATGAGCAGTTTTAGCCTATAGCTCTGCTTACACTGAGAAGGGAGCCTTAAATGACTGAAAACCTCTGGGCAATGCAATAGGCCCCTTTGTTTTCTGGGTAGCTTTTTGAAAGGAATATTACAGGAAAAAAGAGAAAAAGCACAATTGGGGAGCACACCCCAAATTTAGCAGAAATTCATTAGATCTCAGGAACTTCTCTCTTCTAATCCTGGAAGGAGGGTAAGGCCATTTCCTTCTCTTTCTGTTGCCCTAATGACTCAAGGGATCAGCATGACCACTTGCTTTTGCAATGAGTTGATCTGATGATTAATTAGCCTTTAGCAGAAACCTGCAGAGAAGGCAATGGCACCCCACTCCAGTACTCTTGCCTGGAAAATCCCATGGATAGAGGAGCCTGGTAGGCTGCAGTCCATGGGGTCACTAGGAGTCGGACACGACTGAGAGACTTCACTTTCACTTTTCACTTTCATGCACTGGAGAAGGAAATGGCACCCCACTCCAGTGTTCTTGCCTGGAGAATCCCAGGGATGGGGGAGCCTGGTGGGCTGCCGTCTATGGGGTTGCACAGAGTTGGAGATGACTGAAGCGACTTAGCAGCAGCAGCAGCAGCAGCAGAAACCTGATGAAAGTCTCAGTTCAAAGCCCCAGGGATCTAGTTCAGGGCAATCTGTCCTCACAAAGTAAGACTAGGTGAAGAGGCATGCAAACTGGCCTGGTGAGAGGGGGGCCACAGGGGTTTTGATTGACATTCTACTTTACACCCAACTGACCAGGATGCATCCTGCTGTTGTGAAACAGTGTTTCTACTGAAAAATAGAAAATCTACTGGCTCAACAAAGCTCATTGTCTACGTGCATGAAATCAAATTCCTAATGTGTCTTCTCTGTCTTATAAACACCTATTTGAATCACTTTATCCCACATTCTTTTTTTTAAAAATCCCACGTTCCAATAGATTTCATCACATTTTATGACCAACCTTGCCCTCATGCTAAAAAATATATTGAACAATACTAAGAATTGAGTCAAAATAGGCCCCCCAAAGCCATGTAAAGTAAAATAGATGACTTATAAAAGTTATTTTAAGAATGTTTTTCTAAACATTCTTAAAGAAGATTGTAAATCATATTTTTATACTGTATTTGAAGAGTTTTAATTTTTTTTCTGTTTTAAATGGTTTATTGAATATGAGTTACCAAAATTAACTGTATCAGTTATTATACTTGGATATCATATAAAAGTTCTGTTGCTCTTAGTTTTAGAATGACTTCCATTTTAAACAACATCATTAAAATAGATTAAAATGTTATTGCTGATATAAGGAAGTAAATCACATAAACACACCTAGTCTCATTGCTTGTCTGTTTAGCATGTTTCAAGGCTCTTGAAACTCACACTCAGCTCACAAAATCTACTTTAGTAGGATCTGTATGCCTAATATATATGAGCTGATTATCTAACAGTCTTACAACTTTTTGAATAAAAATTTTTAAAAGCACATATTTATTTAATAGTTTATTATCAGCCATTTAAAATCACAATGTATATTTCCTTTTTTTAATTTAAATTTATTTATTTTAATTGGAGGCTACTTTATAATATTGTATTGGTTTTGCCATATATCAACATGAATCCGCCATGGGTGTACATGTGTTCCCAATCCTGAACCCCCCTCCCACCTCCCTCCCTGTACCATCCCTCTGGGTCATCCCAGTGCACCAGCCCCAAGCATCCTGTATCCTGCATCAAACCTGGACTGGCGATTCGTTTCTTATATGATATTATACATGTTTCAATGCCATTCTCCCAAATCATCCCACCCTCTCCCTCTCCCACAGAGTCCAAAAGACTGTTCTATACATCTGCGTCTCTTTTGCTGCCTCGCATATAGGGTTATTGTTACCATCTTTCTAAATTCCATATATATGCATAGTATACTGTATTGGTGTTTTTCTTTCTGGCTTACTTCACTCTGTATAATCGGCTCCAGTTTCATCCACCTCATTAGAACTGATTCAAATGTATTCTTTTTAATGGCTGAGTAACACTCCATTATGTATATGTGCCACAGCTTTCTTATCCATTCATCTGCTGACGGACATCTAGGTTGCTTCCATGTCCTGGCTATTATAAACAGTGCTGTGATGAACACTGGGGTACAGGTGTCTCTTTCAATTCTGGTTTCCTCGGTGAGTATGCCCAGCAGTGGGATTGCTGGGTCATATGGCAGTTCTATTTCCAGTTTTTTAAGGAATCTCCACACTGTTCTCCATAGTGGCTGTACTAGTTTGCATTCCCACCAACAGTGTAAGAGGGTTCCCTTTTCTCCACATCCTCTCCAGCATTTATTGCTTGTAGACTTTTGGATCGCAGCCATTCTGACTGGCGTGAAATGGTACCTCATCGTGGTTTTGATTTGCATTTCTCTGAGAATGAGTGATGTTGAGCATCTTTTCATGTGTTTGTTAGCCATCTGTGCGTCTTCTTTGGAGAAATGTCTATTTAGTTCTTTGGCCCATTTTTTGATTGGGTCGTTTATTTTTCTGGAATTGAGCTGCTTTTAAAAGATCTATTTTTTCTTTTCTTTTCTGGCTCTGATATGTTGTTGTTGCTGCACATGGGCTCTCTCTACTTGTGGCAAGCAGGGGCTACTCTTCATTGCAGTGTGTGGGCTTCTCATTGTGGTGGCTTCTCTTGATGTGGAGCATGGGCTCTAGGGTGCCTGGGCTTCAATAGTTACAGTGGGCTTAGTAGTTATGACTCAGGGGATCAATTGCCCTGTGCATGTGGGATCTTCCCAGATCAGGGGTTGAACTGGTGTCCCTTGCATTGCAAGGCAGATTCTTAACCACTGGACCACCAGGGAAGCCCTGTATTTGAAGATCTTGATCACTATATTTTCCCTTTTGAAAATTTTACAAAGATGTTTCTAATATCTGTTTATCTAAATGACCACCTTTGTAAGGTTAGGGGGGCAGTTATTTATCCCACTTTTGTGGATGAGGAAACTGAGGCTCTGGCAGTTGAAGATAATTGCCTTCCACAAGAAGGCCTCCCAGGGAGGAAGTGAAGTCCCTCAGTCGTGTCTGACTCTTTGTGACCAGATGGACTGTAGCCTACCAGGTTCCTCTGTCCATGGAATTATCCAGGCAAGAATAATGGAGTGGGTTGCCATTTCCTTCTCCAGGGAATCTTCCTGACCCAGGGATTGAACCCAGGTCTCCTGCATTGTAGGCAGACACTTTACCATCTGAGCCACCAGGGAGGAAGGGGCACTGCCAAAGTCAGCATCCTGACCATGACCTAGCCTTGTCTTCTCTTCTCTTAACACAGGTTGAAGAAAAAGATAGCAGAAGAGTAGCCACAAAATTACCCACCAAAGAAACTAAGGCAGCAGAGAACATGCCAGGATTATTAAGTTAGTTGGAAATATCTTTTCACTTCGGAAAATACAAGTAACCCCCATGGGTTATTTGATGAGGGGAAAATACCAAGACATGAGTACTGAAGGTCTTTGGGTTGTAAGTTATGATGTGGACCCAGAGGAATGGCACTTGAGGTAGAGCACATAGCTAGCTGCATTCTCTCCTTTCCTTTCTCAGTTTGTACTCTCCCCACCCAAGGGGAAGTCAGGAATGTTGTGGGAGGCAGGGGCCCTTATTAAGAAAGTAGGGAACGGGCCACTGTCGTTCCAACTTCAAGAAGAGGGCATTCACTAGACTGTGGTGTCTCCTGGGCCAAAGTCAGATGCTCTCCTACCCCTGCCTCTGGGGCGGCTATGGAGGGAACTATTAGTTTGAAGTCATTTATTCCAAAGGGCACATCCTAATGGGGCTGAATCTAGACCTATACACATGCTGCTGTCCAGTTAAGGAGAGCACAGTGCTCTCTATAAGAAATAAGTTAAACTTGTGAAAAGATTTCAAAACTGTCCAGGGGAGAGGAGGTGGGGGATCCAAATTAATCCTAATTGTGGAACCCCCGTGGCTTCACTTCTGCCAGCCCCTTCCGGTTTTACCATTACTTTGAGTCATTATTTTCTAATGTTCGTAAAACAGGCTATATGCTGCTGCAAAGTTGCTTCAGTCATGTCCGACTCTGTGCGATCCCATAGACGGCAGCCCACCAGGCTCCTCCATCCCTGGGATTCTCCAGGCAAGAACACTGGAGTGGGTTGCCATTTCCCTCTCCAATGCATGAAAGTGAAAAGTGAAAGTGAAGTCGTTCAGTCGTGTCCGACTCTTAGCGACCCCATGGACTGCAGCCCACCAGGCTCCTCTGTCCATGGGATTTTCCAGGCAAGAGTACTGGAGTGGGGTGCCATTGCCTTCATGGTGCCCTGTAAAACTCTATTCCCCACAAGGGAGTTCTGGGGAGTTGGGTACAGTAAGATTATCTTACAGAATGACACTTGTAGATACCATGTAGATAACACACAATCAGCCCAAGAAATAAATTCCACACATGAACCACATACATTTGAAAGGCCCCAATTGCTGGGAGCCAGGCTAACCTATAGTTAAAGGATTTCTGGAATTTTCTGTGAGCCTTTCAGGCTTCCAATGTTTCATTCCTCTCAGTGTCTGATGGGAAAATCAGCAGGTGAGAGGGCATTTTGTAATATTTAACCTAAAGATAAGAGTTTTGCTAACTACTGAACAAATTTATGGAAAGAAACAATATCTTTGCTCTAACTATTTATATGAAATACCTCAACATTCTAAAATCCTGGAGAAGGGTCTGGTTTGCATGTCACAGGGGCTGGCTGGACACTTAGAAGAGAGGTAGTAGGTAAAATCTGGGCATGGGAAGGGAGACTGGCCTGGAGAAGTTATTCCTTCAAACCTGAGATTCTGTGAAAACTAGAGTGCAAATCTATTTCCTAAAGGAAACTGTACTTTTAGAAGTACACAATTATAGAGATGGAGAACAAATTTTAATGGTTACCAGACATTAGGGAACCCACTCCAGTGTTCTTGCCTGGAGAATCCCAGGGACGGGGGAGCCTAGTGGGCTGCCATCTATGGGGTCGCACAGAGTCGGACACAACTGAAGCGACTTAGCAGCAGCAGCAGCAGCAGCAGCAGCAGCAGACATTAGAGATGGTGGAGGGTGACAGGGTTGGTGTGACTATAAAGGGGTACACCAGGGAGATCTTTGTCATGACAGAATAGTTTTGTGTCTTGATTGTGGTGGTGTTTCTATGAACCTATACATGTAATAAAAGAGCATAGAATTATACACAGACATTGTACCTATGTCAATTTTCTGGCCTTTATATGAAACTATAATTATGTGCGAAGTAATCATTGGGGGAGACTGCGTGAAGGACAACTTCCTATGAGTATAATTATTTCAAAATAAAAAAGTTAACAAACATCAAGCAGAATCCTGCATTTCTTTTAAGTACCCTACAAAACCCTTCGTTTATTTAATTTTTATTTTAAGAGAACCCCAACCCCACACACCATAACTCCTTGGTTGTTGAGGATTAGAACTACAGACTTAGGAACAAACTTTTCCTTTTCCATCTTAGTTTCTTCATTGGGGAAAAAAATGTCAGAATGCATGTGGCCTTTTTCAAGTTTTTAATCTATAGAACTGATGTTTTGGACTAAGCTATTCAGTTGGTATGCCTTAAGTAGACTGGGCGGTTCTACATCTGTCTAAGCCAGCTCTTCTCCCTGTCATGGAAAAAAAAAAAAACACAAACATGTTAAATTCCTGTCGTGCCTTCCATGCAAAAAGAAGCATAAGGGTAGGTGGGTGGGAGAGGACAGGTCAGGAGGGTGTGGGGTTCTGTAGTAAAGCAAGAGGCTCCTCTCAGCTCAGAGGGAGCTGTGCTTCTGATGTTGAGAAGTGTAGAGAAATTGCCCCCAGGAGGTCAAGGCACTTGGAAGATAAACAATTCAACTAGCGTTGGAGAGGGGGCCAATGCAGTTGAATGTAGAAATGTGAATCAGCTTCCCCTCCCCATCTCCCCAAGTCCACCAGAAGCGGAGGTGGACAGAGCCTGAGCCCTTCAGTGAGAACAGGTAGTTATAACAGGCAGGTTTTAAAGGGGTTTGGGTGGGAGCACCTGCTGCTGGTTGTCAGCATCCCAACACACTCTATCTCCCAGAGAGTCCCCAGAGTGGCCTTTGTAGGTTCTATGCATCTCACTGAGACTTATTTAATTCATCTCATCTGGCCCAGAGCACATGACTATAAGCTGCCTCATATGCTCTTATTTTGAGTCATAGGGGCCTGGGTTCATATCCTAACTCTACTGTTTACTAGTTTTGTGATCTTGGGCCAATGGGGATAATACCTGCATTACAGGGTTTCTGAAGTGTCTGGCACCTAATAGATGCCTAGCAAATGCTAGCCTTCTCTTTGCTCTGCTCATTGTTCCCTGTATGGCTGCCACATTACTTCCTAGACTGTAAGGTCCTTGGGAGAGCTCCTTTATGTTCTCTCTCCCCTGTATCCAGCATAGGGTTGAGCACACTGTTAATGAGTAAAACGGTGCCTTCCTGGCTGCCTCAGTGATACTACTGATGGAGACCCAGAAATGGGCACAAGGGCACATCAACATTCCACTGCTGCTTTGTTGTTTTTGCCTTTTTTTTTTTTTTTCACTTAAAAAATATTTTTAATTGAGGTATAGTTGATTTACATTTTTATAGCTTCCAGGTGTATCAACATTCCATTTCAATATGAAAGTAACATGCTGGATTCTTTACTTCCCTGATACATCATTCTAGTAAAACAGGCCCACATTTAGTGCAAATACAATTGTAGACAAATATTATGTAGCTCAAGTAAAATTAAAGTCAGTGACTAAGTATCTTGACAAAGTGGCTTTTTGATCAGTTTATCAGGTGTGAAGCATGAAAAATATCAATTGCAGACTTACAGGCTTATTACCACAGAATTCAAAAGGTTATCAAATATAGCAAAAAGAGCATTCTTGGGACAATTATCTGTAATAGTATACTGTATCAATGTTATATTTCTTGAATTTGCTAACTTAACTGTGTTTATATAAGAGAATGTTCTTAGGAAATACATTGAAGTATTAGGGGGTGATGGGACATGTTGTCTGCAACTTTGAAGTGTTTCAGAAAAAAGTGTGTGTGTGTGTGTAGAAAGAGCGAGAGAGAATGATAAATGTAACAAGATGCTAACAATAGATAAATCTTCATCAAGAGTATGTGAAATTTCTTTTTACTCTCTTTGCAGACAATTTTCCTTAAGTTGAAAATATTTCACATTAAAATTAAAAAAATATTATTTCGACCATTTAACCATTGTGTCTGATGCTGTGATAGGTATGATATTCAAGGGAGAACAAGACATGGTCTCCATCTTTAACCCAGAAATTCACAGTCTGGGGCTGGCAGGACCAAAAAAAAGGGCCAGGACAATTCAGTGTGGTGAAGGGTGGCACAGAGGAGGTGTGCTAAAACCAGACTTCCTAGGATGAGGTGGTCGGAGGAGGCTCTTTACAGAGGAGGTAAAGGAGAAGCTTAATGTTGGGGGAACTAATTAGGTTTGGGGATGGCAATGGGACATGGAAGCAGAGTTGACCAACAGACTGTGAGTTATAGAGAAGAGGTGCCTGTAGACAGCAAGAGAAAGACACCTGCCTTCTAAGGACAGACAAAAAGGCCTGGATTAGCAGGTGTCAGGGGCCAGGCCCAAATCACCATAGCCTCTGAGGTAACATAAGAAGTGCTGCTGCTGCTGCTGCTAAGTCGCTTCAGTCGTGTCCGACTCTGTGCGACCCCATAGACGGTAGCCCACCAGGCTCCCCCGTCCCTGGGATTCTCCAGGCAAGAACACTGGAGTGGGTTGCCATTTCCTTCTCCAATGCATGAAAGTGAGAAGTGAAAGTGAAGTCGCTCAGTCGTGTCCGACTCTTAGCGACCCCATGGACTGCAGCCCTCCAGGCTCCTACATCCATGGGATTTTCCAGGCAAGAGTACTGGAGTGGGGTGCCATTGCTTTCTCCGGTAAGAAGCGCAGGCATAAGCAAAAACACTAGAAGCCAAAAGGCTGAACACAAGCGGGCTTACTGATGGCTTAGGATGAACTTTATGGTGTGGTATACTGAATGTCCTAGACACATCAGCCCCTAGATTGATTAATGTAAGTAGCCAGGATACATACAGGCATGGCTCCAAATTAGTTAGGATTGCTAATAATAGACTGTGAGGCAGGAAGAGGATGTTAGGCGATCATAAGAAACTAAAGAAGTGATTTTTGAAGAACAGGATGAACTTTACCAGCAATAAGGATAAGGTAGTACCCAATTAACACACAACAGGATGGGGAGAGATTGTTGTTAATAGGAAAAATCCCGAGAACAGTACCAGGTTCCATAATTAAGGGAAATCAACAAGGCAGTACTGCTGTTTCAGATGTCAATGGGGCAATGGGAATTTCCACTAAATAATTAGATACAGGAGCCAGGATGAGAACGTACCTGAATGTTCCTACCAAGGGCCTGGTGGGAGCTCTTTTATTTTTCCTTTCACTGAAAACATTTATTTTATGGAAAATTTATAAAAATAATGAGAACAGCATTAGCTTAATAATGAGGACATTTAATGGCTTTAACAGCACATAAAACTGTCAAAATGTGACAATTTTTGACCTACAAAAATGACAAGTTCATGTTTCAAAAGAAAATGAACCCCCATATACCCAACACCCAGCTTTAGCGATTATCAACACATAATTTAATTTCATTCAAATTCCCACCCATGACCCTGGCAAAGTGACTAATGTGAAGCAAATCTCTAGTGGGATTTTTTTGTGCTTAAAAAAAAAGTGATTAAGTATCTATAAAAGAGATTCAAATTTTATATATATATATATATATATATATATAATGTTTTAGTTCATTTTCCCAGTAATGTATCCTTGTGGTTCAAAATTCAAAAGGTACATACTGTCGTATAATTTTAATATACACAATTTTTATTTTGTAATTACACTTCCATAAAGTGAAAAAAAAAAAAAAAGGATACAAAACAAAAGGACAAGTGAAAAGTCGCCTTCCAAACCTTGTTACCTAGCCAACAGCTCCCCCTCCTCAGAGGCAACCAACATTAACGGTTTTTTATGTATCCTCCCTGGGATGTTTTACTCATGTTAACAAAGAGATTGCGGAGAAGACAATGGCACCCCACTCCAGTACTCTTGCCTGGAAAATCCCATGGACAAAGGAGCCTGGTAGGATGCAGTCCATGGGGTCGCAAAGAGTCGGATACGACTGAGCGGCTTCACTTTCACGCATTGCAGAAGGAAATGGCAACCCACTCCAGTGTTCTTGCCTGGAGAATCCCAGGGACGGGGGAGCCTGGTGGGCTGCCGTCTGTGGGGTCACACAGAGTTGGACACGACTGACACAACTTAGCAGCAGCAAAGAGATTGAGAACTATTCCCACTGATTTGTACCTTGCTTCTTTCAGCTAACAAAATATTTGAGATCATTCTATATCAGCTCACAAAGAGCTTCCTCCCTTTCCCAGCTATCTAGCATTCCATTGAAGAACTACAGTTTATTTAAGGAATCAAATCACTCTTGGTGGACTTTTAGGCTGTTTCCAATCCGTTGAGGTTACATACAGTGTTGGAATGACTCAACCTTATGCATTCATCTTGCACCAAAGTAAGTGTATCTATCTGTAAGATAAATGCCTCAAAGCTGAATTTCTGGATGAAAAGGAAGGCACACATAATTTTGATAGATATTGCCAAATTGCCCTTCATCAGCTTGTAGTTATTTTAATGCTGTCTTCACCCTTGTATTCTGTGCAGTTTACCTTCTGCTCCTTTCCACTTACTCCAAGTGGCACTATAGGGGACCATTTCAACATGCAGTATCAAACTCAGAAACACCCCCTCTGACCTCAGCCTCGCATGGGTCTCCCTCTACCACTCTGCTGCCAGGACCACCAGCCTGTCCTTCCTTCCCACTCCTTGCCCAGAGGCATCAGTAGCTTGCTGGCTTCCTTTCCTCCTTCCAAGCTGGTGCTGTGATCAGCCATCTTAGCCATGCTAGTGCTGATCTCTGGACTCACTCTCCCTGTGACCTTCTGTAGCACCTGCTCTGCCAATCCTCAGCCCTGTGAAAACCCCACCATCCATTCTCTCCACCTCCCACTCCCAGCCTGCTAACTATTGCTGGAGAAGGTCATGAGATTGGCTCTGTTACAAAGCCAGGCCAGCCAGCCTCAGCAGGGCCCCAAGGGCTACAAGGTAGTCCTTTTAAATATTTGTATCAAATTTCTCTTCGTGATTTTTTCCAATCCTCTCCCTCTCCTCAGATTCCTTACCCCACCCTCACCCCAACCCCAACC
Organism: Bos indicus; assembly: GCF_029378745.1. Lineage (NCBI taxonomy): Eukaryota > Metazoa > Chordata > Mammalia > Artiodactyla > Bovidae > Bos > Bos indicus. The sequence goes on along the minus strand of NC_091789.1, from coordinate 18,688,519 downwards.
CCTCAGTTGAGGGCCAAGCTTTGAGTTTCAATGACAGGATATAGGTCATCAAGCAGGAACTCCCTTGATTCTCTCGATTCTCTTGGTACTTGACCTTGCGTGTCCTTGAGTCACTGCTTTTTCACATCTGCCTGCTCATCCCAACTCCTCAGCCTCCAGAGAACAAGGGACTCCCTCCTCAAGGTTTCCTCTTCCACCTGTGTCCTTGACACTAGGTTCTCTTGCCTTCTCCTACACTTGGCCATCCTCTTTCCCTTTGGGCAAGCTCTTCCCTCCTGGCTAGTTTTTCTCTCTCAGCCTAAAAACACTTCCTTCATATCAGTGTCACTATTCCACACTACCAACAAACTTTAAAAATTTAGCCATCTTTAAAATTACACAACTAATTCATGCCTCCTGGCTTCACTTCTTCCAAGTCAGCCCCAAAATTTAACAGAAAACTCAGAAAATAATGATAAGCAAAAAGAAGAAAATTAAAACCACCCATAATTCACCATGTAACTATTAATATTCCGGTGTGTTTCTTTCCAACCATTTTATATACACATATATAAGCTTAGATATCTATATGTATTTCTTCTTACAAAAGTGGATCATCGTACACAAAATACTGTCATACTGTATTTCAGACATCATGGGCTTCCCAGATGGTGCTAGTGGTAAAGAATCTGCCTGCCAATGCAGGAGACACAAGAGACACAGGTTCAGTCCCTGGGTTGGGCAGATCCCCTAGAGAAGGGAATGGCAACCCACTCCAGTATTCTTGCCTGAGAAACCCCATGGGCAGAGGAGCCTGGCTGGATACAGTCCATGGGGTCTCAGAGTCGCACACGACTGAGAACACATGCACAGACTTAGTTGTCTGGTCCTGGTTAAGTAAATTAACGTCTCTGAGTCCATTTCCTCCTGTGTAAAGTGAAGACTATTATAGTAACTACCTCATAGGGCTGTTGTGAGGATTCAGTGAGACAAAAATATATAAAAACACTTATCACAGTGCCTGACACATAGCAAGTTGAATTAATGTTAGCTATTATAATCTTCCCACATCAATAAATATAGCTCTACATAATAATGTAATGAGTTCTGTCACTGCTATGTCTAACAGGAGTGACTAAAGCACTGCGGTGACTCACCAGCACATATTCATTTGACATACAAGCAAGTATGTCTGTGGGATAAACTGCCTAAAGCACAACTGCTGCTTCGGAGGCTCTGCACATTTGTAATTTGGACAGATATTGCCAAATTGCCCTTCCTCAAGTGGGAGTTATCGTGATTTCTCTAAGTTATCCCTTATTGATGAATATTGAGGCTGTTTTCAAATTTTTCATTGATAGATGGTGAAGAACATTCTTATAACTAAATATCTGCTTGAATTCATGATTATTTATTCAGGCCAAAGGAGAGAGTATAAGTAAATGCATAGAGATGTGGGAGCAAACGGTGTGCGCTGGAAACAGTGATACCCAGAGGGTAGAAGGACAAGACGTGGGCCTGTAAATAGATTGGGACCAGATTGTAAAAGACTGTGAATTTCACATTTATTCATCTAATCAGTCACTAAATATTTAGTGACTATCTGTTACAGGCCATGCACTGTTTTAGGCAGTTTATTCACTTAGTGAACAAAAACAGAAAAAGATTCCTGCCCTGGGGGAGTTTACATTCTAGTGAAGAGATACAAACAATAAAAGTAATAAACAAACTCTAAAATAAATAAACAGAGACTGTTAGAATGTAATAAGAAAAAAGGAAAGATAGAGTAGGCTAAAGGGGATGAGGTGCTGGGAGTGAAATTATGATATTAGAGTAATATAACATGTTGTTCTTAAATATCAATAATTAATATTAACATTGCACAGTGCAATATTAAATAGAGTGACTGCTGCACTACAGAGTTTAAATTTATTCTAGGAATGAGGAACCACTGAGGTAGGCATTCATATATATTTATCATCATCTGTGCCATATCCACATACTACCTGATACCTAATGGTTTCTTTAAATTGACTTACCTTTCCCTACCTAAATTTATTTTAAATGAAGCTCTATAACACCAACATAAACGGAAACTCAGTATTACATGCCACCAAAGTCTAGAAGGGGATACTGGATGATATCTCTGGCTGGCCTCTGTAACTAGTTCATTACAGAGACTAGTTAGTATATAAGAACAATAACAACCAGCACTTTTAAAACTGCGTGCTTATTATTTGACAGGTAACTTGGTATTTTTACATGCTGCAGATAGTAAATTTAATCTTCACAGTAATTCTATGCCACAGGTACGATTATGGTACCTATTTCTTTAGGAGGAAATTTGGGCAAGTGATTAACTCTCCCAAGCCTCAGCTTCCTCGTAAATAAATGGAGACAATAATGAGGATATATACACAGAACTCATACAATTCAACATCAAAAAAACAAACAACCTAATTTTAAAATGAGCAGAGGATCTGATTAGGCATTTTTCCAAAGAAGACATACGGAAGGCCAACAAGTACATGAAAATTTGCTCAGCAGCACTAATTACCAGGGAAATGCAAATCAAAACCACCTCACACCTGTCAGAATGGCTATTATCAAAAGAGACAACAAATCATAAGCATTGGTGAGAATGTGGAGAAAATGGAACCCGCATGCACTCTTGCGGGACTCTAAATTGGTGCAGCCACTGTGGGAAACAGTATGGAGGCTCCTCAAAAAATTACAAATAGAACTACCCTACAATTCAGCAATTCCACTTCTGGGTATTTTCCCCAAAGAAAACAAAAACACTAATTCACAAATATGTGCACCTCCATGTTTAGTGCAACGTTATTCACACAGCCAAGACATGGAGGCAACCTGAGTGTTCATCGATAGATGAGTTGATAAAGAAGATGTGATACATATACACAATGGAATATTACTCAGCTATAAAAAAATAATGAAATCTTGCCATTTACGAAAACATGGATGGACCTAGAGGGTATTGTACTAAGTGAAATAAGTCAGATAAGGACTATTGTACGATTTCACTTAGATGTGGAATCTCAAAAACAAATGAACAATCATAACAAAACAGGAAAGAGTCATAGATACAGAGCACAAGCATGTGGTTGCCAGAGGGGAAGGTGGGTTGGGAGGATGAGTAAATAGGTAAAGGAGACTAAGAGATACAGACTTCCAGTTACAAATAAATGAGTCACAGGGAACTAACATAGTGTTCTAGGTCAATAATACTCCATTTTTTTAAAGAGAAAATAACCTAAATGTCCCCAAATAAGGATCTAATTGAAGAAATTGTAGTCAGGGTAAGATAGTAAGCAAACATACACATGGACTATGTACTTATAGCCTCTGGTCAGAATTTATATTGATATAAAAAACTGTTAAATTTTTAAATAAATAAGTCAAACAAAAAATATGAAATTTTATATATTGCATGATCACAAAAATATTTCAAAAATATAAATAGGGGAAAAGGCTGGAAGTACATCAAAATATTATTGATCATCTTTGAGAGTTAAGACTATTAGTAAATTTTTAATCTTGTAGTTCTTTGGATTTCCCAAGTTTTCTATGAGTATTTACCATTAAAAGGAAATTTTTAAAAATAAAAAAAGGCAATGTAGGACAGAAGGGCCCATGGCTTGTGCTTACTCCATGTCATGCTTGGGAGAGATGGGGAGAGGGGACAGGAATAGAAGGGAATAGAAGCTCCCAGCTACATCATCCCCTGACCACTAACCCTCAAAATCTAATGACTGAGGTTAGAAGTAAATTACTGCTTTAAAATACAAACACCTTCCCTCAAAGTTAAATTTATTGGTCACTTTAATTTTCCTGCGAAGAACTTTAATCAGAATTTCTAATATAGACTTGCTAGGATCGGAGTTTTGATTAGAAGATGGTAAGAAAATAAACCTCTGGGAGCACCGGCAGGGAAGGCTGGCACTTGGGCTGCTGGAGGGAAAGAGGCAACAGAAAGCAAGCTAAAACTAAAGACAAACTCTCAACTTCAGTTGTCTCTAATTCAAGTCCTTTGGGGGAAGAAACAGAATATAAATACGATAAATAATACATCAGCAGAGAGACGGTGCCTAGTTTCCGTTACCATGATTAGTCTCTGCCATTCAACTTCCTGAGAAATGAGCTTTGTTTCTTAAAAAAGGCCATTTTCGGGACTTCTCTGGTGGTCCAGTGGCTAAGGCTCCACACTCCCAATGCGGGGGCCTGGGGTTTGATCCCTGATCAGGGAAATAAATCCCATATGCTACAGCTAAGACCCAGTGCCACTGAAAAAAAAAGGCCATTTTCATTCATGAAAAATAATATGGGACTTTGAACCACTCAGCCTAAGAATCTGAACCCCAGAGCTCTTTCCCTAGTTTCAGTTATCTTTTAATAGTGAGATCCCATAAAATCACACAGATGAACCCAGGTTCTCTGAAAGGCTTACAAGCAAGAAAAGTTCAAGATAATGTAGTAATGTAGTCTTTCAGTATTGATTTATAAAGGGAAAGTAAGCCTTTGAATGGAGTGAACAATATTTTAAAATAGTTTAGAGAAAATTAGAGACTGAAGAAAAGCTTGTCATGGAAACAAACAAACAAAAAAGCTAGGAGCAGGATGGTTTTAGCTCTGACATCGAGCAAGCATTGCCTAATGACCCCCAAATGTGATATTAGCCCTCAAATGTGGTATTGTGTGAGTCCTGGGTCACAAAGGAAAACAATGTTGGATCTGCTTGCTGCAGAACACTATATCTACAATGGGATAGACATCCCTAAAGGTAAGTAAGTACACTACCTCTGCTTTCACAATGTAGTAAAAGAGAGAACAAAACCCTTTAGTTGATGGCCAAATGTGGTACTACATTTCTAGTACACAAATAGTTTCCTTCTCCTGCTCAACATTTGAGGAGTCCCAGACAAGACTCAGACAATCCTGGCACTTCTGCTGGAGTTCCTATTTGGTAAAGTGAAATTAGCAAAGTGTGTTGCTTGGTAACATGTGCTCTATTAAACCCTTGGATCTTAGGTATGATGAAATAGACCAAGTACATCTATTTGGTTTGCTTTTTTCTTTCTTTCTTTCACCAAGATCCAAAGGCTGATACCATGCTTCATAGCTTTCCTGGTACCCACAGCCCCCTGAACAACAGGACACTGGCAAATACCTATGAAAGTCACTCTTCTCCTGTCAGTAAGTGAGTGAGTTTGGGAGGCTACATACACGTTAGTATGTCACTGGGACTTTAGCAAGCCATAGCTTCTCTTTAACTGACTATGATTTATCTATGAATTTATCTTGAAGTTAACTAAAAGCGAGAAGTCATATGAAGCTATTCCTAAAGAAACTTAGAAGCCTCTGGAGAAAGTTAAGTCAGTTTATTTTCTAAGTCAAATAGGATTATCTTTTGAAGGAAGTATTCCCTTCAGCTGATCATCTTAAACAGTAATGAATAATTGTATTTGGCTAAATACCCAAACTCAAGCTAAACAAGGTAAATTCTTTGAAAGCAAATATAATCTGATGAGCATTTTTGATAAAATAAACATAGTTAAACATATTTCCTCACTCTCACTGATGGCTTTCCTATCTCAAGCAACATTTAACACAACAAATCCTTTTGAAAATTAGGATTTCAAAATCAAACTATCATTTAAACAAACTACATACATGGGCCACATAAATGAACATGCATTGCTGATGGGAATATAAAATGGTAAAATTACTTTGGAAAACAGATCAGCAATTTCTTTCAAAGTTAAACATACACTCACATAACATAGCAATCCTACTAGGCATTTACTCAAGAGAAATTAAAATACACATCTACACAAAAGCTTAAACACAAATATTCATAGCAGCTTTATTTGTAATAACCCATAACTGGAAACAACCTAGATGTCCATCAAAATGTTAATGGATAAGCAAATTGTGCCATATACATACAACGAAACACAACTTAGCAATAAAAGAGATGAAGTGCTGATCCAGGAAACAACATGAATGGATTTCAAGGACATTCTAAACAAAAGCAACTAGACACAAAAGAATATATACTGTATGATTTTATACATATCTATGAAATTCTATAAAAGTGAACTCTAACCTGTAGTGATGATAAAAAGGAGATCAGTGGTCATCTGGAGCCGGTGGTAGGAGTAGAAGATTAATGATGAAAGGTCAGTGGACATTTCTATGGAAGTGGTCTATATCTTGACTGAAAGCTTAAAATAGATGAAATTTATAGTAAGTATGTAAATTACATCTCAACTGAGTTGATTTTTTTCTTTTTCAAATTCTTTTCCCATTTAGGTTATTACAGAATATTGACTAGAGTTTACTGTACCATATACTAGTTTAAATAAAAACTCTTCAAAAGTTGAAAATTTAAAGATATATCTGCTTAGCAAGTGTAAGTAATAAGTATCCTGTGTAAACTGTGGACCAAGATGCAGTCTCTACAATTAGGAAACCACTCGCTTGAAAAAACTAAGCACCCAGGAACATGTGCATGGTAGAAGGCATTGAGCCAATGCTATTTAGAGCTGGTATATATGGTTTAACAGGTTCTTTTAAATAGTGGGAGAATGGCCAAAGGAATAAAAGCCAAAGGATTCACTAGGCTGGAAATGAGACCAATATACACTAGGTTGGTTGGGAGTGCTCATGCACTCAGTGCTCAGTCCCTCAGTCATGTCGGACTCTTTGTGACCCTATAGACTGTAGCCACTAGGCTCCTCTGTCCATTGGATTCTCAAGGCAAGAATACTGGAGTGGGTTGCTGTGGTTGGGAGATCTGGGATCAGATTAAGGACAAGATATGACGTTCTACATCACTGTGAACCCTGGCTTGTCACTATCATCTTATGAAATGCATCTCAATAGAGAGGCCAGTTAATCTGGATGAAGCTTGACTAATCTAAAAACTGATATCAAATGACTAAGACAAAGAGTAGAAAATGGTATAGGACAAGAGGGTCTTCAGATTCCTTGGCCAGACTACAGGGCACCTCTTCCCTCACCATCAGTGTGGAAGCTCATTATCCTTTTGGTGTTTGGCAAACATTCTATTAAGGTTACAATAAATGCAAGAGATCTGATGAGGAACTGACCTAGAATATTTTATTCATCTATATAGCTTTAGAAATTAGAAGATGGGAAAAATAGATAATTGAGTATCTCTCATATACAGTCTTAGGATAGGATTCAGAATACAGTCCTATTGCACTGGGAAATAATCTGAAATTATTTTTTTAATCAGAGGGATCTAATAATATCACAAGTTTTTAGGAACTGATAAGGAAATGTGAAAAACAAGAGTGGACTGTTGTAGTCATTTCTGGGTGCCACACTTGAAGGATATTGACAAATTGGAGGTTAATGGCCAGGATGGTAACAAGGCCTGGAAACCATCTCAGAGAAAAAAGACTAGAATGGAAACCTAGAATAGAAAAGATCTGTCTGGACATGGTAGCTGTTGCCAAATATCTGAAAGTCTACACCTATGGGAGAGGTGATGCTGCTGCTCAGTCGCTCAGTCATGTCTGACTCTGTGTGATCCTATGGAACTGTAGCCCACCAGGCTCTTCTGTCCATGGGATTCTCCAGGCAAGAATACTGGAGTGGGTTGCCATGCCCTTCTCCAGGGGAGCTTCCCGATCCAGGGATTAAACCCGAGTCTCCTGCATTGCAGGCTGATTCTTTACCATCTGAGCCACTAGGGTAGAGGTGATAGATAGACTTTGCCTATTTTTGTGGCATTCCCTATGACAAATTAAGACCAAAGAATGGAAGATAGATTTAGTTCAATATCTGGGGGAATTTTTTAATGAGCAGAACATTCAAACAGGTGAAAGGCTCTTTGACTCTCCTTCAGTGAAAATTAAAATAGAAGTGAAGAGTCCCAGGGAGTGCTAGTGGTAAAGAACCCTCCTGCCAATGTATGGGGGCTTCCCAGGTGGTAGCACCTTATACCTCTTACACCTGCCCATGCCAGAGATGTAAGAGATGTGTGTTCGATCCCAGGGTTGGGAAGATCCCCTGGAGGATCCCCTGGAGGAGGGCACAGCAACCCACTTCAGTATTCTTGCCTGGAGAATCCCATGGACAGAGGAGCCTGGCAGGTTACAGTCCATAGGGTCGCAGACTTGACTGGACATGACTGAAGTGACTTAACACGCACACACTCAAGTGAAGAATCCAATAGTGATAAGGGAGCACTGATGCTCTTATCCTTTCCCTCACATTTGTCAGAACTGCATATGAATTTCTAAAACATATTTATCTTCTATTATTTCTTGATTATACAAGTAACAGGTTTGCTATGTGAAAGAAAATGAAAATACAGACAAGCAAAGAGAAACACAAATGAAAACAAAATCATGCATCTTCCACCTCCTAGAAATGTAAACATTTTGGCATATAGCCTTACAGAATTTTTTCTGTTATAGATCCCTATAAAATATATACATATACTTTTAAAAAACATAAATGAGATACCATTAATAAAACTACTTTTTTACTTTACAATACAGTATAAACATTCTTAACAGGTACATCATTCTTAACAGGTACAGAGATTTCCATGGAATGACTATACTGTATGTAATTTGTTTACCCAAAGTTTCCCAGAGGACATTCTATATAACATTAGTTCTATAAGATGACCCTCAAAAAAATAGGACTTAGGTTAAATAGTTTAAAATGCCCCATACCATATTCCCTTTCTTGGGCTTTCACATGTTAAAGAAATGAATTAACTGAGTTCCCCAAACTTACTTGACCAGAGATTGTCCATGGCCTCCCCCTTCTTTAATTCTTCAGGACACTTACTTATATTTTATAAAACACTCTGATAAGGTATAGATTAACTGATACTTTAGTGTTAGACTTTAGGTTTCTAGTTTTTTACATAAAACTTTCCATTTTAACCATATTGAAGTATACAATTCAGCATATGCGTGCACGTGCACTCAGTCGTGTCCCACTCTTTGTGACCCCATGGACTGTAGCCTACCAGGCTCCTCTGTCCATGGAATTTTTCAGCAGGAATACTGAAGTGGGTTACCATTTCCTACTCCAGGGGATGTTCCCAGCCCAGGGATCGAACCCATATCTCTTGTGTTTCCTGCACTGGCAGGCAGATTCTTTACCAACAGTGCTACCTGGGAAGCTTATATTCGCAATTACATTCCCACTCTATATTTCCAAAGGTTTTTCATCATCTCAAACAGACATTCTGTACCCATTAAGAATCCTCATTCCCCCTCCCACCAGCCCGTGGTAACCTGTAAACTATTTTCTGTTTCTACAAATTTGTGTAAGTAAGTGGTGACATGCAATATTTATCCTTTTGTGTCTGGCTTATTTCACTTATAATGTTTCCAAGGTTCACCCATGTTGTAGCAAGTGTCAAAACTTCATTCCTTTTTGTGGCTGAATAATAGTTCGTGGTATGGATATACCACATTTTATCCATTCATCTGGTGATGGACTCAAGTTGTTTCAACCTTTTGGCTATCATGAATGAATAATGCTGCAAGGAACACTGGCATACAAGTACCTGTTCAAGGCTTTGTTTTCAAGAAGTGGAATTAATTGGATCATATGATAACTATGAGTTTAATATTTTGAAGAACTGATAAAGTTTTCCACAGTTGCCGTGTCATTTTACATTCCAGTGAGAAAGGTGCAAGGGTTCCATTTCTTTGCATCTTGATCAGTACTTGCTACTTCCTGTCTTTTTTTATTAGAGCCATCCTCATGTATGAAACGGAGAAGGCACTGGCGACCCACTCCAGTACTCTTGCCTGGAAACTCCCATGGACGGAGGAGCCTGGTAGGCTGCAGTCCGTGGGGTCACTAGGAGTCGGACATGACTGAGCGACTTCACTTTCACTTTTCACTTTCGTGCATTGGAGAAGGAAATGGCAACCCGCTCCAGTGTTCTTGCCTGGAGAATCCCAGGGACGGGGGAGCCTGGTGGGCTGCCGTCTATGGGGTCGCACAGAGTCAGACACGACTGACGTGACTTAGCAGCAGTAGCAATAGCATGTATAAAATGGCATCTCTTTGTGGTTTTGATTTGCATTTCCCTAATAACTAATAATGTTGAACATCTTTTCATGTGCTTATTGACCATCTGTATATCTTCTTTGGAGAAATGTCTATTCATAAAGTCCTTTGCCCATATTTTAATTGGGCTTTTTGTTGTTGAGCTATCAGAATTGCTTACATATTCAGGATTAAACCCTTATCAGATATGATTTACAAAATTTTTTTACACTACAGATTGCCTTTTCACTGCCTTGATAATGTTCTTTGATTCACAAAAGTTCTTAATTTTTATAAAGTTCAATTTATTTTTCTTTTGGTGCTATATCTAAGAATCCATTGCTAAATCCAGGGTCATAAATATTTACCCTCTTCTTTTTCTAAGAATTAAATGGTTTTGTTGTTGTTCAGTCACTAAGTTGTGTTCGACTCTTTATGATCCCATGGACTGCAGCACGCCAGGCTTCCCTGTCTTTCATCATCTCCAGGAGTTAGCTCAAACTCGTGTCCATTGAGTCAATGATGCCATCCAACCATTTCATTCTCTGTTCGTGTCCATTGAGTCAATGATGCCATCCAACCATTTCATTCTCTGTTGCCCTCTTCTCCTCCTGCCCTCAATCTTTCCCAGAACCAAGGTCTTTTCCAATGAGTCTGCTCTTTGCATCAGGTGGCCAAAGTGTTGAAGCTTCAGCTTCAGCATCAGTCCTTCCAATGAATACTCAGGGTTGATTTCCTTTAGGATCAACTGGTTTGATCTCCTTGCTGTCCAAGGGACTTTCAAGAGTCTTCTCCAACACCACAATTCAAAAGCAGCAGTTCTTCAGTGCTCAGCCTTCTTTATGGTCCAACTCTCACATATGTACCTGACTACTAGAAAAACCATAGCTTTGACTGTATGGATCTTTGTCACTAAAGTGATGTCTCTGCTTTCTAACATGTTGTCTAGGTTTGTCATAGATTTTCTTCCAAGGAACAAGCATCTTTTAATTTCATGGCTTGCAGTTGCCATCCACAGTGACTTTGGAGCCCAAGAAAATAAAATTTGCCACTGTTTCAATTTTTTCCCCTTCTATTTGCCATGAAGTGAGTGATGGGACCAGATGCTATGGTCTTCATTTTTTGAATGTTGAGTTTTAAGCCAGCTTTTTCACTCTCCTCTTTCACCCTCATTAAGAGGCTCTGAGTTTCTCTTTACTTTCTGCCATTAGAGTGGTATCATATGCATATCTGAAGTTGTTGATATTTCTCCTGGCAATCTTGATTCCAGCTTATGTTTCATCCAGCCTGGCATTTCAAATGGTGTACTCTGCATGTAAGTTAAATAAGCAGGGTGACAATATACAGCCTTGCTGTACGCCTTTCCCAATTTTGTAACCAGTTCATTGTTCTGTGTCTGTTTCTCACTGTTGCTTCTATTCCTGCATACAGGTTTCTCAGGAGACAGGTAAGGTGGTGTGGTATTCCCATCTCTTTAATACTTTTGCAGTTTGTTGTCATCCACAGTCAAAGGCTTTAGCATAGTCAATAAAGCAGAAACAGATGTTTTTCTGGAATTTCCTTGATTTCTCCATGATACAACAGATGTTGGCAATTTGATCTCTGGTTCCTCTGCCTTTTCTAAATCCAGCTTCTACATTTGGAAGTTCTCAGTTTATGTACTGTTGAAGCCTAACTTGAAGGATTTTGAACATTACCTTGCTAGCATGTGAAATTGTACAGTAGTTTAAACATTCTTTGACATTGCCCTTATTTGGGATTGGAATGAAAATGGACCTTTTCCAGTCCTGTGGCCACTGGTGAGTTTTCCAAATTTGCTGGCATATTGAGTGTAACACTTTAACAGTATCATCTTTTAGGATTTGAAATTTCTCAGCTGGAGTTCCATCACCTCCACTAGCTTTGTTCATAGTATTGCTTCCTAAAGCCCACCAGATTTCACACTCCAGGATGTCTGGCTCTAGGTCAGTGACCACATCATCGTGGTTATCTGAGTCATGAAGACCTTTTTTGTACAGCTCTTCTGTGTATTCTTGCCACCTCTTCTTAACATCTTCTGCTTCTGTTAGGTCCATACCATTTCTGTCCTTTATTGTGCCCATCTTTGCATGAAATGTTCCCTTGGTATCTCCAATTTTCTTGAAAAGATCTTTAGATCTTAATATTTAGGTCATTGATCCATTTTGAGTTAATTTTTGTATACGGTATAAGGTAGGAGTCAAATTTCAGTGTTTTGCACATGAATATTCAGTTGTCCCAGCCCAATGTGTTAAAAATGTTAGGTTTTCCAAAGTGACAAATAATGTTACAGTCAACATCTATTTCAACTTGTCCTATATATTCTCCTAAGAAAAATTCCTAGAAGAGTTGCTATATCAAAAGATGTACACATTTTGGGGCTTCCCTGGTGGCTCAGTGGTAAAGAATCTGCTTGCCAACGCAAGAGATACAGGTTCGATCCCTGGTCCTGGAATATCCCACATGCCACAGGACAACTAATCTGTGCACCACAACTACTGAGCCTGTGCTATAGAGCTCAGGAGCTGCAGCTACTGAAACCTGAATGCCCTAGAGCCTGTGCTCAGCAACAGAAGTCACCACAATGAGAAGCCTGTGCACTTCAACTGGAGAAAAGCCACCCCTCGCCACAACTAGAGAAAAGCCTGTGCAGCAACAAAGACCCAGCACAGCCAAATGAATAAAAAAATTTTAAAGATGTACACATTTTGAAGGTTTTTGATACATACTAAACTTCCTCTAGAAAGGACATTAGGAATCCACCCCAGTGAATTCATATACCACTTTCCCCATGCTCTCAACAGCTTTGTTTATTACACAAGTTTTTAAAACCTTGGATAATCAGTGTGGCATGAGGATGTATTCTAAATCAAGTTTAAGGGAATTTTAGCTGAATGTCCCTTGACAGCCCTAACATGCTAGCCTTAGCAGTTTTCTCTCCAAAGACCTCACTCACACTTATAAAAATACTATAGAAGAATATGACAATGTAAACCACTGCAGAGTTTCATATGTCTAGTTAAGAAAGCAAACTATTGATGGACACCTAGGGTAAATCAATTTTCCTTCACTAAATTAAAAAAAATAAAGAAAGCAAACTAAACCTTTCCTCCCAGAAAAGTGGGACTAGAAATGAAAAGTACAGTGAGGTTCCTCTCCTGGATAATGTGATTTCAAAATATTTCTTTCCTCAGCACAAAGTCACGAACCAGCTGTTTGCGACTTTCAAATATGTCCTTTTTCATTTGTGTTCATTGGAGAGTTACCAAACATGAATCATGCTAAGAAATCAACTAAACTACAATAGAGGGAGAAATTTTTCTTATAGCCATACAATAATTATCAAGGAAAAAGAAAAGGCTATTTTGCTGGTTATCTGCTTTTTAGTACTTGTTGAGCACTTCCAAATGTGTATTGGGATAGAATTTTTATAGTTGATATTGCTTTTGGCCCTGTCTCCTTTGCTACTCTGAAAAAAATATACAAACTGTATCTCTTTTTTTTTTTTGTCTCAAGCTGTAGTTATAGTAGAAAGAAAACTTTATGGTGAGTGTTTTGTCAGTGGAACTTGTTATTAATATGGAACTCTTGAGAGGATCATTTTTCCACACAAAACAAGAAATCAGGGGGGAATTAGCTTTCCACATTTCATCATAAAGCATGCATAATTCATAGATGAGAAGAAACTATTGATGAGGCTAAACAGAATGAATTTCTTATTGCCAGAAAGAATCAAAATATTAGGTAAAAAGCTGTCTAATTTCCTAAATATTTTTTTAAAGCCTTTTGGAGTTTAATGTCATCATGACTTTTGCTGTCATGCTAGCAAAGATGAAGGCAGATGTTTTTACAGAATCAGTAAAATTTTAAGAGGCAGAAGGGATCTGAGAAATATCTAATCCAACTCTGTTTTACATATTGGAAATATGAAACACAGACAGGTGACGTGACCTCCCCGAAGGCATACAGTGCCAGTGATAGAGCTGGAGCTGCAAGTCAGGCTTTCTGACTCCTGTGCTCACTAATAATGGAGACTGGTCAGTCAACTAAAAGGTCGATGGGAACCAGTGTTATCAATTTACTTTTGTCAGTGATGCCACAGAGATCTCCAATTTCATACTATAGCTTATTGGTCAATTCATAGGATTCCGTTAATAACTGTATCAACTTAACACATTTCTTCTGAAAGACTATGTCTCCCACTATTAAGAAAGTTGAGCAAGTTTCTAACATTCTATATGATGTGTGAGTCTTTTCACCTATACCTTATGGACATTTGTAAAAATTAATCTTATTTACTCTCAGGTTAAGAAGCACATTTTAAGAAATCTGTGAGATATCATGGAACTTAAGGGAAAGAAAGCTACCTTTTCACCGGAATAACTTATTATTCCCTTGCCTTTTTTAAATGTAGAATTTCAACTATCTGAGAGTAAAGTCTATGTATATGATAGATTTTCAAGCTCAACTTTCTAAGATTTAAAATATTTAAAAGCACTTCAGGCAAATTGTAATTAGTTTTCTCCATAGATATCCAAAGTACCATACATGCATTTTCATCATGGATATTTATATACAGTTGCTTCCAGGTGAATTTCAAAAATTCATTTAGAAGATGAGATTAAATATGCTGTAGTGGGAGTACTAATAATTCAGAGAGCAGGAACAAAGATTAATGCAGAATTAGAATCTTAACTCATGTGCTTTTAATAGCTCATTTGATTTGCCTCAATTCTAAAGAGCCAGTGAAACAGGCCACAGAGATACAAACCCCACACCCCTTTTTAATGTAAGAACTTTCTAATACTGAGAACTGTCCATCAATAGAATGAACTGGCTGGCCTGTGAGGGATTCAGTCAATCACTTTGAAATCACAAGATTTTAAACTAAAGCTAAAAGACAACCTGTCTGGAATTCTTAAAAGGATTCCTGCATTGAGAGGTAGATTAAAAGACTTCTAAACTCCTTTAAACCACTAGACCATTCAGGTATGACCTAAATCAAATCCCTTACGATTATACAGTGCAAGTGACAAATAGATTCAAGGGATTAGTTCTGATAGGCAGAGTGCCTGAGGAACTATGGACAGAGGTTCATAATATTGTACAGGAGGCTGTGATCAAAACCATCCCCAAGAAAAAGAAATACAAAAAGGCAAAATGGTTGTCTGAGGAGGCCTTACAAAATAGCTGTGAAAAGAACAGAAGCAAACGGCAAAGGAGAAAAGGAAAGATATATCCATTTGAATGTAGATTTCCAAAGACTAGCAAGGAGAGATAAGAAAGCCTTCCTCAGTGATCAAGGCAAAGAAATAGAGGAAAAGAATAGCATGGGAAAGACTAGAGATCTCAAGAAAATTAGAGATACCAAGGGAACATTTCATGCAAAGATGGGCTCAATAAAGGACAGAAACAGTACGGACCTAACAGAGGCAGATGTTAAGAAGAGGTGGCAAGAATACACAGAAGAACTATACAAAAAAGATCTTAGTGACCCAGACAACCAGGAGGGTGTGATCACTCATCTAGAGGCAGACATCCTGGAGTGCAAGGTCAAGTAGTCCTTAGGAAGCACCACTATGGACAAAGTTAGTGGATGTGATGTGATTCCAGTTGAGCTATTTCAAATCCTAAAAGAAGATTTTGTGAAAGTGCTGCACTCAATATGCCAGCAAATTTGGAAAACTCAGCAGTGGCCACAGGACTGGAAAAGGTCCGTTTTCATTCCAATCCCAAAGAAAGGCAATGCCAAAGAACATTCAAACTACTGCACAGTTGCACTCATCTCACACACTAGCAAAGTAATGCTCAAAATTTTCCAAGCTAAGCTTCAACAGTATGTGAACCAAGAAATTCCAGATGTTCAAGCTGGATTTAGAAAAGGCAGAGGAACCAGAGATTCGAATTGCCAACATCCGTTGGATAATAGAGAAAAACAAAAGAATTCCAGAAAAACATCTACTTCTGCTTTATTGACTATGCTTAAGCTTTTGACTGTGTGGATCACAACAAACTATGGAAAATACTTCAAGAGATAGGAATACCAGACCACCTTACCTGCCTCCTGAGAAACGTGTATGCAGGTCAAGAAGCAATAGTTAGAACCAGACATGGAACAACAGACTGGTTCCAAATTGGGAAAGGAGTACAGCAAGGCTGTATATTGTCACCCTGCTTATTTAATGTATATGCAGAGAACATCATGCGAAATGCCAGGCTGGATGAAGCACAAGCTGGAATCAAGATTGCCGGGAGAAATATCAATCATCTCAGATATGTAGATTACACCACACTTATGGTAGAAAGCAAAGATGAACTAAAGAAAGAGCCTCTTGATGAAGGTGAAAGAGGAGAGTGAAAAAGTTGGCTTAAAATTCAACATTCAAAAAATGAAGATCCTGGCATCTGGTCCCATCATTTCATGGCAAATAGATGGGGAAACAATGGAAACAGTGACAGATGTTATTTTCTTGGGCTCCAAAATCACTGCAGATAGTGACTGCAACCATGAAATTTAAAGATGCTTGCTCCTTGGAAGAAAAGCTATGACCAACCTAGGTAGCATATTAAAAAGCAGAGACATTACTTTGCAGACAAAGGTCCGTCTAGTTAAAGCTATGGTTTTTCCTATAGTCATGCATGGATGTGAAAGTTGGACTATAAAGAAATCTGAGTGCCAAAGAATTGATGCTTTTGAATTGTGGTGTTGGAGAAGACTCTTGAGAGTCCCTTGGACTGCAAGGAGATCCAACCAGTCCATCCTAAAGGAAATCAGTCCTGAATGTTCATTGGAAGGAGTGATGCTGAAGCTGAGACTCTAATACTTTGGCCACCTGATGCGAAGTGCTGACTCATTGGAAAAGACCCTGATGCTGGGAAGGATGGAAGGCGGGAGGAGAAGAGGATGACAGAGGATGAGATGGTTGAATGGCATTACCGACTCGATAGACATGAGTTTGAGCAAGCTCTGGGAGTTGGTGATGGACAAGAAAGCCTTGCATGCTGCGGTTCATGGGGTCACAAAGAGTTGGACATGACTGAGTGACTGAACTGAAACTGCTTTAAGTTCTAAGATTCTGTGATTTCACTATTGTCTTTCTCTCCTACTTTTATAGTACAGAGATCTTTTCATATGTGTATTTATGGTCATACTATCTTAGACTACCTTGTATCATTATTTTCACACTTATCCTGCTTGACAATAGGAAAGGTATCTCACTCATTTTCATATACAGTTTTAAGTATAGTTTGTGTACACAGAAAATATTCAATACTTATTGAATATACTTGATATTGCAAACTCGATTAGTTTATTTAGTCATTAAAAATTTGAAGAACCATATCTTTTTCCTGATCTGAGAATCTAACTTATTATTGCAATGAGCTTTCATGTTAGGATAAACTTGAGTGCTGCTCTTTTAGAAGATTATAAGTAAAATAGGAATATGTGATTGAACATGAACACATTTAAGGATTAAAAATGATGCTTTTAAAATATTTGAAAAACATATTTCTACTTTTATTTATCCTCTTACTGACAATGTGAAAACTAGCATATTTATATTTATAATATATATTTATAATATATTTAAATATATTATATATATTATATTTATACATTAATATTTATTTATAATTTATATATTATTTAAATGTTAAATTTAAAATATTATTTATAAATTATATTAAATATTACAATTACAATTACAATTTATAAATTTATATTTATATAAATATATATTTATAATTATATATTTATATATAAATATATATTTATAATTATATATATATATAAAAATGTATAGGAAGACATACAAACACATGTACAATATGATCACCTCTTGTTCTTACACTTTTAAAGATGAGTTATAAGATAGGTGATTTAAAAAACTAATTTAAAAAATTGGAACAATAAAAAATTCCAAAACCATCCTGTTGTGGGTTGAATCATGTCCACAGAAAGATAATGGTGAAGTTCTAACTCCCTAACTCCCTGCGCCTCTTAATGTGACCTTATTTGAAAATAGGGTCCCTACAGATATAATCCATTTCTATTATTTTGGGCTACCCAGTTTGTGGTACTGTGTTATTATAGCCCTAAGAAACCAGTACATGTCCTTCTCTGTGGAAAATTGGTATGGCAGTTCCTCGGCATGTTTAGAATTACAAAACATAGTCTTATTATAATTTTTAAAACTTAACTACAAAATATCTCATGTAAAACTTAGAATTGCTTTGATCTGAAAATTAATAAATGGAAAATCATTTAAGAAATGGAGCCTCCCAATATACAAGTTCAAAGGTAATAGAATGGAAAACCAACCACAAGGTCCTCAATTCTGAGCATATTATAGTGAGTTGTGGCACCCTAGGATTCAACTAAAACAATAAAAACTAAGAAAATAGAGTGAAAGAAATTGTCTGAGTTGAAAAAAAGTGTATTAGGATGAGATAGTCAAGATCACCAAGATTTCTGGGTGAAAGTTCCTCACACAGTGTGTTACAGTCTCACCCCCATTGCTTACTTTCTCTATCCTTAGTCTTTGATCATTCTGAAAAACTCTTTTTTTTTTTTTTTTTTTTGGCTGAAGTGTCAAATAATGCATGGGGACCTTTTTTTGGTCAATATATAATTTCAGCAAGTAACATCACTGGAATCATACCTCATTCTGTGAGAGCCCCCTTATATGTTCACAACTCATCAACTAATGTCTGGCAAGAAGGTAAATAACAAAGGCAATATTCATAGTTCACGTGTCCTTAGTCGATTTGTAGAATCCTATCCCAGCTTCAGGATGATCCCAGTCATCTCAGAAATATTCAGTTTCATTTATCCATAGGTGAATAGAATCTGCCCTTCCCCCAACACAGACACAATATATATCCATTCTAATCAATTCCATCAGGGCCATTGACAAAAGGTTCTTGATGCCTATCTTTTTCCCACGTGGGATACGCGTACATCAGATTTCAATCATTCTGATTATTTCTAATGACAAAGAAAAACATTTAATAAATATTTTAGATAGCCATTTCTACCTTCATTAGCTGAGGAAATTTAAACCAATTCTCAACTTCATTTCATGAAGATATAACACATTTCTATTTTTCAAAATGCTAATACTAGCCCCAATTACTTAGAGCACTTACTTTAGATTTAAAATTTTTAACAGATGATTTTTCTTATTTAAAAGATCCTTAAGACTTTTGAAGAGAAAATTGGGTTTTAAACAAATCTTTATAACCCTTTGGGAATAACTGGAAGCACATGATTCTTGCAGAAAAGCCCTAACATATTAAGCCCGTTAGACAATTTACTCAATTTAATCAAATCAGTAGTCATGATGATGAATACAAGGTAATTCATAGAATGCAAAAGACCACAATTTATCCACATTGTCTTTTTTCACACTTAATTAGAATACAAAATTGATCAGGGATAATCAGGTTAAGTACAAATTGAGTGAGGCCCCAATTACATATAATTTTCTTGCTAGTCAATTAGCTTCCATTCATCTTGCCTCCCCTACATATTTCTTCGCAACAAATTAAACATCCAAGGATTCATGTGAAAAATTGGCAATCCTTGGATCAGTACAGTATAACTAGCTTAGTTTTTAAAACTGCTTTTGATAGATGATTTTTCTTTACAGAATGGAAACTAGCAATTACTGAAAATATTAAAAAAAACTAGCATAAATATTCAGCACATAATTTTCAAAATCATTTTACCTGTTGATTAATGGAACAATTATATTTCATTAGAATGTAAATTTTATTTATTTTTTATTCACATAAATAGAGCTCTCAATTTTTTTTTTTTTTTAAAGTCAAGGCGCAGGATGTTTCTATATATTAGCAACCTGAAGATGTATGATTGTATCTTCAAGATACATCTTGTTTGGAAAATATCTTTGAAAGTATTACTATGTTGCCTTTTTTTTAATTAAATTTATTTTAATCAGAGGCTAATTACTTTACAATATTGTATTGGTTTTGCCATACATCAACATGAATCACTACGTTGCTTTTAAGAGCATACACAGGAATTAGACATGCAAGTTCTGTAAACAGAATTTTAGGAAATTGAGAAAAAAAGATAAATAAGAAATAGTCAGTTATATCACAGACAATTCTGTTACTGATCCAACATGTGTATGAGTGTGAGAGAGAGATCAAGCAAGTGAGTGCATGTGTGTTTCTCCATTGGGGAGAAAGTCTTGGGATGAGTGAATCATTTAGTTGAAAGTTCATCAATTACAATGGAGAACTAGAATCAGAAGGCAACACAGGAGAGTTTGTGACAGTGCTGATTTTCGCTGGTGAATTGAGATGATCCTGCACTACTGTTGTTTCTATCAAGAACATCTGAGGATAGATTAGGAAAAGAAAATGCCACTCATTGATAACAGAATTCAAGAGATCTCTGCGCTTTGTGTACAAATGAATGCAAAATGAACAAGGGATTGGCACTGGTTACAGGAGCAGTTTCATAAGAGGAGTGAAACAAAACCAACAGTAATGATAATAAAAATCCCTTCTCTGTATTTTCCATTTTGATTATTAAAAGTTGCTTTCTTGGCACACTTTTAAATCATATGCTCAGCCTAAAAAAGTACACAAAAATCCAAGGTAGAAAAGATGGGCAGATGACTCTTTCCCAAGCTTGCATTTTTATGTGTTAATATTTCTCTAATACCTCTTAATCTAACGCCAAAAGCCCACTTCTAAAAATGTGTCTACCATATACTAAGTGTTGGGTAGAAGAACTAAAGTTAACAGTATCCATTTGGGATAGTCATTTTATAAAACTTACTAAAAATATTTCATAATATACCACACTTTTGAATATGTACAATAGCCAAAGTAGACTGAAAAACCAAAAGTGGCCAATGAATGCTCAAAGTCTCATGTTAATACTTACCAAACATTCCTATCAAACACTGGGATTAGTATCAGAAGAAAGCATGTTGGTTGTGTCTTGGAAAATTCTCTCTGGATGGTGTTGAGATGTCATTTCACCTATGACAAAGAATGCACATCAAGGTAGATATATTTTATCTAATGTGTTTATTATGCTTTCAACTGCAAAAGTAAAACTTTTCATTGCAATTAATTTATAAAAGAAAAACAAAAGGAAAAATTTTTACATTGCAATTATCCAGAGATCACTGTTTTCAGTAGTTCCTGAATATGTGTGTATACGTGATTGCTTTTTTTAAACAAAATTGGATTTGCACTTTAAATAATGTGATATGTAATCTACTTTTTTATGATTATAATTTTTCTCATTATTAACTAAATTCTACATGTGTTTATAAAGCTATGTATTAAGGACATATCATAATTTAACCTCATTCCTTATTTTAAAACTTCAAGTTATTGCTATCCTTATTTTGCTAAACATACACAATGAACTAAGTAGATGGATTTTTTTGTAGCATACAATGAACAAATATATTTTTTCAATACTATGGAAAGCATTTAATCACAGAAAACTGCATTGTCAAAACCTTGACTTTGAAGAAAGTGTTACACATTAACATGATAACCAGGTCTGAATGTGAGTAAAACTGATGATCAAGTTTATAACTTATTGTGTGTGTTTAGTCACTAAGTTGTGTCTGACCTTTTTGTGACCGCATGGACTGTAGCCCGCCAGGCTCCTCTGTCCATGGGATTTCCCAGGCAAGAATATTGGAGTGGGTTGCCACGTCCTTCTCCAGGGGAAATTCCTGACCCAGAGATCGAACACATGTCTCCTGTATTGGCCAGTGGATTCTTTACTGCTGAGCCACTAGGGAAGCCATTCTCTTCTAAGTCTTAGAACATAATGAGAACACACTGAGTTTGTTATGTTGTTAGGAAGACTGCCACTAATTTATGCCAAATGCATGGAACACTGAAATCCATTTAAGTTTCCTTTTCTCTAGTTTTACGTTCCTCCTTCTTCCTTTACCTCTCCCCTTCCATTTCCTCTTCTTTCTCCTTCTTCTTTCCCATGTTAATAGATTTTTCACAAATATACATTTTTAAGTTTACTCTCTTTCCCATTTATCCATTTCCCCTCCCTATTATAGTTAAACTTTGTACTAAGCCTATAATTCAGTAGTTATATCAAGAAAAAAAAAGGAAATAAATAGCTTAGTGAGTCAGGGATGAGAAATGGGATCCAGGACTGCAGGAGTTTAAAAAAAAAACACAAAACTGCTGTTCTTTCCCTATCCTTTTATTACTGAGTAGGTGGGTCATTTTCCATATATTTAACCAAAAATAGCCCACATAAACAAGTTAATCATCAAATGACATACACATTAGTATATATTTTTTAGTGTTGTAAGTGGATCTAATTTGTGTCAACTTATTCATACGATATTAATGTGTATGTGTGGTGGCAGGGCAGCGCAGGGGTTGAGATTCAGCAGAATACTTGATAACTGACTCAGTCTGTTTATTCATTCCCCTTCTTGTTTCAGAAGGTATTTAAGGCAACTAGTTGACTAAACTGGAACTGAGGTTTTCAATTCACATTTATATGGCACTTGATAGCTCTCAAAATGTCTTTACATATAGTTTCATTTAAGTAAGACAAATGGCCTCTAGTAATTAATCAAATATATTTTAAATAACTAAATCCTTTTAAATGAATTTATGTATAATACTTGATTTTATATGATATCTTGTAAAAATAATAAGTTATTTCTGTTGGTAGATAAAAGTACCTTTTCCTTTTAATGGGCCAAGGACACTTGATCTAATAGTACTGGCGGCACTTTGACTTCTTCTAAAATAAAATTATCATAATCATTATAAGAAAACATTTGAATAAGATCAGCTGTGACTATTTCATTATAACAGATCTAAAGATATACACTAAAAGAGAACTTTATATAGTATCCCACAATACATGATTTCATTGTTTGTCTCTAAATGTAGGTAAAAACAGGAAAGCCTCAGGACAGCAAACTGACTTGTAATTTATAAGGATTCAGGATTTTCCCAAGTTGTGGGGGGAAAAGCTAGAAGGACACACAGTCCTGGCTCTGACCTGCCTTGAGTCCAGGTGAAAATCATGGATGAATAAGAGGGTATGGTTGTTAAAAGTTCATTTAAGAGTTAACTCTGATCCTTATGAACAAGCTGAGTCAGAGGAAAACTATGTCAGACAGTCTTAATGAATTACTGATTCTTCATATGTTCACATGTTCTCACATGTTCTTAGTCACTTGATTCATTTCAATAACACAAAATGATAAAACAAAACAATGGCATTGACATTACTTTTTCGGTTGTCATGGAAACTGGATCTATATATATTTTTTGGGGGGGTCCTGTACCTTGTGGCTTTCAGGATCTTAGTTTCCCAGCCAGGGATTGAACTCGGTGTAATTTCTTTTAAGTTTTCCCAAATTCTTGTTTTATAAGCAATTTAGTATTTGCATACAATAGAAACTTACATTGTAAATCATTGCATAGGACTAGGAATAGGACTTGGAGGCAAGCCAGTGCATCTCACACAAGTTTGTAGTGATGGAGAAAAACATTGCTAACACCGAATTGGAACAGAGGTTTTAAAACCACCACTTTTCTCAGAAAGCAGATCAGTGGTTTCCCAGAGTGGGTGGAGGTAGTGGGGAAGGAGATCAAGTGCAAAAGATCATGAGGAAACTGTTTAGAGTGTGAAAATTGTTCTATATCTTGATTATGGTTACAGTTACAAGATTGTACACAATTACCAAAATTAATCAAATCATGTACCTAAAAGTTGGTGACTTTTGTAATAAGTAGATAATAGTTTAAGAAACGAAAAGGAAGGGAGAACTATCATTTAGAATCAGACATACTATAGCAAAATATATCCCTCAAAAGTGAAACATTTAAGTCTTACAAATATTTCAAGGCACACAGACTTTTAGACACTCCTTTCTTACCTTGCCAGTCACCTCGGTGAGGGAAACTGCTGCAGATGCTGGAATTAAATCAGTGCAGTTTGCAGAGGATGGTTTCTGTACCTCGTTGTTCTTCTGTATAAGCAGAAAGCAGTGAACAAC
The DNA here is from genome assembly GCF_029378745.1 of Bos indicus. Classification (NCBI taxonomy): domain Eukaryota; kingdom Metazoa; phylum Chordata; class Mammalia; order Artiodactyla; family Bovidae; genus Bos; species Bos indicus. Next base: position 18,664,397 of record NC_091789.1, on the reverse strand, counting down.
TGTAGCACCTATTGCTTACTTATCAAATACTGAGGGTGACAGATATGGCATGGGGAAGGGAATCCTTACTGCATTAGTGGTTGTACCGTGGAGCTCTCATCATCTTAAAGCAAGCAGGAAACCCAAGATTCACTTCAATAAGCAAAGGAAACTCTTGCCTTTGGGGAAAGAGAGCTACATACCTGGTGAGGGGTTTCCCTCACACTTCCAAAAAGACCTAGAATGTGGGTACTCAACATTGAGCAATACTTAATATATACACAAATCCTAAATTTCAATCTTTCTCTTTGGATTTGACCCGTGCTTTATTATCAAAAACTACAGTACTTGTCCAGGAAAGGATCAAAGAAGATTTGGTTAAAACTAAGATACAAATGGGACAGCAAAAATAAACAGCTATAAAAATGTTTATAGATTTTTTTTACATGGACAAAATCAGGACTGCACAATTCAGGACTTTAAAATATGCCCTTTTCTTTTCCAAGACACAAGTAAAGTTATATTACATGTTTCTTTCTTCCTCCTAACACACTTGGAGATTTACTCACTCACTCATACCAACACTTAAAGTAATTAGAACTGAGTTAGTTAAAGGACTCTAACAGCCTCTAAAAATTGTTTTAGTAACAAAACATGAAAAATGACAGCCTCCAGAGGTTATCTATTCATTCTTCAGGTGCTATGCTGTGATAAGTTGCTTCAATCGTGTCTCTGTGACCCTATGGAGCCCACCAGGCTCTTTTGTCCATGGAATTTTCCAGACAAGAGTACTGGAGTGGGTTGCCATTGCCTTCTTCCAAAAGTTAGCAGCCCTTATCAATGTGTAGTGAGGTTCGTAGCAATTTGTTTTGTCTCTGTTGTTGTTGTTGTTCAGTCACTCAGTCATGTCTGACTCTTTGCGACCCCATGGACTGAAGCACGCCAGGCTTCCCTGACCTTCACCAAATCCCGGAGCTTGCTCAAACCCATGTCCATTGAATCAGTGATGCCATCCAACCATCTCATCCTCTATTGTCCCCTTCTCCTCTTGCCTTCAATCTTCCCCAGCATCAGGGTCTTTTCTAGTGACTCAGCTCTTTGCATCAGGTGGCCAAAGTACTGGAGCTTCAGCTTCAGCATCAGTCCTTTTAATGAATATTCAGGACTGATTTCCTTTAGGATTGACTGGTTTGATCTCCTTGCAGTCCAAGGGACTTTCAAGAATCTTCTCCAACACCACAGCTCAAAAGCATCAATTCTTTGGCATTCAGTCTTTTTTATGGTTCAACTCTCACATCCATACATGACTACCAGAAAAACCATAGCTTTGACTATATGGGCCTTTGTCGGTAAAGTAATGTCTCTATTTTTTAATACACTGTCTACGTTGGTCATAGCTTTTCTTCCAAGAAGCAAGTGTCTTTTAATGTCTTTCTCTGTACTTTACCATATTGTTTGACCTTTTTATAGTGTGTGTTTTTCACATAAATAGTTACTTTAAAAATAACCCACATATGGAAAGACATCCTGTGTTTGTGGATTAAAAGACAATACTGTTAAAAAGGCAATGCTACCCAAAGTGATCTACAGATGCAAGGTAATGCCTATCAAAACCTCAATGACATTTTTTGAAGAAATATAAAAACGATCTTGAGAAAGAAGAATAAACTTTGGAGGACTCACATTACCTGATTTCAAAAGTCACTACACAAAGCTACAGTAATTAAAACAGTGTGGTTCTGGCATGAGGAGAGGCATACAGACCAATGAAATAGAATAGAGAGAGCCTAAAAAAAATCCCTTGGATATATGGTCAATTGATTTTCAAAAGGATGTCAACACCATTCAAAGGGGGAAAGAATGATCTTTTCAGTAAATAGTGCTTGGAAAACTGAACATCCATATACAAAAGAATGAAGTTGAACTCTTTCTTACACTATACACAAAAATTAACTCAAAATGGACCAAAGACCTAAACATAAAACTATAAAACTCTTTGAAGAAAACATAGGGCAAAAGCTTAGTGTCATTGGACTTAGTGTCATTGGACTTAGTCATTGGCAATGATTTTTTGGATACGACACCAAAAGCATAGATAACAAATGAGAAAAAATAGGGCAAAATCTTTGTGCCATTTGGCAATGATTTTTTGGATATGATACCAAAAAGCAGAAGGAATCATATGAACAAAGGTTTAGAGGAGAGAAAGAATATGCAGATTGGAGAATAGTGAGACTAGCTTGGCTGGATAAGAATTTGCACTATAAACAAGAAAGAAACCTGGAGTGGTAAGAGAGCATCAGATTTATAGAATCTTAAATAATTGAAGATTTTGAATTTAATGAGTTTGGGCAGAATAGCATAGTTGTTAGGACCTCAGATTCTGGAGCCAAACAGAATTGAGCCAAATCCCAGCTCTATAACTTACTACCTGTGTGACCTTAGGCAAACAGCTTAACCTGAGCCTCAGTTTCTTGATCCTATGAAGATGATAATGCGAATAATAAGGATAATGAGGTGGTTATACAGTTCCTGTTAAAAGGTCTGGCACATAGTAAGTGCTCAATACAGCCTATCTCTTCTTATTAGTACTCAAAAGGTAATGGGAAGCATTCTAACTTTTTACACAGGAGAGAAAAAGGTGAAATAATGTTGATTTTTTAAAAAGCTACTTTGGTGTTGATTGTGGAAGTCAGACTAAACTAGCAGAGGTAGGAAATCTATTAGAATATAATTAGAATATTATTACTGTAATCTAGACCCAAGGGACAGAAGAAAGTAGTAATGGGAACAGAGAAGATATTGTCAAGGAAGAATTAATAGGATTAGATGCTTAATAGGATACAGTCGAAAAATAAGGAAAACTGAAGATGAACCTATAGCTCTGAGTCTTAAAACTGGGAGACTATTTGATGCCATTATGGAAAATGAGGGAAATTGGGAAAGGAAGTTTAAGAAGTTAATCAGTCTTTTAAAATAATGGAATCACATTTCAACAAAATGTAATTGTTAGTATAGTTCTTCCATTTAACATTTATTTAGATGCTTTTGTATAGTGAGAAGCTCAAAGTATTTTGTAATTCACTCAATTCACAAGTAAAGAGTAAGTTTTCCCAGAAGTAGGACAGAATTTTGCATATTGTTTTTCCCATTGAAAGTTGGAGCATTCCCCAACATCAACTATTTTAGGATCGTTAGTAAAAGTGGGTGGACACTTCTATTATTTATATCTTGCCAATTTCTCAAATGGATATGAGATAGTTTATAATAAAATAAGATTGTTAAAATAAGGATAAAAGGTCAAAAGCTATGTAACTGTCAAGGGCAAAGAGTACTGTATGGTAGAAACCTAGGTTAAGGAGATTTGCTGCACTTGAGCACTGAAGTTGGTTTTCAGTCCCTTAGTATCTAAAAAGAAAATAGTAAGTCACCCACTTTTGCTCTCTGAAGGACAGTATGCCTGAGAGATTTTAGTTGCCCAGTGGCACATTCCTCAATGAATTCTTGTTGAAAGAATAAAACAATTTGCAAACTAAGATCAAATTAAGTTTCTTTAAAACAAGTTAAGCTATTCCCTTAGAGAAGTAAGAGACAGTAGGTACTTTGCAGGTTCCAAGGAAAACTCAAAACCAAATCACAGAAATCTAATGTCATTGCTTTGTTGTTATTCAGTCTCTAAGTCACGTCCACCTCTGTGACCCCATGGGCTACAGCATACCAGGCTTGTCTGTCCTCTATTATCTCCTGGAATTTGCTTAAATTCATGTCCATTGAGTCAGTGATGCTATCTAACCATCTCATCCCTCTGCCATCCCCTTCTCCTTTTGCCTTCCATCTTTCTCAGCATCAGGGTCTTTTGCAATGAGTCAGCTCTTCACATCAGGTGGCCAAAGTACCAGAGCTTCAGCTTCAGCATTGTCCTTCCAATGAATATTCAGGGTTGGTTTCCTTTAGGACTGACAGGTTCGCAATATATATATATATATATATATATATCAAATTATTATAGACCTTATGCTTACACAATGTTATATGTTAATTATATCTCAGAGCTGAAAAAAAAAAGAAAATTAACTTCTCACTTGATGTTCTCAAGCTCTCTAATGCCTAGAAAACAACTAACAACTAGAGTCAAGGAGAAATTGCCCATTAACTGCCTAGTAGAAAAAGGGTAACTTAAACCATACCCTTACTTAAATGTTGACCCAGAACCTAATATTAACTTGGGACTGTGTGCTTATTTTAAAATTAATGCAAGTATAGTCCAATCAGTTTGTAGGAAATACAAGGAATAAAAGAGTATATCAAACACTGGCACCTGGAAGCAGAATCAAAATGTGGGGCTTTTCATAAGACAAATGGCCTGTTTCTTCAGTAAGTAAGTGGCATGGAACAAAATCAGGAGAGGAAGGCTGTTTTAAATAAAAGTAACCTAAAAGATCATGGCTGGAACATGTTTGAATCACTGAAAAGGGCATTTTTTGCAGAATCAGGAAAATTTAACATGGACTTGTTATTCAATAAAATTAAAGAATAACTCCATTAGATGTGACGATGGCATTGTGTTTATGTGAAATAAAACATCCTCAGATTCATACAGAGTATTTAAGGTTAAAAAGATATCAGAGATATACTTTAAAGCACCCTCCTACCCCCAAAATAAAAGGGGATAGTTGAAAAATGATGTACAAAATGTAATCAATAGTTAAAGCTGGATACTGAATACATGGAGGTTCTTTTTTGTGTGTTTTAAAATTTCCATTAAACAACTTTTAATGTAGTGTGCCAGGCACCACACATATATTAAATCTTTTCATCCTCACAATAATCCTATAACGTAGCTACTATTAGTTCCCCCATTTTACTAAAAAACGAAATGAAATTAAATAATTGCCTTTGTTAATGTCATAGTGAAAGTTCAAAATGTAATGAGGCAAGAAACACACATTTCTGTTTTGTACCTAAAAGGTTAAGTTTAATAGCTAAAAAGAAGTCATGGTTAAAGAAGACATGTAAAGAAATATGTAACTTAAGATATTTATCAGACCATTAAACTGCTGAAAATAACCCTTAATTTTCCAGTCAGTCAGCACCCAGATTGAAAGTTAATGTTGTTTCTGTTTTCCCATTTCATTCATTATCTACTTGTGCTTCATTTTATTTTAGTTTTAATTTTTGTGTTACAATTTTATTTAAATTTTAAAAGTTTTAATTTATTTTTTACTGAAGTATAATTGACCTACAATGCTATGTTAGTTCCAGGTGTACAACACAGCAATTCAATATTTCCATATATTACAAAAATGATCACCACTTGTGTTTCATTTTAAATGTTTATAATATATAATCTGCCACTATAGAAGTAAGTTGCTTTACAGTTTATATTAATAACCAGTTGAATTAGTCCTGATTTTCAAACTTCATAATCAGATAGAAATATATAATCAATTTTTAAATATCTGGTCTAATTTAGGGGAAGAAAAGAAAACTGCACAAATAAACCAGAGGTCACTTTAACTACTAGCTTTAGGTTCTTTCATTAAGAATGTCTTAAATGGCTACATACTCACAAAGACAAACAGCAAAAGAATATCTTATTCATTAAAAAGTAACTGCTAAGTCACTTCAGTCGTGTCCGACTCTGTGCGACCCCATACACGGCAGCCCACCAGGCCCCCCCGTCCCTGGGATTCTCCAGGCAAGAACACTGGAGTGGGTTGCCATTTCCTTCTCCAATGCATGAAAGTGAAAAGTGAAAGTGAAGTCGCTCAGTCATGTCCGACCCTCAGCAACCCCATGGACTGCAGTCTTCCAGGCTCCTCCGTCCATGGGATTTTCTAGGCAAGACTACTGGAGTGGGGTGCCATTGCCTTCTCCGATTAAAAAGTAAAAGAATCCTTTAAACCATACTTTCTTGCAAGTGGATGATAAGTGGGGCCTAGGGAAGCCATGGTGCGGGAGAGAGAGGGAGAGGAAGCAGGAGCTGGAGAAATAAAACCTAGGGTTACAGGACAGTCTGGGTTTTGTGCCACTGGAACTTGGTGAGAGTAGCTGTAAAAGAATTCAGTAATTTTGGGCTAAGTCTTGGCTTGATATTTGTTAATGCTGAACATCTTTGGTTTCTGACCTTGTAAATTTCTTGTAGGATGAAATGAGCCCACAGATGGGACCTATTATAGAGCTAAGTGAATAATAAGTGCTTAATAACAGTTAAGCTCCCCCACTTGAACAAAAGTTTGCTTGTAGTTGGGTGAAAAAAAAAATCCTGGTGATTTAATCTTTTGAATTCTGTGGCTAAGCCTTGGAAAAATCAAAGATTTCATTCTGTATTATACTTTTACTATTAAACACACACACATACAACATAAGACAGATAGAATGTGTCCCTGAACTCAGATCACTGAGAAGTGAACACAAAATGATAGCATAAAGATCATTAAATGTGTCAAAAAATTTCTGCATCTGGGATTAAGAAAACTATGATAAACTATGACTATTATGAACTTGAAAATTAATTTCCATATATAGCATTCATCATCTTTGAGATCCCTTGAAGAAGCTAGATTCAAGGTAAAAGAGTATGCAGTATTTCAGGAAACTATAAATTTATTAAAATAGTTAGTAACCCAAATAAATAGAGGTCTCCTTAGTTGTTTTGGATTTTGTTTTTTTTTTTTTTTTAAAGAAACCATTTGTGGGGAAAAAAAAATAAAGAAACCATTCGTGGAATTAAAAATTTAATCACTTGTGACCTCACTTAGATTTATTTGACCATAGGTATTTTGAAAAGAAAAACAAAATTTACTTTTTTTTAATGAACAGCTGTCCGTTTTTCAAAACTTCCTACCTGTTTGATTTGATGGAGGTGACTGACAGAAGCATGACTGGGAGAAGATGGCACAAACGAATTTAGAAGATAAAAGTCAAGTTTTCTTTAATGTTTCTGATTATTTCTAAACATTAAGTCAATGTTGAATGGCCTAAAGTATTTCTTGAGTGCCTGATGCATGCTATCAATAGCACTAATTAAATTTAAAGATTCAGACAATTGAATCTTGTCTGAAAATTATACTAATTGAAAATCTCTATATATCATAACAGAACAAAATAACCATTAACATAAATACAGGGCAGAAGAACATCAATAGAACAGTTTATCTCTAGCTTTCCCTTCTCAAGGCTCAAAGATCTTAAAATCACTTCATTTTTCCTTGCCAGTTTTAGCTTATTATCAAAACTTAGTGATAGGCATCAGAGAAGGCAATGGCACCCCACTCCAGTACTCTTGCCTGGAAAATCCCATGGATGGAAGACTCTGGTAGGCTGCAGTCCATGGGGTCACTAAGAGTCGGACACGACTGAGCGACTTCACTTTCACTTTTCAGTTTCATGCATTGAAGAAGGAAATGGCAACCCACTCCAGTGTTCTTGCCTGGAGAATCCCAGGGACGGGGGAGCCTGGTGGGCTGCCGTGTATGGGGTCGCACAGAGTCAGACACAACTGAAGCGACTTAGCAGCAGCAACAGCAGCAGTGATAGGCATTACCCAAAAAAAACTGAAATGGTCATTAAATCAGTAGCTAATGTAATAAGCATGAGCTTCCCTAGTGGCTCAGTGGTGAAGAATCTGCCTGCAATGCAGGAGACACGGGTTTGATCCCTGAGTTGGGAAGATCCCCTGGAGAAGTAAATGGCAATCCACTCCAGTATTCTTAAAGCCTGCCAGGCTCCTCTGTCCATGAGATTCTCCAGGCAAGAATACTGGAATGAGTTTCCATGCCCTCCTCCAGGGGATCTTCCCAACCCAGGGATTGAACCCACATCTGCTGTGTCTCCTGCTTTGCAGGCGATTCTTTACCTGCTGAGCCACCAGGGAAGCCCAAGAGTCAGACATGACTTAGCAACTAAACAACAACAACAACAATTTAATAAGCATACTAAAGAAACAAACAAAATAACTCCAAACATCTTGAAATTTAGCTGGGGAAACTGAACTTTCATAATAAAGAATGACTAAGGGCAATCACTCACCTAGAGCCAGACATCCTGGAATGGGAAGTCAAGTGGGCCTTAGAAAGCATCACTACGAACAAAGCTAGTGGACATGATGGAATTCCAGTTGAGCTATTTCAAATCCTGAAAGATGATGCTGTGAAAGTGCTGCACTCAATATGCCAGCAAATTTGGAAAACTCAGCAGTGGCCACAGGACTGGAAAAGGGCAGTTTTCATTCCAATCCCAAAGAAAGGCAATGCCAAAGAATGCTCAAACTACCGCACAATTGCACTCATCTCACACGCTAGTAAAGTGATGCTCAAAATTCTGCAAGCCAGGCTTCAACAGTACGTGAACCATGAACTTCCAGATGTTCAAGCTGGTTTTAGAAAAGGCAGAAGAACCAGAGATCAAATTGCCAACATCCGCTGGATCATCTCAAAAGCAAGAGAGTTCTAGAAAAACATCTATTTCTGTTTTATTGACTATGCTAAAGCCTTTGAATGTGTGGATCACAATAAACTATGGAAAATTCTGAAAGATATGGGAATACCAGACCACCTGACCTGCCTCTTGAGAAACCTATATGCAGGTCAGGAAGCAACAGTTAGAACTGGACATGGAAAAACAGACTGATTCCAAATAGGAAAAGGAATACATCAAGGCTGCATATTGTCACCCTGCTTATTTAACTTATATGCAGAGTACATCATGAGAAACACTGGGCTGGAAGAAGCACAAGCTGGAATCAAGATTGCCGGGAGAAAGATCAATAACCTCAGATATGCAGATGACACCACCCTTATGGCAGAAAGTGAAGAGGAACTAAAAAGCCTCTTGATGAAAGTGAAAGAGGAGAGTGAAAAAGTTGGCTTAAAGCTCAACATTCAGAAAACTAAGATCATGGCATCTGGTCCCATCACTTCATGGCAGATAGATGCGGAAACAGTGGAAACAGTGTCATACTGTATTTTTGGGGGCTCCAAAATCACTGCAGATGGTGATTGCAGCCATGAAATTAAAAGATGCTTACTCCTTGGAAGGAAAGTTATGACCAACCTAGATAGCATATTGAAAAGCAGAGATATTACTTTGCCAACAAAGGTCCGTCTAGTCAAGGCTATTGTTTTTCCAGTAGTCACGTATGGATGTGAGATTTGGACTGTGAAGAAAGCTGAGCACCGAAGAATTGATGCTTTTGAACTGTGGTGTTGGAGAAGACTCTTGAGAGTCCCTTGGACTGCAAGAAGATCCAACCAGTCCATCCTAAAGGAGATCAGTCCTGGGTGTTCATTGGAAGGACCGATGTTAAAGCTGAAACTCCAATACTTTGGCCACCTCATGCGAAGAGTTGACTCATTGGAAAAGACCCTGATGCTGGGAGGGATTGGGGGCAGGACGAGAAGGGGACCACAGTGGATGAGATGGCTGGATGGTATCACCGACTCGATGGACATGAGTTTGAGTGAACTCTGGGAGTTGGTGATGGACAGGGAGGCCTGGCGTGCTGTGATTCATGGGGTCCCAAAGAGTCAGACATGACTGAACGACTTAACTGAAATGAACTGAACTGAAGGGCAATCACGTTCAAGGAATTCAGCACATTTTACTCTTGCTTGGTCGGATACTTGTCTAGGCCAGGGGTCCCCAACCTATAGTGGTCTGTAGCCTTTTAGGAAGTGGGCTGCACAGCAGGAGGTATGTGAGTGAAGCTTCATATTCTACGCCACATCTCTTGCATTACAGCCTGAACCGTTCACACCCCACTCCATCACCCCCACCCATGTCCATGGAAAAACTGTCTTCCACGAAATTTGTCCTTGGTGCCAAAAAGTTTGGAGATGGCTGGTCTTGGCCCTTTGTCTTTTGAAGGACTATTTTCTCCTTTTTGGTCTTTTCTCAAAGCTTATGAAGAACCATACAAGAGGGAGATGAAAGAACAGAGAGATGTAAAGCTGTGTGAAAATAAGGCTTGAGAATTATGTTTAGAATTCATTTATCCATTCCATCTGTAGCCTGATTGGCTCTTGAAATGCTAGATATGCTAGATAATGAATAAAACATATCTTACATTCACATTATATCTTAAGATCACATTGAATTGTGCATGTAAACATGTTTAATGAGCACCTACCATACGTGAAAGCCCTGTGCTAGGCCCTGAGGATCCAAAGATAAATAAGACATTTTCCTGTCTTTTAGAAATTCAAAGTCCAGGTTGGGAGAACTAGGCCACAGGTAAGTGCCAGGACAAGTTAGGATTCATAGGAGTTCAAAGGACAAGGAAAATAATTCTGCCTAGGGTGTTGGAGCTCGCTTCACAGAAGAGTGCAGGAATTCATTAGAGAAAAGAAAGGAGGCTATTTCTTTTTTTTTTTAATAAGCAATTATATTTTTTCCATTTATTGTTTTTTTTAAAAAAAAGTATTTATTTTTAACTGAAAGATAATTGCTTTACAAGATTGTGTTGGTTTCTGCCATACAGAAATATTACACTTTTAACCTGTCAACTTTTTTTTTAAGTCTTTTTAAAAATACATATTTATCTGTTTATTTGACTGCACCAGGTCTTAGTTACAACACAGAGGCTCTAGAGCCCATAGGGCTCACGAGTTGTGCTCAGGCTTAGCTGCCCTGTGACACGTGGAACCTTAGTTCCCTGACCAGGGATCAGACCAGTGTCCCTTGTATTAGAAGGCAGATTCTTTTTTTTTAAATTTTATTTTATTTAACTTTACAATATTGTATTGGTTTTGCCATATATTTCTGGGAGTGGAAAGAGATACTCAGGTAGAGAAGCATGTTTGGGAAACAGAGAGGCTCAGGGTGGCTGAAACTTGGCATATGGTAGAGCATGACAGAAAGCAAACTTGAGGGAGAAATTTGGTTGAAACCAGGTTGTTGTTTTTGGACTTTAGCCTTTGAGCCCAATAGGAAACCTAAAGAATAGGTCTCTGAGTTCTTTAACCTCAAGGGTATTTTAGATAAGAAGATCATATCTGTTTTAGAAAGGCAACCCTAGCAGTGAATGCAGAACAAATTGACGGTGGAGGAAAGAGGGACTAGAAGCAGGGTCATGGACCGGGCAAAAGATAACAAAGGATGGGAGGGATGAAGGTAAGGAGGCAGATTGGAGAAATGATAAGAAAGTAAAAGGAACTAAAGACTGGCCTGAGGGTTCCAGCTGAAACTATAGGTAGATAGTGGGCAAGAAAGGCAGTAAGAGGAGCAGGTTGCTGGTGGAGTGGGGGAAAAACATGAGTGCTCAGAAAATGTGTGTTGGATAAACAAGTGTTCTTATGAAGCAGATAGTCTGAATTGTTATTAGGTTTTACAATTTATCATATGACTTTAAAGGAGATATTGTTCAGTCGCTCAGTTGTGTCTGACTCTTTGCGACCCCATGGACTGCAGCATGCCAGGCTTCCCTGTCCATCGCCAACTCCCAGAGCTTGTGCAAACTCATATCCATTGACTCGAGGATGCCATCCACCCATCTCATCTTCTGTCACCCTCTTCTCCTCCTGCCTTACCTCACCAATTATATTTTGCTTAAGATAGTTCTGAAATCAGTTTTTTTCTTATTATTTTCTGGAAGGTGGAGGAAACAGCCAAGTTTCAATGACATTGACACATCATTAACCAAAGTTCATAGCTTATAGTAGAGTTCACTCTTGGTGTTATACATCATGAGTTCAGATAAGTGTATAGTAACACAAATCCATCATTACAACATCATACTAAGCAAATTCACAACCTATTAATCCTGATTTTTAATTTTTTTCAACAGAAATTAACTCACTTTTTTCTCATTATGAAACAATCAATACATGCTCAGTATAAAACATAATTAATGAGGAAAAAAACATCACCCACTATCCAGAAATGGTCATAGTAAAATATTTCAGTGTTTATTTTTCCAGATACTATTTTCCAGTTTGAGTTTTTTATTTTTTCTAATAACACATGCCAGCTCTGCATCTGGAGCACCTGAGCTCTTAGCTCCTGGTCCGCGTTCTATCAAAATGTCTACTGTTCATTAAATTCTGTGCAAGTGCAGTTTAGAAGGTGACCACTATACAACCTCAAATGCATACATGTTAGTCAAAGCATATACCAACTTTGATGCTGAATGGGATGTTTTGAACACTGAAACAGCCATCAGGACTAAAGATGTGGTTGAAGTCAACATCATCAACAATTTGACCATCTACAGCAAAGAACAGAGGCATAATATTACTTTTGCCTGTCAGAGAAGGACCGAAAAGGGACTTGCATCAGCAGTGAAGTCAGACTTGTCCAGCCACCTGGAGAAGGTGATTTGGGGCCTTCTGAAAACACCTGCTCAGTACAAGGATTCCAAGCTCAATGGCTCCTCTGTGAAGGGGCTGGTGACTGATGAAAATTCTCAATGAAATCACCTCCTCAAGGACCAACCAGGAGCTGGAGCAAATAAAAAGTCTACAAGGAAATGTACAAGAGCTGCAGCAAATAAACAGTCTACAAGGAAATGTGTAACACTGATCCAGAGAATGACATTATTTCTGATACATTTGGCAACTTCTGCAAGCTGACTGTTGCCCTTGAAAAGGGTAGAAGAGCAGAGGATGGCTCTGTCATTGACTATGAACTGACTGGCCCAAGATAACTGAGATCTCGATAATGCTGGAATGAGGAAGAAAGGAACTGATGTCCCCAAGTAGATCAGCATCAAGTGTCACCTCCAGAAAGTATTTGAAAGGTCCAAGAGCAATAGCCCTTATGATCAAGAAGGAGGTCAAAGGAAAATGCTTTCCTGAATCTGGTCCCATGTATTTAAACAAGAAGCCTCTGTATTTTGCTGACTGACCATACAACTCCATGAAGGGCAAAGGAATTCATGATAAAGTCCTAATTAGAAACATGGTGTCACTTTTCACTTTCATGCATTGGAGAAGGAAATGGCAACCCACTCCAGTGCTCTTGCCTGGAGAATCCCAGGGACGGGGGAGCCTGGTGGGCTGTCGTCTATGGGGTCGCACAGAGTCGGACACGACTGAAGTGACTTAGCAGCAGCAGCAGCAGCATCGTGCAGTGAAGGAAGGGGACACATTAAAAACTGGGTCTAAATTTAAGGGAAAGTGCGCTGGGGCCCTGTACTACAACATTCAGGAGGACAGCAAGAGTGACTACCGGGAAGTGTTGCTTTGCCTGAGTTGTAGGGGTGATGCCTGACATGTAACAGGTGTCCAGAAGTGGGCCATCTGTGCTTCCAGCTGACAGTTCTACAAAATCAGTTTGCTATTAACGATCCCCTTGTGCCCATCCCCATGAGGATGACATTAGCATTGCCTTTTCCCCCACCCTGCCTAAGCACTCCTAGTTTTCCAAGCAAGTCTCTCCTTTTAGTCAAAGAAATGAACTTTCAAAACAGTCAGAAGTAAAATCTATGATATAAAACACTTTGCTTGCCTCTTTTGCACTGCATGGTAAACAGAAGCAAAACAAAACCCAAATATATTCCAAGTACCTTTCCATGTTAAAATTTATCTGAAACATCATTTTTAAAGGCTGTCCATGTTAAAATTCACCTGCAACACCATTATTATAGAAGTACCATAATAAGAAGCACCTATTTATGTGCCAGACGTATCTTAGACCACTCAATTCTCACAACTCCATGATATAGATATCATTATTGTTCCACTGTCCCCATTTTTTTTTATTGGCTGTACTCTGGGGCTTGTAGGATCTTAGTTCCCTGACCAGGGATTGAACCTATGCCTCCTGCAGAGGAAGCACAGAGTTCTATCCACTGGACTGTCAGGGAATTCCCTATTGTCACCATTTTAAATTTAGAAAACTGAAGGTCAGAGAAATTAAGCAACTTGCCTAGTAATACAGCTAATAATTGCTCGAACTGGGACTCAAACACAGATAAGGAAGGTCATTTATTTAATCTGTTCCCTGTTGCAGGACATTCATACGGTTGCCACATATAAATAATGCTATGATAACAACCTTTAAGCTAATCTTTACATATATTCTTAATGAATTCTTTAGGATAAATTCATAGAGTTGGAATTTCTGGATCACAAGGCTGTTGATACCCATTGCTGAACTACCCTCCAGAAAGCTCATACAAATTCACTTTCCAGCAGTGTTATGAAAATCTTGATTTCCTTGTACTTCTCCAACATTGGATATTACTGCTAATTTTTAAAAAATTGTATGCCCGGATTTCCTTGGTGGTCCAGTGGTTGAGAATCTTCCTTGTAATGCAGGGGGACATGGGTTCAATCCCTGGTTGGAAAACTAAGATCCCACATGCCACTTGGGAGCCTGCATGCCACAATTAGAGAGTCTGTGCATTTTTCCACGGACTGTGATGAGAGATCATGTGTCACAACCTGATGCAACCAAATAAATGTTTTTTTTTTTTTTAAACTGTATGCCAACTCTTAAGGGATATTATAAAAGTAATCTATTTTCCAAAGCAAGTAGAAAACACTGAGATTTATCCAATAAAGAGTTTTGGATATTCTCTCCCAATGTACCCCAATATTAGCATTAATCATTGAGAAGTTGTGCAGTAACACGCACCAAATCTTAAAAAAAAATTAGTTTTACCTTTAAAAAGTTCTCATATTTATTTCCACACACATACATATCTTTAAACAAGCAGAATTTTAACAAGTTTAATTCATGCTACTGATGCTCATATCATCATCATTCAAAATGCCCAGAAAGTTCACAATATAGAAGGTGCAACACTAGGTTTATAAGATTTACAATCTAATTGAAAAGACATGATTACTTGAACTTAAATATATAATACATTCTATGTACAAGGTGGTGCTTTATCTAAATGATAAATGATTGCTATTGAATACAAAACAAAAGAAGAGAATTGCACGGTGTGGCAAACTTCTAATTATGAAAGACTTCCTGGAAGTGATTATTTTTAACTGATGTCTAAAGGAGTACACATCAAGGCTATATATTGTCACCCTACTTATTTAACTTATATGCAGGGTACATCGTGTGAAATGCTAGGCTGGATGAAACACAAGCTAGAATCAAGATTGCCGGGAGAAATATCAATAACCTCAGATATGCAGATGACACCACCCTTATGGCAGAAAGCAAAGAGGAACTAAAGAGCCTCCTGATGAAAGTGAAAGATGAGAGTGAAAAAGCTGGCTTAAAACTCAACATTCAGAAAACTAAGATCATGGCACCTGGTCCCATCACTTCATGGCAAATAGATGAGGAAGCAAAGGAAACAGTGACAGACTACTTTCTTGGGCTCCAGAATCACTGCAGATGGTGACTGCAGCCATGAAATTAAAAGATGCTTGCTCCTTGGAAGAAAAGTTATGACAAACCTGTGAAGTGAAAGTCGCTCAGTTGTGTCCAACTCTTTGTGACCCCATGAGCTATACAGTCCATGGAATTCTCTAGGCAAAATACTGAAGTGGGTAGCCTTTCCCTTCTCCAGGGGATCTTCCCAATCCAGGGATTGAACCCGGGTTTCCCACATTGCAGGTGAATTCTTTACCAACTGAGCTATCGGGGAAGCTCATGACAAACCTAGACAGAATATTAAAAAGCAGAGACATTACTTTGCTGACAAAGGTCCATCTAGTTAAAGCTATGGTTTTTCCAGTAGTCATGTATGGATGTGAGAGTTGGACCATGAAGAAAGCTGACTGCTGAAGAATTGATGCTTTTGAACTGTGGTGTTGGAGAAGACTCTTGAGAGTCCCTTGGACTGCAAGGAGATCAAACCAGTCAGTCCTAAAGGAAATCAGTCCTGAATATGCATTGGAAGGACTGATGCTGAAGCTGAAGCTCCAATACTTTGGCCACCTGATGTGAAGAACTGACTCATTTGAAAAGACCCTGATGCTGGGAAAGATTGAAGGCAGGAGGAGAAGGGGACGACAGAGGATGAGATGGTTGGATGGCATCACCAACTCGATGGACATGAGTTTGAGCAAGCTCCAGGGGTTGGTGATGGACAGGGAAGCCTGGTGTGCTGCAGTCCATGGGGTTGCAAAGAGTCAGACACAACTGAGTGACTGAACTGAACTGAAAAGACAGGAAGGAATCGGTTTAGCTTCAGACAAAGGCTCAGAATTTCCTAATGGGAAAAACTTTATCCGGGAAATCCTGAGAAGATTGCCTGACTGAAATTGATGACATCAATAAGGATACAGTGTGAAATGTCTGTGGAAGGTAGGGTTTGAAACTGAGCTGAGCTAGATAATTATAAGCCACAATAAAACTTTTAAATTGAACAAAATATGGATCAAATATTGGACTTGGTTGGTCTTTTAGTAATAACTTGGAAAATTAATTGCAGAAAAGGCATTTAGAAGAGAATTCTCCCAAAGGTTAAGTACTATAGGTGGTATATGCAAGGGAGTTGTTTCAGGTAATTTTTCTATATGAAACTAAGTTTTAAAATAGAAATAGTTTCCTGAGATGTCAATAAACGTCACTGGTATCTTTCGTGTATTAATAAATTTCCCATTGTGTCATTCTCTCACACTTTAGGGGAAAAAAGTCCTTGGGAGGAAGCAAGAGTACCAGCACCAGGAATGGTGTCACAGGGCAGGGAGGGTAGGAGTGGGAGCAGGGGCCTGGGAGGGTGCTAGGTGAAGCTGATTCCCAAGTGTTCTCTCTAGTGAAGGAATTAAGATAGGAGGAAACATCATGCTTAGTTCCATTTAAGAGAAACCACAGAAAACTAATATTGTAAAGACATTAAATTTTAAAAATGCTTAACTTTCCTAGGTTTGCTAATTTTAACCTATTTCTTACTACAGTTACTAGAGATAAAGCACTTAGAAAATTCTGAACAAGGGTTATATGCTGTTTATGAATGCCTCTGCCTAGTTCCCCAAACAATTTAAAATGGGTTATGCAGACACTGAACATGAACTAAATGTAGGCTAGAAGGACAGAGCATAAAGCAGGATAAGGAATGTATTACACACTCACTATCACGTGGGCCATAAATTAGATTTAGAGTTCGTAGTTGCCAATGTGTAAAGCAAAACCAAATCAGGTAAACAAACACTGGTAGCCATAAGGTAGCCATAAAATTAAAACAAATTGCTCAAGTAAAGTCCAACTGTTCCCGACAGGAAGATGAAAAACTTTTCCTGCTTTTGCTGGAGTAGAGGGAGGTGGAGATGGAGAAGACAGAGCTGCACCAAGTTTAACAGAGTTTCCAGGAAGAGAATTCCTAGTGGAGGAGTTGGAAACAGGCATGCCAACCTCAGAGGTTTCAGGGGATACAGCAAAGGGGTAACTCGGGGGAAGACATAGTCTCCATAAGCAGAAGAGGACCTCCATTACTGCTCATCAGAAGTGGGGCTTCCCTGGTGGTCCAGTGTTTAAGACTCCATGCTCCCATCGCAGGGGGCAAAGGTCTGATCCCTGATCAGGGAACTAAGATCCTGCGGGCTGTGTAGTGCGGCCAAGAAAATAAAAAGTGGGGTGGGGTGGAGTGATTTCCTGACAGTGGTGAAGAAAAATTTGAGCTTAATTCAGAAAATAATTGTGAGATAGCATATTTTTACAAGGTTTGTACATATACATCTCTATTTGTGTGTTAAATGGCACCCATAATTCTTTATAGCTCAGGGCTTCCCTTATAGCTCAGTTAGAAAAGAATCTGCCTGCAATGCAGGAGACCTGGGTTTGATTCCTGGGTTGGGAAGATCCCCTGCAGAAGGAAACAGCAACCGAATCCAATATTCTTGCCTGGAGAATCCCATGGACAGGGGAGCCTGGCAGGCTACAGTACATGGGGTCTCAAGAGTCAGACACGACTTAGCGACTAGAGAGAGAGAGATGATTATAAATGTCCTCAATCACCACATTTTTTTCTAAAACACTGTTCTGCCTACCTTTTAATACATTAAAATCAGTGCCAGTTAAATTTTTTTAATTGTGGTAAAATATACATTAAATTGGGTGTTAGTTCTAAAAGGTCTTGTAAGTCTTCATAGAACCATTAAACTTCAGCTTCTTCAGCATTACTGTTTGCGGCATAGGCTTGGATTACTATGATATTGAATGGTTTGCCTTGGAAACAAACAGAGATCATTCTGTCATTTTTGAGATTGCATCCAAGTACTGCATTTCGGACTCTTTTGTTGACCATGATGGCTACTCCATTTCTTCTAAGGGATTCCTGCCCACAGTAGTAGATATAATGGTCATCTGAGTTAAATTCACCCATTCCAGTCCATTTCAGTTCGCTGATTCCTAGAATGTCAATGTTCACTCTTGCCATCTCCTGTTTGACCACTTCCAATTTGCCTTGATTCATGGACGTGACATTCCAGGTTCCTATACAATATTGCTCTTTACAGCACCGGACCTTGCTTCTATCACCAGTCACATCCTTTTCATTATAGGGGACTGGAATGCAAAAGTAGGAAGTCAAGAAACACCTGGAGTAACAGGCAAATTTGGCCTTGGTATACAGAATGAAGCAGGGCAAAGGCTAATAGAGTTCTGCCAAGAGAATGCACTGGTCATAGCAAACACCCTCTTCCAACAACACAAGAGAAGACTCTACACATGGACATCACCAGATGGTCAACACTGAAATCGGATTGATTATATTCTTTGCAGCTGAGGATGGAGAAGCTCTATACCGCCAGCAAAATCAAGACCAGAAACTGACTGTGGCTCAGATCATGAACTCCTTATTGCCAAATTCAGACTGAAATTGAAGAAAGTGGGGAAAACCACTAGACCATTCAGGTATGACCTAAATCAAATCCCTTATGATTATAAAGTGGAAGTGAGAAATAGATTTAAGGGACTAGATCTGATAGACAGAGTGCCTGATGAACTATGGTCAGAGGTTCATGACATTGTACAGGAGACAGGGATCAAGACCATCCCCATGGAAAAGAAACGCAAAAAAGCAAAATGGCTGTCTGAGGAGGCCTTACAAATAGCTGTGAAAAGAGGAGCGAAAAGCAAAGGAGAAAAGGAAAGATATAAGCATCTGAATGCAGAGTTCCAAAGAATAGCAAGGAGAGATAAGAAAGCCTTCTTCAGCAATCAGTGCAAAGAAATAGAGGAAAACAACAGAATGGGAAAGACTAGAGATCTCTTCAAGAAAATTAGCGATACCAAGGGAACATTTCATGCAAAGATGGTCTCAATAAAGGAAATAAATGGTAGGGACCTAACAGAAGCAGAAGATATTAAGAAGAGGTGGTAAGAATACACAGAAGAACTATACAAAAAAGAGCTTCACAACCCAGATATTCACCATGGTATGATCACTCACCTAGAGCCAGACATCCTGGAATGTGAAGTCAAGTGGACCTTAGGAAGCATCACTATGAACAAAGCTAGTGGAGGTGATGGAATTCCAGTTGAGCTATTTCAAATCCTGAAAGATGATGCTGTGAAAGTGCTGCATTCAATATGCCAGCAAATTTGGAAAACTCAGCAGTGGCCACAGGACTGGAAAAGGGCAGTTTTCATTCCAATCCCAAAGAAAGGCAATGCCAAAGAATGCTCAAACTACCGCACAATTGCACTCATCTCACACTCTAGTAAAGTGATGCTCAAAATTCTGCAAGCCAGGCTTCAACAGTACGTGAACCATGAACTTCCAGATGTTTAAGCCGGTTTTAGAAAAGGCAGAGGAACCAGAGATCAAATTGCCAACATCCACTGGATCGTCGAAAAAGCAAGAGAGTTCTAGAAAAACATCTATTTCTGCTTTATTGACTATGCCAAAGCCTTTGACTGTGTGGACCACAATAAACTGTGGAAAATTCTTCAAGAGATGGGAATACCAGAACACCTGACCTGCCTCTTGAGAAACCTATATGCAGGTGAGGAAGCAACAGTTAGAACTGGACATGGAACAACAGACTGGTTCCAAATCAGAAAAGGAGCACATCAAGGCTGTATATTGTCACCCTCCTTATTTAACTTATATGCAGAGTACATCATGAGAAATGCTGGGCTGGATGAAGCACAAGCTGGAATCAAGATTGCTGGGAGAAAATATCAATAACCTCAGCTATGCAGATGACACCACCCTTATGGCAGAAAGCAAAGAAGAACTAAAGAGCCTCTTGGTGAAAGTGAAAGAGGAGAGTGAAAAAGTTGGCTTAAAGCTCAACATTCAGAAAACTAAGATCATGGCATCTGGTCTCATCACTTCATGGCCGATAGATGCGGAAACAGTGGAAACAGTGTCAGACTTTATTTTTTTGGGCTCCAAAATCACTGCAGATGGTGATTGCAGCCATGAAATTAAAAGATGCTTACTCCTTGGAAGGAAAGTTATGACCAACCTAGATAGCATATTAAAAAGCAGAGATATGTCTGTCTAGTCAAGGCTATGGTTTTTCCAGTGGTCATGTATGGATGTGAGAGTTAGACTGTGAAGAAAGCTGAGCGCCGAAGAATTGATGCTTTTGAACTGTGATGTTGGAGAAGACTCTTGAGAGTCCTTTGGACTGCAAGGAGATCCAACCAGTCCATCCTAAAGGAGATCAGTCCTGGGTGTTCACTGGAAGGACTGATGCTGAAGCTGAAACTGCAATACTGTGGCCATCTCATGCAAAGAGTTGACTCATTGGAAAAGACTCTGATGCTGGGAGGGATTGGGGGCAGGAGGAGAAGCGGACGATAGAGGATGCGATGGCTTGATGGCATCACCGACTCGATGGACATGAGTTTGAATGAACTCCGGGTGTTGGTGATGGACAGGGAGGCCTGATGTGCTGTGATTCATGGGGTGGCAAAGAGTTGGACACGATTGAGCAACTGAACTGAACTGAACTGATACATAAAATTTACCATCTTACATTTACCATTTTTTAATTGTACAGTTCAGTACAATTAGTACTATTAAATAAGTACATTTGTGTTGCTATGTAACCAATCTCTAGAATCCTTTTCATCTAGCAAACACGAAACTCTATAGACCCATGAAAGAACACCGCCCTCAAGCCCCTGGCAAACACTACTCCGATCTCTGTCTCTGGGAATTTGAATACTCTAGATTCCTGCAGCGCCAAATTTAGGGACAGTCTAGTATGAGACATGATCCTTAAACTTAAGTTTCATGCATTCAGTAACACTTTTTAAATACAGTTGACCCTTGAACAACATGGGTTTGAACTGCACACATCGATTTATACATGGATTGTTTTTTTTTTTCCAATAAATATACAGCTGGCCCTGAGGGTTCCCACTCATGGGTTCAAACAACCACAGATTGTAAACAATACACAACCTGTGGCTGGTTAGATCTGAGGATTCAAAGCCTTGGATATGGAGGGCAGGCTATGGGACTGGAATATACTCAGATTTTGGTATCATCTGCATCATGGAATCAATCCCCCATGGATATACCAAGGTACCAAGGGACAATTATATTTTCAAAACAATATTTGTATCAAGAATGATTTTTCTATTTTGCAATGTGATATATTAGCTAGAAATGAAAACATCTCTATTGTTGATGCTCTGTGAAAAACATTCAAATAGTATAGAAATACATAAGGCAGAAGTAAAAATTTTCCCACAATTCCATGCTCCAGAGATTACTAATAATAGATTGATATATATCCTTCTTGACACCTGTAAATATATAGATCATGTTATACATGTGATTCTGAACCCTGGGTTTAATTACTAGGTACAAAGGTGAGTGAGGCTGCTCAGGATGGTAGAGTGGAAAGATGGAAGAAACCTGGGCCTCTGATGACATCACTGAGCCACTGAAGTAACTAACCCTGGAACCTCCTTTAACAAACTTCTTGTTATTTGATATAATAAAGGTCCCTTATTGTTTAAGTCACTTCTAGTTGAATTTTGTTGCTTTTGCCCAAAACATTCTAATTATCATTTCATTCTCCTAGATAATTCAGCCTATCTATAGTGAAGGCAGATATATATCTCCATAAATTTCATAATGAGGTAGTACTTGGAACAAAATAAAAGCATATGCATAATGCTGTTGCTGCTAAGTTGCTTCAGTCGTGTCTGACTCTGTGCGACCCCATACACGGCAGCCCACCAGGCTCCATCATCCCTGGGATTCTCCAGGCAAGAACACTGGAGTGGGTTGCCATTTCCTTCTCCAATGCATGAAAGTGAAAAGTGAAAGTGAAGTCGCTCAGTCGTGTCCGACTCTTCGAGACCCCATGGATTGCAGCCCACCAGCCTCCTCCGTCCATGGGATTTTCCAGGCAAGAGTACTGGAGTGGGTTGCCACTGCCTTCTCCTATAATGCTGTTACAGCAAGCTAAACCAATAAACCTTGAAATTCTCATCATCAAATAAGGTAAAATGACTTCAGTTCTGCCAAACCTAATCCATTGTATAAGATGGTTTATTTTAAATATGCATGATATTAAGCTGAACCTTATGGGAATTAAGAGCCTAGAAATCTTAAGGAAAATTATGCATTTAAAAAATGCCAGGTACCTAGTTTCTCTACATAGGTACTATTACTAGTAAAAAACATATTTAATGAGCATTTAGCAGTATTCTTGCCTTTAGAATTCCATGGATAGAGGAGCCTGGTGAGCTACAGTCCATGGTGTGGCAAAGAGTTGGACAACTTTCACTTTTGGTAGGTATCATTGCTGTGCCAAGTGTTTTACACTGATTGACATAATCACAACAAACTTATGAGGCATAAGCTATTACATTCCCATTTTACAGATGAGGAAATTAAGGTGCAGAAGGGATAATCTGTCCTCAGATAATCAAGTTCATATGTATAGTGCCATTTATAGGTCCTTGCCTCTCAGTCATATTTTAACCCAATCCATTCTGGCTTCTTCTACCCTTTTTTCCAATGAACTTTCTTTCAAATTAAAGTTCATGATAAGCTCTATTTTGGTAACTCAAAGGACACATTTCAGTGTTTATAATGTTTAACCACTTTTATTCTCTGTGGTTTTTCATGGTACTACTCTCTCCTGAGTCTCCTCCCATCTCTCTGACCATTCCATCATAGTCTTATTTGGTGGAGCCTTTTCTGAGATTGTCAAGAAAGCAAGAGAGTTCCAGAAAAACATCTATTTCTGCTTTATTGACTATGCCAAAACCTTTGAGTGTGGATGACAACAAACTGTGGAAAATTCTTGAAGAGATGGGAATACCAGACCACCTGACCTGCCTCTTGAGAAACCTGTATGCAGGTCAGGAAGCAACAGTTAGAATGGGACATGGAACAACAGACTGCTTCCAAATCAGGAAAGAAGTATGTGAAGGCTGTATATTGTCATCCTGCTTATTTAAATTATATGCAGAGTACATCATGAGAAACGCTGGGCTGGATGAAGCACAAGCTGGAATCAAGATTGCTGGGAGAAAATATCAATAACCTCAGATATGCAGATGACACCACCCTTATGGCAGAAAGCAAAGAAGAACTAAAGAGCCTCTTGGTGAAAGTGAAAGAGGAGAGTGAAAAAGTTGGCTTAAAGCTCAACATTCAGAAAACTAAGATCATGGCATCTGGTCCCATCACTTCATGGCAGATAGATGGGGAAACAGTGGAAACAGTGTCAGACTTTATTTTTGGGGGCTCCAAAATCACTGCAGATGGTGATTGCAGCCATGAAATTAAAAGACGCTTACTCCTTGGAAGGAAAGTTATGACCAACCTAGACAGCATTTTAAAAAGCAGAGACATTCATTTGCCAACAAAGGTCCGTCTAGTCAAGGCTATGGTTTTTCCAGTAGTCATGTATGGATGTAAGAGTTGGACTATAAAGAAAGCTGAGTGCTGAAAAATTGATGCTTATGAAATGTGGTGATGGAGAAGACTCTTGAGAGTCCCTTGAACTGCAAAGAGATCTAACCAGTCCATCCTAAAGGAAATCAGTCCTGAATATTCATTGGAAGGACTGATGCTGAAGCTGAAACTCCAATACTTTGGCCGTCTGATGCAAAGAACTGACTCATTGGAAAAGACCCTGATGCTGGGAAAGATTGAAGGTGGGAGGAGAAGGGGACGACAGAAGAAGAGGTAGTTGGATGGTATCACTGACTCAACGGACATGAGTTTGAGTGAACTCCAGGAGTTGGTGATGAACAGGGAGGCCTGGTGTGCTGTGATTCATGGGGTCACAAAGAATCAGACTGAGCAACTGAACTGAACTGAACTGAACTTGCTGAGATTGATTTTTAAAGCTTTTTCCTATTCCTCTTCTTCTTTTATACTCTCTCCATAGGTCATTTCATTCATTCCCATAGCTTCAAATAATGATCTATTAATGATCCTAAATGTATCTCTAACCCAGATCTCTATCCCAAGTTTCAAACTTGTATATATAACATCTCCACTTGAAAATATCAGAGAACCTCAAACTTAACAAGGTCAAAACTAAACTCATCTTCCCTTTTAAATCTACCCTTCTGCCAATGTTCCCTTTCTCCGTGGTACCACTATCCCATCAGTTGCCCAAGTCAGAGAGCTGGTAATCATCTTTGCCCCCATGGTGTTCCACTCTCCATCAAATCTATCACCAACTGATCCTACTTTTCCAATATCTCATGGATCTTCACACTGCCACCACATTTGTCCAAGTTACTATCAGCTGTTTGCCAGAGTTACTACAGTTGCCCATCTGATCTTCTTACATCTACTTTTGTCCTCTTCCAATCTACTTGCTACCCTGAAGCCAAGGTAATCTTTTAGAAGTGCAAATTTGATCACAAACTTAGATTTGTCTGTGATTTGGTCAATCACAGACAGAATTCTTCAATGAGTTTCCATTGAAAATAGGATAAAGTGGAAAAGTCTTTCCTCTTTTTGGCTGTACTGCATGGCTTGTGGGACCTTAGTTTCCCTAACCAGGGTTTGATTTCAGGCCCTGGCAGTGAAATCCTAACCACTGGACTGCTAGGCAATTCCCAAAGTGCAAAATCTTTAAAAATGACTTTTAAGGCCCTACAAGATTTTTGGAGAAGGAAATGGCAACCCACTCCAGTATTCTTGCCTGGAGAATCCCATGGACAGAGGAGCCTGGTGGGCTACAGTCCATGGGGTTGCAAAGAAGTCAGACACGACTGAGTGACCTCACTGTAACAAGATTTTTCACAAGTTTACATCTCCAATGTCATTTCTCACCATTTCATCTTTACTTTCACTCTAGCTAGAATGGATAGAGGAAGAAAGATTTGTTTAATGAACAGTTCTAATTTTCCCCCAACATACTATTATTGCATTTGTGGTAATAATGTTGAATATCATTTTATAAAGAGGAAAGTGCTCAGTTTTAAGATTAGAAAGCAATATTTTAAAATAGAATCTAAGCTATAGCATTTCATTAAAAAGTTCTATAGCTTTCATCATATTAAATCATATAAGAGAAATATATGAATAATTGTATATCAACAAAGCAGATAATCTAAACGAAATGGACAAATTTCTAAAAACACACAAATTACCAAACTAACTCAAGAGGAAATATAAAATCTCAACAGACCTGTTAACAAGTAAAGAGAGAGGCTCTGTTTCCAAAACCTCCCAACAAAAAAAAAGTCTACAGCCAGATGGCTTCACTGGTGAAATCTATCAAACATTTAGAGAATCAACACCAATCTTAATAAAACTCTGCCAAAACTATAAGAGAAGGAACATTCCCTAACACATTCTATAATATCAGCATTACCCCAATACCAAAGTCAGCAAAGATACTACAAGAAAACTATGGACCAATATCCTTTATGACTATAAGTGGAAAAATTCTGAACAAAATAATAGCAAACCGAATCCCATAGTACATTAAAAGGATTATACAGCAAGACTAAGTGGGAATTCAAAGGTGGTTCAACAAAAGAAAACCAAAGTAGTAAATCATATTAACAGAATGGAGAGGAAAAAAAACATAATCATCTGAATAGATGCAGAAAAAGCCTCTGAAACAATTCAACAGCCTTTGATGATTAAAAAAAAAAAAAAAGACTCAGCAAGCAGGAATAGAAAGGAATTTCCCTAACATGAAAAAGGGCATTTACCCAAACCTTCAGCTAATATCATACTCAATAATGAAAGACTGAAAGCTTTCCACTTATGATCAGGAATAAGACAAGGATGTGTGCTTTTTGAGACAAGAGAGAGGTGGTGGTTGAATAACTGTGAATTCACCAAATGCCCCTGAATTGTTTAAAATAACTATGTGCTATATGAATTTCACCTCAACAAAATGATTCCTAGAGTGAAACATTTATTCACTTTGGCTTACTGACATACAAGCATATTTCCTACGTTTACAGGATAATTAGTAGGTGAGTTATCATTTAGAGATGGCATTATAACACCATGAAAAACAAACTATATTTTCAGTTCAAGGTATATATGAGATAAAATCAAGCTATAAGCCTGAAAATTACCCTTAGGAGAACTTGCAAATTTCCCCCTCAAAATCAGATTGTTCTTTTAAAAACTGGAAGCCAGATGGTTTTATATATAAAAACAAACCTCAATGTTAAATCCACGTGGGATTTAAAAGTTCATTCTCCTGCAGCTGCAGCAGCTGCACCAATCATAACTGTAGTCAGTGTGATTATTTTTCCTTCACTAATGTTTAGAACAATGTTTCTCAAAGTGGAAACTTGTTTACAAATGCAAATTCTCAGGCCCCACCCCAAAACTCCTGAATCATAAACTCTGGGGTTGAGGGCCAGTAAAGTGGTCATGTATGGATGTGAGAGTTGGACTGTGAAGAAGGCTGAGCACCGAAGAATTGATGCCTTTGAAGTGGTGTTGGAGAAGACTCTTGAGAGTCCCTTGGACTGCAAGGAGATCCAACCAGTCCATTCTGAAGGAGGTCAGCCCTGGGATTTCTTTGGAAGGAATGATGCTGAAGCTGAAACTCCAGTACTTTGGCCACCTCATGTGAAGAGTTGACTCATTGGAAAAGACTCTGATGCTGGGAGGGATTGGGGGCAAGAGGAGAAGGGGACGACAGAGGATGAGATGGCTGGATGGCATCACTGACTCAATGGACGTGAGTCTGAGTGAACTCCGGGAGTTGGTGATGGACAGGGAGGCCTGGCATGCTGCGATTCATGGGGTCGCAAAGAGTCGGACATGACTGAGCGACTGATCTGATCTGATCTGATCTGAATCTGTTCTAACAAGCCTTCCAGATTCACACTCAAGTTTGAGAACCACTGGTCAACAACAATAGCACACATCTATAAGCATTTTCTTACCAGACTGTGTTGTGTCATACATGTTGCACTGTTTCTTCGAGTTGTTATTGAATCAGATTGTAACAATTGTGAATTATCACTAAGAAGAAAAGGAAAACATTTGTCATGTAAAATTCATTACAAATTTTTTTTTTAAGAAATAAGATTTCAAATCCTTAAACAACATTGCCATTGATGTAAACATCTTCTTCATGGAAACAGCTGTGCAGCTGTAGAAAATAAAACATGCATGTGCACGCGCGCGCACACACACACACACACACACACACACACATCCTTAGTTGACTGAACCTAAACAAGTGTCCATGTAAGGTAGGGAATTCTCAAGCATGCCATTTTATCTCTAATCATGCTACCAAGAATAAGTATAAATTATTGTGGCCTTAGAGACACATCATTTTCTATGTAAACCTGTAACCAATTTAAATTTGTGATTGAAGCTATTATGTTCTAGCTGCAATTTCCTCTGGACTCCCAAACTTTCACATAATGAGAGGGATAGCCACTAGCAGGGTCAATAGAACTAAGCTTTTCAGATATGTCTCATTTGGCCTACCCAGTGTTAAAAATGTTTTTAATTAGCTGTGCAAACTTGGAACAACTATGGAGATTTCACATAAAGAACTCAGACTCCAGGTTTCTGGCTTCTATTGAAATTTTGCCACACTGAGTCACAGTCCCCCATGGCAACAATGAACTGAGCTGAGCAACCACTGCCTGCTGAAGATGTTCCTAGTTTCCTCAGCTTTGAAAGTGCCTACTTAGCCAGCCTTGTGGAGAAGGCACTGGCGACCCACTCTAGTACTCTTGCCTGGAAACTCTCACGGACGGAGGAGCCTGGTAGGCTGCAGTCCCTGGGGTCGTGAAGAGTCAGATGCTACTGAGCGACTTCACTTTCACTTTTCACTTTCATGCATTGGAGAAGAAGTGGCAACCCACTCCAGTGTTCTTGCCTGTAGAATCCCAGGGACAGGGGAGCCTGGTGGGCTGCCGTCTGTGGGGTCACACAGAGTCGGACACGACTGAGCCGACTTAGCAGCATCACCAGCCAGCCTTGACCTGATTTGAGCTTGGGACCCTGAAGAAATCTTTCCCTATTTATGTTTTCGTTTTGTTATAACTTTAGAAATATTTTTATTTTATATTGGACTCTAGTTGGTTTACAATGTGTTTCAGATATACAGCAAAGTGATTCAGTTATACATACATATATATCTTTTTTCGAATTCTTTTTTCATTTAGGTTATTACAGAATATTGATGAGAGTTCCCTGTGCTATACAGTAAGTCCTTGTTGGTTGCCTAGTTTAAATATAGTAGAGTATGTTGTTATAACTTTTTTTATTTTGAAACTGAGACTCACAAGAAATTGCAAAAAGAATATAGAGTGTTCTTGTGTACCTTTCATCCAGGCTTCCCTAATGATAATAAACTATCTTTAACATGTTCTTTTCTACCCCCTATATCCAATTAAGTGCCAGTTCTTTTAGGTTTCACCCATGATTTTTCATGTCCATCATGCTTTCCAGGTTCCTTGCTAAAAACCAATTCAAAGCATTCTTACTTTTCCACCGACTCTGTAATAGTCTAATTGGTCAGCTCACCTCTGTTCTTTTCCTACCGCAATCAGCTTGCTCTCCTGCTCACAACTTTCAGTGATTCTCTTCATTGCCTTCTGAATTCAGTTACATTCTTTACTATAACTTTTGAGCTTCCTTGGTGGCTCAGACGGTTAAGAATCCGCCTGTAATATGGGAGACCTGGGTTCAATCCCCGGGTTGGGAAGATCCCCTGGAGGAAGGCATGGCAACCCACTCCAGTATTCTTGCCTGGAGAATCCCCATTGATAGATGGAGCCTGGCGGGCTACAGCCTATAAGGTCGCAAAGAGTCGGACATGACTGAGCAACTAGGCACACACACTATAACTTTCAAAGCCCTCCACAATTTAGCTCCACAGACTTTCGGATTTCATAGACTAGGAAAATTTCAAAACAAAATCTTGGCATAAACATGCAGTTGCATTTTCTCTTGCCAAGTAAGGTCATTAAAAAAAAATCTCATCAACTACCATCATTTCATTTATAAAAGGGCATTTTGTTATTTAAAAAAAAAAAAAAAAGCAGGACTGACAGTACAGGACTGAGTAAAATACAGTAATGCCCAGGAAAGTATGCTTTATATAACTTTTTAAAGCCATCGATTAGGTACAATGTCACCTGGGATCAGCACTAGTCAGTAGGTAAACATTTGGGAGCCAGTGATCTGGGCAGAGTTGACCAGCATTCTGGAATACACCTGTACTTTCCTACTTCCAAGCCTATTCTTGAAACGCTGTTCAGTTACCTGGCCACCTTTCTTCCAGTCTGCTTCCTATCAATCTATTTGTTAGGACCCGTCTTCAGTGCCATCTATCCAAGAAGCTTCCCTGTATTCCTCACCAATCCTGCTGTCATTTCTAACTCCCTTCTTTTAATTACCCTAGGACTTTCTTTCTCTTCTAAACATAGATCTTATTCGACCATACATTTAAGTCTTCTCAGTATTCATTTTCCCTATTAAAAGCTTATTGAGCCTTGAGATACATCTTTGCAGTGCAGTAATTTGCATATAATAGGCAGTAACAATATTTATGAGAGGATATGTGTATATGTGTATTTTTACTTTCTTTCCCAGTCATTTTCCCCTACAAGAATAGGAATATATTTTAGCAGTTACTACTAGGAAGAAGGCAATGGCAACCCACTCCAGTACTCTTGCCTGGAAAATCCATGGACAGAGAAGCCTGGTAGGCTACAGTCCATGGGGTCACAAAGAGTCGGACACGACTGAGTGACTTCACTTTCACTGGGTTAGGTTCTACATGAAGATCTTGTCTACTCTTCTCAACAACCTGGTAGTCTTAATAATGAACAGATCATGGAGCCTCAGAGAGGCCAAGTAATTTAAGGCCTCTAGAAGGTGGAAAAATCTGGGTTCAAATTCAGGCCCATTGGATTCCAAAGCATGGGTCTTCCATTCCACCACCCAGATACCTCTACCAGCCACCTTTGTGGAAAACCCTAGTTCTCTGTCAGGCTGAAAGTGGTGTTAACTCAGCAAAGGTAAAGGTAAGGTAACTAGGAAGTTGGAGGGTCACTAATGGGTGGCATATTTCCACTGTCTTTTGCATGTAGGAGGTAATTCTTTTTAAAAAAATTTTATTGGAATATAGTTGATTTATAATGTGTTAGTTTCAGGTGTACAGCAAGGTGAATCATTTATGCATATACATGTATATACTCTATTTTAGATTCTTTTCCCATATAGGCATTACAGAGTATTGAGTAGAGTTCTCTGTGCTATACATTAAGTCCTTATTGGTTATCTATTTTATATATAGTAGTGTGTATATAATGGCAACCCACTCCAGTGTTCTTGCCTGGAGAATCCCAGGGATGGGGGAGCCTGGTGGGCTGCCGTCTGTGGGGTCACACAGAGTTGGACATGACTGAAGCGACTTAGCAGCAGCAGCAGCAGTATGTATATGTCAACCCCAAACTTCCAACTTAGCCCTTCCCTCTGCTGGGATAATTCTTAAAGCTAACAATTACACTCTCCCCTAAATTTTTGTCTGCCAATTTTATTTAATAAGACTATAACTGAAAAGTGAAAAAGCTGGCTTAAAACTGAACATTCAAAAAAATAAGATGCAACATTCAAGTGGCATCTGGTCCCATTACTTCATGGCAAAGAGAAGGGGGAAAGTGGAAGCACTGACAGATTTTCTCTTCTTGGGCTCCAAAATCACTGTGGATGGTGACTACAGCCATGAAATTAGAAGATGCTTGCTTCTTGGAAGGAAGGCTATGACAAACCTAGACAGTACAATAAAAAGCAAAGACATCACTTTCCCAACAAAGGTCCATCTAGTCAAAGCTATGGTCTTTCCAATAGTCACGTATGGATGTGAGACCTGGACCATAAAGAAGCTGCTGC
Source organism: Bos indicus (assembly GCF_029378745.1). Classification (NCBI taxonomy): domain Eukaryota; kingdom Metazoa; phylum Chordata; class Mammalia; order Artiodactyla; family Bovidae; genus Bos; species Bos indicus. Next base: position 18,633,226 of record NC_091789.1, on the reverse strand, counting down.
TGCTGCTAAGTTGCTTCAGTCGTGTCCGACTCTGTGCGACCCCATAGACAGCAGCCCACCAGGCCGAGTGTCAAAGAATTGATGCTTTCTAACTGTGGTGTTGGAGAAGACTCTTGAGAATTCCTTGGACAGTAAGGAGATCAAACCAGTCAATCCTAAGAGAAATCAACCCTGAATACTCATTGGAAGGACTGATGCTGAAGCTGAAGCTCCAATACTTTGGCTACCTGATGCAAAGAGATGACTCATTTGAAAAGACCGTGATGCTGGGAAGGATTGAAGGCAAAAGGAGAAGATGGCAGCAGAGGATGAGATGGTTGGATAGCATCACCAATTCAATGGACACTAACTTGAGCAAACTCTGGGAGATAGTGAGGGTCAGGAAGGCCTGGTATGCAATATACTGAGATAATGTTTAAATGATCAGTAAGCAGCTCTGTCTAAACTGCACTATATTTACACCAGTTACATCCCTAAAGCAATAACTCTTCATGACCATTATTCTTCTTCCAGGTTTGTATTAATACAAGCTTATTAAACCAGTGTGCTTGTGCTCAGTCGCTTTAGCCATGTCCATCTCTTCTCAACCCCATGGACTGTAACCCAACGGCTTCTCTGTCCATGGGATTCTCCAGGCAAGAATACTGGAGTGGGTTGCCATGCCCTCCTCCAGGGGATCTAGATGGTTGATAAAGTCTGTAAAGGGCCAGACAGTAAATATTTTGGGCTTTGTGACCCATACAATCTTTGCTGCAATTAGTCAACTCTGCCACTGTAGTACGAAAGTGGCCCAGAGATAGTAAGTGAACAAGGGGGTGTGGCTATGTTACAATAAAACTTTATTTGCAAAACCAATCAGTTTGGCCCCCAGGCAATAGCTTGTCTTTCAAACAGAATTGAGGCACTAACAGTTTAAATGCAGGGTCAGACTAGCGGTATTTAAAGAGGGAAGGCACTAGCAGAAATCCAAGAACTTAATCTCTAATAAGGGCCTAATAAGGGCCAGAGAAGTAGAAGAAAAAAATACCTTTAAATAAAATCACTGATACCAGTAGTGAAGTCAGCCACCTCAAGGGGCTAAAGATAGAATCAAGAGGTTCAAAACTTTGACATTGATATTTTTATTAATATAAGATGAATACAAAACTATACAGGAACTTAAGAAATAGTGATGTTTGTATTAAAGAGTTGACATTTACACAACAAATTCTGCAAATCCTGGTGCAAGGGAGACTGAGAGTCTTTATACATAGGAAACATCAAGCAAAATTGGAAAACTGCTTCAAAGAAGTGCAAAAATATTTAGTGAGCTGTGAAAGAGGGAAGGCAATGAGTATGAGAGGCCAAGTAAAAGAAAGTGCAGTGAGCAGTGGACATACTCCACTGAAAAGAATCTGCAAGAAAAAGAATGCAACTAAGTCTCCATGTAATTCTGCTCTAAATTTTTCTTGTTGATTACATGCTAAGCTTGTCACAACAGCACAAAATATGCCCTCAGATCACTTGGACAAGTTCCTTGACCTCAGGCATGTCACCTATCATTCCTATGCTACTTCTTCTTGATAGACAAGAGTCCCTGGACTTGGTCTTTTTTGGGGGTTAATTCCTACTAGAGAAATATGCAACTGCCCTTCACCTTTCTGTACAAAAATTCATGTCCAGCATCAGGATCTTAAGCTATGGAGTTCTACACTGTAACCATGTTCTAATATAATAAACATTTCCAATCTTTTGCAGAACAAAGCAAATTATGAAGGGATAACTGTGATCACTCTGTTTCCAGGACTTTGAGGATTGGGAAAAGGGACCTGGTCAGCTGCCCCCCAACCCCCACCCCAGCACTTAATATATTAAATAGGATCCACATGTTCCTGCAAATATATATCCTCCATCATCTACATATTTGTGACTTGTTTCTTCATTTCACAGAGCTTTTCAATAAAATGAACATTCTCAAGTATTTTCTTCTACTAGCAGAGTGCACCCATAACAATTCATTTATTCACACAACAGGATTTAGAGTAGAATCCTGAATTTATAGCATGTTCTTTTTCTCAGTACAACATGCAGAGCTGTCTCCACCCCTTATTTTTCTATCTGCCTATTTTAAAAGGTAATGTATTATTTTCAGGTCACTCTTAGTTTGCGTTTCATTTTGTTAGAACATATTCTCCCTTAACTCAAAAGACCAGAAAGCTGCATTTATTTAATTAATCAGCTTAAATATTGATTGAAGTTAAGTGAAGTGAAGTCGCTCAGTTGTGTCCGACTCTTTGCGACCCTGTGGACTGTAGCCTACCAGGCTGCTCTGTCCATGGGATTCTCCAGGCAAGAATACTGGAGTGGGTTGCCATTTCCTCCTCCAGGGGATCTTTCCAACCCAGGGATCGAACCCGGGTCTCCCACACTGCAGGCAGATGATTTACCCTCTGAGCCAGTGGACAAAGCACTAGCTTAGGAGTCTGGAGCCACAGCTTCCTAGTACTGATAGATTACTGCCTATGACATCTTGGAGATCGACAGGCCTGTTAGCCCATACATTAAACAAAGAGGGTAGATCTGGTCTCCTGAGTTCTCATCTAACAGTTGTGAATTACAGCTATCAAGTAGGATGATGCCAGCAAAAGGTGAGGTGCAAACTTAATAAAATGTATGCAGTGAATGCATTTTTCAGACATTTTTACAACATTGAGAAAAACTTACGATACTGGGATGTGAAATCCAAGATCTCACTTTAAAATTCTATTTTAAGAAATAAGGTTGAGTCAGGCCAGATCTTTGGATATATGCAGGAAATACAGTTAACCATCAGTTAATCTTTTAAACCTTTTTTCATCATCAGATCTCTAGAGTCTTTTTAGATATTTCCTCCCTCCTTATTAGCTCCTCTTGGAGAATTCCCACACAATTTTAATAGCACAAATATACTGCATATCTGTCTATGGGCCATATACACATATATCTGTTTTATGCATATGAGAAAACAACTTTCACCTGCCAAGAACTAAGTAGGGCCAATGTAGGTCACTGAGAATACAAAATTAGGAGATCAATTTTCTGTGATAGCTAAACTTTTTGTTCAAATAAAAACTAGGTGTAAAAAAGGCCCAAGCTTATTTACTTGACAACCATTCCCACTCTGAGTGTGCTAAGGTGAAGGTCAGAGGTGACAAAGCAGACTAGAGAATGACAAAAATTACAGTCATTACAGATCTGGAGGCAAGGGTGGGGAGTACACAATTTCTTCAATGGTGTGGGTAAGAGATGGGGTGAAGTTAGAGAAAGTCGTGCTCCACACCAAATAGTTGCTGCTTTAGGGTCCTGGATCTTGATGAACTGTCAGAAGAGGATGTCAGGTTTCATTTGTGCCCTTGCCCTCCAGCCAGCCCGTCCCCCTTCCCCCACCCCCAGGCTGAGAGTGGGATCTTCGGGTCACCAGGAGCAAGGGAGATACCTGCAGAAACTCGATGAGTCAAGAAGTGGGAATGCTATTGTAAGTCACTTTCTTGCAACTCTTGCCACCCTTTCCCGCCCCCGCAGGCCTCCTCCAGTATCTCAATCCTGCTCACCCAAGGCCACTGATCAAAGGGGCGCTGCTGGATCGCCTCAAAGTGTTATCTTCTGTAGTGGTTGAACTCGGCAGCACCTCCAAATGTAGCTCCATTTTCTCCCGTGCTCTGTCCGTGCAGAAGCTTAGTTTGGAGCTCTCTGGTTTTTCTGGCTCCCGTTCACATAAGAACAAGTCAGCTAAGTGAGGAGATGATGTAGGGAGAGAGGAAAAAGAGGAAAAATAAAAGAGAGAAGGAAGTTCTTAGACAAGTGCGTGCTCACTTTTGCAGCCCTACCATCCCTAACACCAGTGGGCACAAAGTGGGACAGGACTGGCTCCGACCCTCCTAACTCCAAGCTCGGGGCACCTAACACTGAGATCTTCCACCTCCAAGCCTGTAATGAACATGAGGAATTTATCATAATCCGTGAATGCTCCTTTATTTCCCTCAGCCAAGGAAACCCGGGTAAGCCTTTCCGGTCAAAACAAAAACCACAACCCACTGCCTTGCAGAATCATTTGGGCACTGCGCTTCTGCGCATGCGTCCTGGGTCCGGCCCGCTGACGCACGTCTACTACGTAAGCAACGAACATTATTACAGGCGCCTGTGTCCGCCGTGATGTGGGCGCACGCGCAGTGAAGGAGCCTTTTTTCGCAAGCCAGGCAGTCTCTTCTCTGTCCCTAGTGCGGATTCACCTTGGTTGTTCCTCCTCTCTTCCCGTGTTAACCCTAGCATGGTTTCCTTAAGCATTATTTAGGAAAGAAAGGATGGAAATAAGGTGTATGAGAGCGCCATCCTTTCTGCCCTAAATCTAATACTCAGTTTGGGTTAGCTCGTCTCATGACTGAGGCTGACAAGCTTGTTACCTCCCATGAAGAATTTTTCCATCCTGTTAGAAAAGACATCCTACACCTTTGCAATGTAAAAAACACTAAATCCTGGGGGTGGCGGTGGGGGAGAGGACCACCCGCTCTCAAAGGGTCATGTTAAAGTCCTAACACAATTGAACCAATTGCGCTAATAAATCATCCCGTGTGTGTGTGTGTGTGTGTGTGTGTGTGTGTGTGTGTGTGTGTGTTACCATAATCATGCAGTGTATATTTTTTACATTGAATAAAATCTAGCTAAGAAAAAGGGTTAAAGCAAGGAGGCTTATTTCTTTAAAAATCTTAGAATTTAGTATCCATTCAAATCAGTGTTGCCATTTAACAATGTTGTCATGGATTGAAACATTTTAAGAACTGCTCTTTTAGAATTTTTTTTTTTTTTTACCACCAGTTAATGAGCCACGTTGAGTACTGAAATCTTACTACTACTACTACTACTACTAAGTCACTTCAGTCGTATCCGACTCTGTGTGACCCCATAGACGGCAGCCCACCAGGCTCCCCCGTCCCTGGGATTCTCCAGGCAAGAACACTGGAGTGGGTTGCTATTTCGTGCTCCAATGCATGAAAGTGAAAAGTGAAAGGGAAGTCGCTCAGTCGTGTCCGACTCTTTGCGACCCCATGGACTGCAGCCTACCAGGCTCCTCCATCCATGGGATTTTCCAGGCAAGAGTACTGGAGTGGGGTGCCATTGCCTTAACTCCATGCTAATAATTTTGAAAAACCACCCATCTTAGGAACCATATAGAGAAATGGCAGAGAAGGCAAGTGAAACGATTGAAATGGGAGTTATTAATTAAAAGAATCACAACACGGTATAGCACTTTACAGTTTAAAAAAATGTTTTCACATATTTATCTCAATTGGTTCAATCGTTAACCCTGCTCAGCTAATCAGCGGTGAATTTAAATAGGATTATTTTGAAACAGTTCATGACAAGTTTATGTCATAAACATGAAAGATCATAATAATTCTTCATTCTGAGAATAGAATAAGAAAAGTGTAATTATATTAGACAGAATTAGGTTACTTAAATCCCTGACATGAGGACGATTTGGAGTCTCCATTCCTGATATAAGACAGGTTAACAATAGCTACCATTTGGGGGCCATTTATTATGTGCCAGGTACTGTCCTAAGCACTTGAGATATGTGATCATATTTAATGCTTACAGTAACTCTGTGAGGTAGGCACTATCACAATGCCCATTTTTCAAAGGAGGAAACTGAAGCTCAGAGGGATTACTCAAATTACAACTACTAAGCGGCAAAGCCAAGATTCCTCTGCCGTTCTATTTAAGTGAAAAGACAGACCAGGGGCCTCTGGATATTTCTCTGGACACTATTTATGAACAAGTAAGCACTCAATAAATAGTTATTAAATTATTTTATAAATAAATACAGGTTTAAGTAACTTGCCCTTCACAGCTATCTTGTAAATTAGGTAAATATTTTCTATTTTACAGTTGATAAAATTCCAGAGAGATTAATGGCACATAACTAGGTAGCAATAGAATCTGGGCTGGTACCAAAATTCCTGAAAGCCACTGTGGAATTTCCCAGGGTAAGCTGGAGAATTTATGAAAGATGGCAGCTAAAACTGAGTCTTTAGTCAGTCAGGGTGACTGCAGAGGCAGTGGTTAAATACAGAATAGAGGGTCAAAACGAAACCATCTGAATAAGATAAAAATATGGAGTACATCAGAGAACAAAGAGCTCTTACTTTCAATCTACTGCTTATTTTACTTTTCAAAGAGTTTGTTAATATCCTTGGCAGACAATAAGGTTTAATGGATATACTGTGAATGAATAGAAAAATCAAATCTCATCATGTCTAAACATTACTGATATCTAGGTTTTTAAAATGGTCACAAAAGAGTTGGACATGACTTAGTGACCAAGCAACAACAAAGATATAATACTAAGAAAATAGGTATAATAAAACAACAAGGAAAGAGCAACTAAGAGTTTTGAGAAAAGGGGTTAAGAATATGAAATGATTAAATACATGAGATAGCAATAAGTTTCCAGCTACTACCAAAAAGGAGGGATTCTCTTTAACTTAGTTCAGCTATATGACAGGAACCTAAAACCTGTAAAAATAGCAACAGGACATACTCAAGTTGGAAAGTCAAAAGGAACAAGTACTACAAAAACAAATATTTCTATATACTAGAGTGGCAAACACAATATTTAAAGAAATTATTTTTACTTCCCATTTTTACCCACACATTATTATACCAACCTGGCTTTGTTCCCTGCTTAACATTTGCTGTTCTGTTGTCATGCGCCATGATCTTGGTTTGTTGTTTTGCTTAGATGTATACCTTGACCCTTGCGGTGCTCTTCTTTATGTCCCAGTCTGCAGCCATCTGCCCCTTGCCTCTTTCCTGTGAAAGGTGTCCCACAAACATGTCATAATCAGTTCTTTATTTTGTCCGTTGTCACGGCAACTTTAAAGCAACATGTTAGCCTTTAGTTATCCCAAGAGCAATACTAATACAAGTTGATACCAAGCCCACAAACCACAAGCCCACAAACCACAAACACCCCAAACCTTTCAAAAGATTTACATAAAGAGTAAAAGGAACTAGGTAGGCAAGAAGATATGAATAATGAATAAACCCTGAAAATGATGGTCAAGATAGCATCTGTCTTCTCACATATCCTTGAATGTCTCCTAATTGTTCAGCCCCAGAAAGTTAAGGATTCTTTTAAATTGTTTGGCTCTTCAGAGTTTGGGACTGTGCACTTGGTCAACAAATGACTATTTGGTAGCTATTGTGAACAATAGAATGTACTATAATTTTTTTTGAGCAGATTTATGGGGAGTGGGGGTATGGCTGAAACACTGAAATAAAAAGAGAAACATAAATTGATTTAAAAAAAAACAGAACTTGCTTTTCTAATCCAGCTTGCAGGAAAATATAGGCAATTTAAAGGAAACTATCTTGTGCTTATTTTAGCAGCACAAATACTGCAAATTGGAATAACAAAGAGAAGAGTAGCATGGCCTCTGTGCAAGGATGACATACAAAACTTTGTGAAGTGTCTGATATTTTTTCATCTCACACTGTTCAGAATCAGTTCAGTTCAGTTCAGTTCAGTCACTCAGTCATGTCCGACTCTTTGCGACCCCATGAATCGTAGCACGCCAGGCCTCTCTGTCCATCACCAACTCCCAGAGTTCACCCAAACTCATGTCCATTGAGTCGGTGATGCCATCCAGCCATCTCATCCTCTCTCGTCCCCTTCTCCTCCTGCCTTCAATCCCTCCCAGCATCAGGGTCTTTTCCAATGAGTCAACTCTTCACATGAGGTGGCCAAAGTATTGGAGTTTCAGCTTCAACATCAGTCCTTCCAATGAACACCCAGGACTGATCTCCTTTAGAATGGACTGGTTGGATCTCCTTGCAGTCCAAGGGACTCTCAAGAGTCTTCTCCAACACCACAGTTCAAAAGCATCAATTCTTCGGTGCTCAGCTTTTTCACAGTCCAACTCTCAAATCTATACATGACCACTGGAAAAACCATAGCCTTGACTTTATAGATTTTTGTTGGCAAAGCAGTCTCTGCTTTTTAATATGCTATCTAGGTTGGTTATAACTTTCCTTCCAAGGAGTAAGTGTCTTAATTTCATGGCTGCAGTCACCATCTGCAGTGATTTTGGAGCCCCCAAAAATAAAGTCTGACACTGCTTCCACTGTTTCCCCATCTATTTCCCATGAAGTGATGGGACCAGATGCTATGATCTTAGTTTTCTGAATGTTGAGCTTTAAGCCAACTTTTTCACTCTCCTCTTTCACTTTCATCAAGAGGCTTTTGAGTTCCTCTTCACTTTCTGCCATAAGGGCGGTGTCATCTGCATAGCTGAGGTTATTGATCTTTCTCCCAGCAATCTTGATTCCATCTTGTGCTTCTTCCAGCCCAGCATTTCTCATGATATACTCTGCATAGAAGTTAAACAAGTAGGGTGACAATATACAGCCTTGACGTACTCCTTTTCCTATTTGGAACCAATCTGTTGTTCCATGTCCAGTTCTAACTGTTGCTTCCTGACCTGCATATAGGTTTCTCAAGAGGCAGGTCAGGTGGTCTGGTATTCCCATCTCTTTCAGAATTTTCCAGTTTATTGTGATCCACACAGTCAAATGTCCATCATCAAAAAACAATCTACAAACAATAAATGCTTAAGAGGGTGTGGAGAAAAGGTAACCCTCCTACTCTGTTGGTGGGAATGTAAATTGATACAGCCACTATGGAGAACAGTGTGGAGCCTCCTTAAAAAACTAAAAATAGAACTACCCTATGTTCCAACAATCCCACTACTGGGCATATACCCTGAGAAAACCATAATTCAAAAAGATACATGCATCCCAATGTTCACTGCAGCACTATTTACAATAGCCAGGACATTGAAGCAACCTAAATGTCCATCAACAGATGAATGGATAAAGATGTGGTACATATGTACAATGGAATATTACTCAGCCATAAAAAGGAATGAAATTAGGTCATTTGTAGTGATGTGGATGGATCTAGAGTCTGTCATACAGGTGAAGTCAGAAAGAGAAAAACAAATATCATATATTAATGCATATATATGGAATCTAGGGGGCATTCCAGGTGGTGCTAATGGTAAAGAAGCTACCTGCCAATGCAGGAGACATAAGAGACCCGGTTCTATCCCTGGGACAGGAAGATCCCCTGGAGGAGGGCATGACAACCTGCTTTAGTATTCTTGCCTGGAAAATCCCATGGATGGAGGAGCCTGGCAGGCTACAGTCCATAGGGTCGCAAAGAGTCGGACATGACTGAAGTGATTTAACACACACACGGAATCTAGAAAAATAATACAGATTAACCTATTTGCAGGGCAGTAATAGAGATCCAGATGTACCGGACATGTGGATGTGGTGGAGTGGGGAAGGGGAGGGTGGGATGAACTGGAAGAGTAGCATTGACATATGTACACTGTTGTTGTTCAGTCGCCCAGTCCTGTCTGACTCTTTGCGACCCCATGGACTGCAGCATACCAGGTCTCCGAGTCCCTCACTATCTCCTAAAGTTTGACCAAGTTCATGTCCATTGCATCAGTGATACATCCAGCCATCGCATCCTCTGATGCCCTCTTCTCCTTCTGCCCTCAATCTTTCCCAGCGTCTGGGAAATGAGTTAGCTGTTTGCATCAGATAACCAAAATGCTGGAGCTTCAGCTTCAGTATCAGTCCTGACGAGTATTCAGGGTTGATTTCCCTTAAGATTGACTGGTTTGATCTCCTTGCTGTCCAAGGGACTTTCAGGAGTCTTCTCCAGCACCAAAGTTTGAAAGCATCTATTCTTTGGCATTCTGTCTTCTTTACTGTCCAGCTCTCACAACTGTACATGACCACTGGGAAGACCACTGTTGTTCAGTTGCTCAGTGGTGTCCAACTATTTGCGACCCCATGCACTACAGAATGCCAGGCTTCTCTGTACTTCACCATCTCCTGGAGTTTGCTCAAACTCATGTCCATTGCATCAGTGATGCCATCCAACCATCTCATCCTTTGTCGTCCCCTCCTCCTCCTGCCTTCAATCTTTCCCAGCATCAGGGTGTTTTCCAATGAGTCAGGTCTTTGCATCAGGTGGCCAAAGTTTTGGAGCTTCAGCTTGAGCATCAGTCTTTCCAATGAATATTCGCCTTGACCTTTGTCAGCTGAGTAATGTCTCTGCTTTTAAACACTGTCTAGGTTTGTGATAGCTTTCCTGCCATGAAGCAATTGTCTTCTGATTTCATGGCTGCAGTCACCATCCGCAGTGATTTTGGAGCCCAAGAAGAGGAAATCTGTAATTACTTCCACCTTTCCCCCTTCTATTTGCCATGAAGTAATGGGGGTGGGTGCCATGATCTTAGTTTTTTTAATACTTAGTTTTAAGCCAGTTCTTTCACTCTCCTTCTTCACCCTCATCAAGAGGCTCTTTAGTTCCTCTCTGCTTTCTGCCATTAGAGTGGTATCATCTGCATACCTGCCTGCAAGTTAGGAAACCAGGGTTCTATTCCTGGATTGAGAAGATCCCCTGGAGAGGGAATGACAACCCAAACCAATATTCTTGCCTGGAGAATCCCATGGACAGAGGAGCCTGGCAGGCTACAGTCTATCGGGTTGCAAAGAATCGGCCATGACTGAGTTACTAACGCATGCACGCACACACGTGCACACACACACACACATACACACACACACATATCTGAGGTTGTTGATGTTTGTCCCACCTATCTTGATTCCAGCTTGTAACTCATCCACCCCAGCATTTCTCATGATGTGCTCAGCATATAGGTTAAACCAACAGGGTGACAGCAGACAGTCCTGTCGTCCTCCTTTTTCAATCGTGAACCAATCAGTTGTTCCATACAGGGTTCTAACTGTTGCTTCAGTTAGAAGCAACATACCCACATACAGGTTTCTCAGGAAATAGCTAAGATAGCCTGGTATTCCCATCTCTTTAAGAGATTTCCACAGTTTGTTATGATCCACACAGTCAAAGGCTTTAGCGTAGTCAATGAAACAAAGGTATATGTTTTTCTGGAATTACCTGGCTTTCTCTATGATCCAGCAAATGTTGGCAATCTGATCTCTGGTTCCTCTGCCTTTCCTAAACCCAACTTGGACATCTGGAAGTTCTTGGTTCACATAATGCTGAAGCTCAGCATGCAAGATTTAAGCATGACCTTTCTAGCACTGGAGATGAGTGCAGTTGTTCAATGGTTAGCACATTCTTTAGTACTACCCTTCTTGAGAACTGGGATGAGGATTGACCTTTTCCAGTCCTGTGGCTACTGCTGGGTCTTCCAGATTTGCTGACATATTGAATGCAACACCTTGAAGGCATCATCCTTTAGGGTTTTGAATAGCTCTACAGGAATTCCATAGCATCCACTAGCTTTATTTCCTAAGGCCCACTTGACTCCAGAATGTCTGGCTCTGGGTAACTGACTACACCATTGTAGTAATCCAGTACATTAAAACCTTTTTTGGACAGCTCTTCTGTGTATTCTTTCCATCTCTTCTTGATCTCCTCGGCATCTATTAGGTCTCTACCATTTCTGTCCTTTATTGTGCCCATCTTTGGGTGAGATGTTCCCTTGATATTTCCAGTTTTCCTGAAGAGATCTCTAGTCTTTCCCCTTCTGTTGTTTTATTCTACTTTTATGCACTGTTCATGGAAGAAAGCCTTCTCCATGCTGTTCTTTGAAACTCTGCCTTTAGTTGGATGTACCTTTCCCTTTCTCCCTTGCATTTCACTTCTCTTCTTTCTTCACATATTTGTAAAGCCTCCTAAGATGACTACTTTGCCCTCTTGCTTTTCTTTCTCTTTGGGATGGTTTTGTTCACTGTCTCCTGTACAATATTATGGACCTCCGTTCATTGTTCTTTAGGCACACTGTTAACTAGATTTAATCCCTTGAATCTATTCATTACCTCCACTGCATATTCATAGGGGATATGATTTAAGTCATACCTGGCTGGCCTCATGGTTTTCCCTGCTTTAGTTTAAGCCTGAATTTTGCTATGAAAAGCTGATTATCTGAGCCACAGTCAGTTTTTGCTGACTGTATACAGCTTCTCCATCTTTGGCTACAAAGAATGTAATCAATTTGATTTTGGTATTGACCATTTGGTGATGTCTATGTGTAAAGTCGTCTCTTGTGTTGTTGAAAAAGAATATTTGCTATGACCAGTGCATTCTCTTGGCAGAATTCGGTTAGCCTTTGCCTTAATTCATTTTGTTCTTCAAGGCCAAACTTGCCTGTTACTACAGGTATCTCTTGACTTCCTACTTTTGCATTACAATCCCCAATGATGAATAGAACATCTTTTTTTTGTTTGTTTGTTTTTGGTTTTGATGTTAGTTATAGGCGGTCTTCTAGGTCTTCATAGAACTGATTAATTTCAGCTTCTGGTGGTAGGGGCATAGACTTGAATTACTGTGATGTTGAATGGCTTGCCTTGGAAACAAATCGAAATCATTCTGTCATTTTTGAGGTTGCACCCAAGTACTGCATTTTGGACTCTTTTGATTATGAGGGCTACTCCATTTCTTCTATGGGATTCTTCCCCACAGTACTAGATATAATGGTCATCTGAATTAAATTTGCCCATTCCCATCCATTTTAGCTCACTAATTCCTACTAAAAAGTCGATGTTTATTCTTACCATCTCCTGCTTGACTACATCCAATTTACCTTAATTCATGGACCTAACATTCCAGGTTCCTATGCAATACTGTTCTTTGCAGCATTGGATTTTACTTTTATCACCAGACACATCCACAACTGAGTGTCGTTTCCTCTTTGGCTCAGCCACTTCGTTCTTTCTGGAGCTAGTAGTAGCTCTCCTCCACTCTTCCCCAGTAGCATATTGGACACTGCTATGTGTAAAATAGCTAGTGGGAAGCTGCTGGATAGCACAGGGAGCTCATGTTGGTGCTCTATGATGACCTAGAGGGAGACTCAAGAGGGAGGGAATCTTTTTCTTATTACTTATTTTAATTAATTTACTTATTTTTGGTTGTGCTGGGACTTTGTTGCTTCACGAGGGCTTTCTGTAGTTGTGGTGAGCAGGAGTTGCTCTCTAGTTGTGGTGCAGGGAATTCTCACTGCAGTGGCTTCTCTTGTGGTGGAGCATGGGCTCAGTAGTTGTGGTGCATGGATTTACTTGCCCTGTGGCATGTGGGATCTTCCTGGACCAAATAAACCCGTGTCCCTTGCATTGGCAGGCAGATTCCTATGCACTGTGCCACCAGGGAAGTCCTAAGAGGGAGGAAATATATATATAACTATAGCTGATTCACTTTATTGTACAGCAGAAACTAACATATTGTAAAGCAATTGTACTAATAATAAAATTTTAGAAATAAGGGAAACTATCTAAAAGTGGTTTTAAAACTCCCATTTTATAAACAGAACATATAAACATTGAGGAATAAAATGACAATTGGGCTTGGCAAGTTTAATATGGTACAACTAAGTTGAAGAAGTTGGTAAAATTATTTCTGCAAAAGATAATTTTCCTTTTTTTTAATTTCCTTTTTAAATTTCCTGTACTTTCTAGGTATGTTTGATTAACACAGCACAGTGGCCCTCTCTCTCCCAGGGTCCTTCAAGTGGTGAGGATTAAATGAGTTAATATTTCTAAAGCTCTTAGAATATTGCCTAATATGCAGTAACTGCTATGTAGGTGTTTAATAAAATAAGTTTAATTCCAGGTCTCACATAAGCTGAATCATGACTGTTAAGTCTCTATAAAGCCTAGAAAGAAAAAAAGAAATTCTGGTTCTGTTACGATTCTTCAGGACTTTCCCTGATAGCACTGAAACTAATGGTGCTTGCATAATGGAGGCGAGCGCTTCTCATTAACTATAGGAACTCTCATTGGGTTCTCTTTATTTTTATCCCATTGCTTTTGTCCATTCACTTCCTTTGGTCTAGTGCACCCAAATGGATGATCTAACAGACTGCCCCAGACAAATACCAACAAAGTTGAGGGATTTAAGAAATGAGCGGGGATCACAGAAGTCAGGGTATACAAATTGGGAACGAAAAAACGTGGAAATCACATGTTTCTTTTTCCTCTTGAATACTGGCCCAAACTCCTCCAGAAAGATGATGCTCCAGTGTCTCCAAAGGATTGGTTCTTTTCAAAATCCGGCGCCAGGTTCCCGGAACCAATGCAGAGGAGAAAAGCGCCCTGCTCCCTGGAAACGCTCCTCCCCTTTGAAGGAAGTTTGCGGGGCGGGGCTCCCACGCATGCTCCATGCCCGCAGGCCCATTGGCGCCGCTTGTGGGCGCGTGCGCAGGACCCAATGGGTGCCCGGACGCGGAAGACCTGGCTTTGCTGAGGTTCCCGCTTCGGCAGCGTGGGAGGAGTGAAAGGCTGCAGGTTGTAGATATTGGTCTTGGCCCCGAGGGGTTCCCCCGGGCCATTAGAACCCAAGAAAGGAAAAACAGGCACAGCGGCGGCGGCTGGCCAAACCCCCGACCTGTCTTCCAGGCAGGGAGGGGGTGGCGAGGAGGGGGAGCAGCTCGGATAGCAGGGCTGAGGAGCGTCCGGAACCGGGGCACGGACCATGAAGGGCTGGACCGGCTCCCCAAGCATGGGGAGCTGGAGCCGCCGAGGCCGCCCGGCCGGGCCCTGCCCGACTGTCAGCTCCTCGGTGCTAGTGCTGCCCGGGCAGCTCGGGTATCTGTAGCACGGCCCCGCTTGAGGTCGTTGGCCGAAAGAGCAGCATGAGTTCCGCTGCTGCCTAGTTTCCACACTCCTCCCTTGTCTTCTCCCTCCGTCCTGTCTCCTCTTTCCCAAACCCCGTCCTTCTCTCCTTCGCTCCTGTGCTCCTCTTTTCCCTCCACCCTGCCCTCCTCCTTTCCCTCTATCTTCTTCCTCTCCCCTTTCTGTCCCCCTCCTTTACCTTCTTTGTCTTCCTGCTTTTCCTCTATCCTTTCCCCCTCCCTCTTGCTCTTTTCCCTCTTCCTTCCATCCCTCTTTCCTCCTCTCTCCTTTATTCTGTCACCCACCACCACCACCTCTCCATCCTCCTCCCCTCCACTCTCAGCCTCCCTTCATCATCTTCCCTTCATCATCCTCATCCTCTTTCCCTCCTCCTTCTTTCCAGCTTTTCTCCGCCCCCGCCCCTGCCCCCGCCCCCAAGCCTCCGCCCCTTAGCCCCCGCCCCCAGCTGCCAGTCCCCAGCAGCTCAGTCCTGCAGTGAGAGTCTTGGGAGTCCATAGCTAAGCACCAGGAGCAGAGCACTGTCCGCGTGCTGCATGCAAGTCTCCGACATGGCTCAGGAGAAAATGGAGCTGGACTTTGAGCCTGACACATCTGATGGGGGCACCCTCAGGAGATCTAACAGCGCTCC
Source organism: Bos indicus (assembly GCF_029378745.1). Classification (NCBI taxonomy): domain Eukaryota; kingdom Metazoa; phylum Chordata; class Mammalia; order Artiodactyla; family Bovidae; genus Bos; species Bos indicus. Next base: position 18,617,889 of record NC_091789.1, on the reverse strand, counting down.
CTTGATCCATGGGCTCAGGTGAGGACGGTTGGGGAGGATGGAGTGCAGGGTTCAGGAGCTCCTCGACCCGCTGCAAGCAGTCTTCCTTTCCTCCAGTGAGAGTTGGAGCTCATATGAGTTCACCATGCTGAGGGGGTGGGGACTTGTCTGCTTGACAGTGACTTGGGTCCCAAGGTGGAGTGAAAGTTTGACCCTAAACTCTGGGCAGTGTGGGGAAAATGGGGCTCTCTCTACCTGGAGCTCTGTTGGCCCCTCTCAAAGGAACTACAACAGGCTTCTGGCTCTTCTAACAGGTTGCTTGCCCTGCCTAATTTACACCACTGAATATCAGACTGAAGCCCCTGGAACTAGGATTGCAACTTGACACCTGTCTCTAAGAGCTGCTATTTCTAAGCTTAGTTTAGGAACCCTGGCGTTAACAGAGGTTTACTTCGATAAATCACAGTTTATCTAATAACTTGTAATTAAATGCCACATTCGTGTCCTATTAAGTGATTCAGATTTGTCATAATGTTTTTAGATCCTAAAAATGCCTGAAACAAATTCCAGTCAATAAAAAAATGAAGGGTGGCATGTAGCTTAGGTAAGTGAAAGTGTAGGTTTTCAAAAACAATAGAAAGAATTGACCCTTGAATTTTAGTGGTAGGGTCTTGTGTTTTCCTGCCAGTAAGTCACCAGAGGGTCTATTTTAAGGCAGACTCTTGTGATAGTGAAGGTTAGGTTGGCAGACCTCTTGAGCCTATTACATTTCACTTTTGTAATTAGACAATTCATTTTAAAGCCAATTTGTGAGACCCTGTAGAAATGGAATAACTCCAAAAAAGGGGGATGGGAGTAGAATTAGCCAAAACACTAATCAAGCACACTGAAGGCAAACAGAAAGGTAATCCTTGTCTATCAAACTGATTATGATATCCTTATTTTGGGGAAAAAGCAGACTTACCCTTTGTCTTTTATTATATTTCAACATTGAGGGAATGGTGAAGTGACTCTTTGCTTTCTTAATTGTGTCCTTGGCTCTACATTTATTTTTGATACTATAGAAATAAATTGGTATTTTTTTCAATCTTTTTTTAATATAAAATTTATTTTAATTGGAGGTTAATTGCTTTACATTTGTATAGCTTTTGCCATACATCAACATGCATCCGCCACGGGTGTACACATGTTCCCCATCCCGAACCCCCCTCCCTCCTCCCTACCCATACCATCCCTCTGGGCCGTCCCAGTGCACCAGCCCCAAGCATCCAGTATCAAGCATCGAACCTGGACTGGCGATTCATTTCATATATGATATTATACATGTTTCAATGCCATTCTCCCAAATCATCCCCACCCCCTTTCCCACAGAGTCCAAAAGACTGTTCTATACATCTGTGTCTCTTTTGCTGTCTCGCATACAAGGTTATCGTTACCATAAACCAGCAGTTGTTGGAGACTGGGGTGATCCTGTTGACCTGCATTTAGACTGTTGCTGCTTTTTTGCTTCATGACTTAAGTAATTATTTGAAAGTAGCATGATGTGACAGGAGAAAGAGAGGTGACCAGGCCTAGTCCCAATTTCCTCCCTAACTGGCTATGATTAGGAATGAGTCACTTAGCCTTTCTGAGTCTCTGTTTTCTAATTTAAAATTTCAGAGAGCTGGATTAGGTGGTCTCCACCATTCCTGGAAGCCCAATCCAGTTTGGCCTTGAAAATCCTTCTTCACCTCTTGTCCTGGGCATGGTACTCTGCTCAGGACTGCAAGGGTGACCAAAACACCTCTCCCAAGGGTGTAAAACTTGCCTTTAATAAAAGGTGAAGTTGATGTCTCAAGAAGCGTCTGGTTTCCCATTGTACTCTTTGGGTGCAAAGAAGGGAATGATAGCATTAGGTTTGTGGAATGAAGAGAGGCTTGTGGAGGGTCTGGGATCTGAGATGGCTATTGAAGGATAGGAAGGGTTTTGACAGAGAGTGGTGGGAGGGAGGGCATTTGAGGCAGAAGGGGCAACGTGAGCAAATCTCCAGGTCTGTTGATACAGTTGAACAGCAGGGTTCCAGAGTAGCACAAGTGTTTAGGGCAACAGGGGGAGATGTGCTGATAGGGTTCCTACTGGGCATGAGGGCTCCCCAGCCCTATTCACGTGACAGCACACGTAGGCAGTAACGTTTACAGGTAGGTCCTCTGGGGTAAACAGATGAGGCTACTGGTGTCTGGTGGTAACTGGTTTGGGGGCGTGAATTCTGACCAGAAGGAACTAGAGGCAACCAGTCTGGAGCTCCGCCCCATACCTCTTCTAGCTGTCCCCCAGCCCAGAGGAGACCAGTATCTCAGCCAGCCTCTTCCACAGCACACCACTGGGCACGTTCTGCAGAGGACAGTGAGGAGTTGAGGGGCCATCGAAGACTTCAGTGTTAACCAGAGAACTGGCATTCATACCGCCATAGGATATCTTATATGAGAAGACATAAATCATTTTATTTTTTACTTTCCAGTGACCTTTCACAGGTTTTTCAACCTTACACGTTTAGAGCTCGGAGGAATAGTACAACTGTCATGAGCCGTCACAACTTGGTAAGTATAGGAGTAAGTATCCTTAGTGGTTGGGATTGGAGGAGACACTTTCAAATGTTGTTCTTTTTTGAGATGATGTGCTAGGCACCACTGGAGAAGGTGATGGCACCCCACTCCAGTACTCTTGCCTGGAAAATCCCATGGATGGAGGAGCCTGGAAGACTGCAGTCCATGGGTTCGCTGAGGGTCGGACACGACTGAGCGACTTCACTTTCACTTTTCAGTTTCATGCATTGGAGAAGGAAATGGCAACCCACTCCAGTGTTCTTGCCTGGAGAATCCCAGGGACGGGGGAGCCTGGTGGGCTGCCATCTATGGGGTCGCACAGAGTCGGACACAACTGAAGCAACTTAGCAGCAGCAGCAGCTAGGCACCACTGCTTATAAAAGAAACAAATGATTTTACCTGTCTTGTTTACTGCTTATGCTGTGGCCATTTTCAATTTTTGGTGCAAAAAGGAAATCTGGTTAAAAATTTTTCTTGACTGTGGGACTTGGTATTTTTAAACACTATTCATTGTTTTTTGTCACTACTTGCATCATGGTTGTGAGGTAAGAAACTGTTAGTCACTCAGTCGTGTCTGACTCTTTGTGACCCCATGGACTGTAGCCCACCAGGCTCCTCTGTCCATGGAATTTTCCAGGCAAGAATACTGGAGTGGGTTGCCATTTCTTTCTCTAGGCAATCTTCCCAACCCAGGGATCAAACCCTGGTCCCCCGCATTGCAGGTGAATTCTTTACCATCTGAGCCACCAGGGAAGCTCAGAGGTAAGTCAGGATTAACTTCTAATTATATCTGAGAACAGGTCTTTATTTGTCCTAGGATGCAAAAATCATGTATATGGTAGCAGAGTATTTATTTTTGTTGGACAGAGCTATCTATTTAAAGTAAAGTCTACTTGAAAATGCTTGTATTTGCATTCCCAGTAGAGGTGCTGATGGTGACTGGTCTATATAGCCAGAGCCATCACGGATCACCTTTTTAGTTGGTCATGGTGGGATAAATTATGAAGAGGTTTTTATATAGTAGCCTTTCACGTGTGGAGTCCACTTATCCAGTAACTGCAGTGCCCCGGAAGGTATGAGGTGTAAGCAAATAGGCCTCTAAATGGCTGAACCAGATTTCCATAGTCTGTGCACAAAGGTTCATCATTTTATTTATAGGAGAGGCTCTCTGACCTCTGAATCATCTAAAATTTATGCACAGTTATAATAAGCTTCGAACTCAGTAGTGTGTGAGAAACAGCAAATCAGAAGAAGTACATTTGGGTTAAAGGTATATTAGCTGCCGCTAGCAAGGGAGGAGAGGGGAAGACTGAAAAGCAGATAGAGGTTTTTACAAAATTAGTCTGTGGCTTAGTATTCGAGCTGAGAGCCTGTTAATAGACCCTGAGGGTGTCACTGGCATCGAACTGTAAAATAATTGATGTTCCTACAATATCTGGGTCATTAACCTTTTCTTAAATTGTAGTAATACTTACACTTATATGGTATTTTACATGTTACAGAGTACTTTCACACATTTAATTCTCAGCAACCCCTATGAAGTAGGCAGGGCAAAAGATGTTTTTCCCAATTAAAAGATGTGGCAGCTAAGACTCAGCCGATCAAAGTGACTTGCTCTGAATCACAGTTTAGTAAGTGGCAGAGCTGGGGTTAGACTAGACATCTTCCAGTGCTATTCTGTTTGGTAAAATCTGTTTAAGAAAGGGAGGCGGGGATAGAACACTTTTAAGATTTCCAGCCAAAGTGGCTACAGATACTTCAAGGGGGAAACGATAGCTCTCTCGAGGTTTGGTTTCCTGCACCTTCTTCCCTGAGGATACTAGAAAATAGAACTACTCGTTTTTGCTGTATATGTGAAAAATCTTTCTACATGTTCTACAGCTGTGTTCTTGATATCAATAGCATAGCAAAGAAGGGAAAATGATTTTGCCCCTCTGCACTTCACTTGGCTGTTTTCTAAGATATTAAGATTCTTAGCATCTAAGATTCTTAGATGATTTGGGGCTCATCTCATTAATAGCCTTCCTTCTGGCTGCACTAAAATGCATGAGTTTGCTGAAGGGATGTGTGGGTGCACTCTTCTTTATTGATCCCTGTGCTCTCTTCACTCTTTCCCCTTCTCCTCTCTGGTTTTCTGGTTTAGGACACCTTCCCCAGCACCCTTTGGCTACTTGTTTCATAATATTGATTACACCATATGTATTATGTCACCACAAGCTCTACAGATCTTAATATACTTACCTATGTCCCATCTTGGCTCAGACGGTAAAGCATCTGTCTACAGTGTGGGAGACCCGGGTTTGAGCCCTGGGTTGGGAAGATCCCATGGAGAAGGAAATGGCAATCCACTCCAGTACTATTGCCTGGAAAATCCCATGGACAGAGGAGCCTGGTAGGCTACAGTCTATGGGGTCACAAAGAGTCGGACACGACTGAGTGACTTCACTTTCACTTTTCATGTCCTATCTTAACCTGTACAAAATGAGGTGTTGCAGACTGAAATGGAAAGAGGTGTGGTTGGGGGGCTGATGAAAGAGACATGCAGAAGCAGGATCTGATTTGCTGATTAGATAAAAAGGCAGAGGGAAGGTGTACTCAGATTGACTGATATTTTATTTCTTGGTGACCAGGAGAAAAGTGTTGCCTTTATTCCAGATAGGATTTGAGAGGAATTAGACATTTGAAGGGTAAGCAGTACATTCTTTCCTGGAGTGTTGGGTTCAAGGAACCAGTGGCCCCATGTTGCTCTCCAAAGCAGTATTCAAAATCTTCTCAAAAATGGCAGTCCTCCTGTCTCACCTCCTTGCACTTTCAGCAGATGACCTGAGCCTTTTCACTTTGTGGAGATGGCAGACACTTCTCTTAGATAACCAGTGACTTTCTTCTCCTGGAAGTCCTTCCCTTCACAAGGGGAACTTTCCACTAATGGTTGGGAAGTTGTTGGACTCCCCTGGACCTTTGCTCAATCTGTTGTCTCTGCTCTATCTTGTGTCCTCTGTCCCTTCCTTGCTGGCTCTTGCCCTCCTGCCTTCTCCCAATTCATACATCCCATACCTGGAAAACAAGCCTCTTCCTTCATAGGTCTGTCTTTGCCTTTTTCCCGTCCGCTCTCCGAGTTTTTTCAAAGCTTAATCCACACTCAGTTCAGTTCAGTCACTCAGTCATGTCCGACTCTTTGGGGGCCCATGAATTGCAGCACACCAGGCCTCCCTGTCCATCACCAACTCCCAGAGTTCACTTAAACTCATGTCCATCGAGTCGGTGATGCCATCCAGCCATCTCATCCTCTGTCGTCCCCTTCTCCTCCTGCCCCCAATCCCTCCCAGCATCAGGGTCTTTTCCAATGAGTCAACTCTTCACATGAGGTGGCCAAAGTATTGGAGTTTCAGCTTTAGCATCAGTCCTTCCAATGAATACCCAGGACTGATCTCCTTTAGAATGGACTGGTTGGATCTCCTTGCAGTCCAAGGGACTCTCAAGAGTCATCTCCAACACCACAGTTCAAAAGCATCAATTCTTCTGTGCTCAGCCTTCTTCACAGTCCAACTCTCACATCCACACATGACCACTGGAAAAACCATAGCCTTGACTAGACGGACCTTTGTTGGCAAAGTAATGTCTCTGCTTTTTAATATGCTATCTAGGTTGGTCTTAACTTTCCTTCCAAGGAGTAAGACACTCAACTGCCTCTAATTCCTTGCCAACAATTCATCCAGTTTATAATCTCACGACATCGATCACAACTCCATTCAAAAACCATTCTGTAAAACTCACCAGCACCCACTTGACCACCAGTGTCAGGGACCTCTTTTCTGGTCCCACTTGAGCTCTTTGCTCTATTTCACACCATTAACTCAGCCCATCCATTGCTCTCATTGCTGGTACCAGACACAGCTCTGCTGTTCTCTGTCCCTCTTCTGGGTTGACTTTCTAGTCCTGTCTCAAATTGACGAGTTGTGTAGGATGTAGACCTACCATCTAAACTGGTGACTTTCTCTGCAGTCAGCTTCTGGCAGTCCTTTGGCTTTCCTGATTATTTTGCTGCCTTTGGGGTTTCTTTTGTTCCCCGACGGACCTGTTCATGCTCTCTGCCCTGCTGTCCTCATAGAGTCTTGCCTGCCTTATTTACTGGCCCAGTAGCTTAGCATTTTTTTCAAATGGCCTTATCAAGAGTTCACCAACAAACATGTATTACTTTCATAATGGAAAAGAAATACTTTTGAAAAGAATTTTACTGGTAAAATTTTTCTCTATTCAAAGACTTGGAGAGGAAGAAATAAAAGAAAGGGGTGGGAAATGAAGGGATCTCTTTTGAGGTAAAATCTTATTTCAGTAGATAACTAAAAAATTTTACCTGAATTAGCTTCTGCCTAAAACACTTAGTTTTTTTTTTTAATTGTATTTTATTTTTAAACTTTACAATATTGTATTAGTTTTGCCAAATATCGAAATGAATCCGCCACAGGTATACCTGTGTTCCCCATCCTGAACCCTCCTCCCTCCTCCCTCCCTATACCCTCCCTCTGGGTCGTCCCAGTGCACCAGCCCCAAGCATCCAGCATCGTGCATCGAACCTGGACTGGCGACTCGTTTCATACATGATATTATACATGTTTCAATGCCATTCTCCCAAATCTCCCCACCCTCTCCCTCTCTCTCAGAGTCCATAAGACTGATCTATACATCAGTGTCTCTTTTGCTGTCTCGTACACAGGGTTATTGTTATCATCTTTCTAAATTCCACATATATGCGTTAGTATACTGTATTGGTGTTTTTCTTTCTGGCTTACTTCACTCTGTATAATAGGTTCCAGTTTCATCCATCTCATTAGAACTGAGTTTTTTAGTTTATCACTGCTTTATACTACTTGCCACAGGAGTATTGTTTAAAGTTTGGATAGGATAGGGCCTCTTATAGCAGGATAATTGTCGTATTTGGCTTTATAGTATTACAGATTCATTCACCTTTCACTATCCCCCTGCTGTAAGATGTTAGTATGAATTTTACCTTACATTTCATGATCAGATCATGATGCTTTTTGAAGGAACATATTTTGGTACCCAAATCATTTCATCTTTGTGTTATTAGAAAATGATCTAAAGGAAAGCAACAGTTATCTTTAAAATGCACCTTGCCTCTACATTGATTTTTTTTCTAAACTAGTAAGCTTTGTGGTGATAGCATTAATGATCAAATTTTAGAATGGACTTAGATCATGCAAGTAAAATCTCCTTATTGCAGTTTTTTAAAGTGTTTCAGTAAACATTAACTATAAATAAAATATTGTTGTTCAGTTGTTGTGTCCAACTCTTTGCAACCCCATGGACAGCAGGCTCCTCTGTCCTCCAGTATCTCTCAGAGTTTGTTCAAATTAGACAAAATATTTTATTGGGCTTATTTGCTCGTCTTCCTCCATTGGTGCATTGATAATAAAAATGAATAGAATCAGGGTTTTTGCTTTCCCCTCATACAGAGTTCCTTATTTTAGTTAAGTGGGGTAATGGCTATTTCTAAGACCTGGAGTCTTTTTTTACATAAATGTACACAGCTCTGCATTCATTTGGGAAAAATGTTAAAGTCAGTGCCTGTCTAGCGACAGATGGTGCTTTGAGGTTGGACACCTGGTGTACTTTCTAAAGACTGAATGTACTGCCTCTCTAGTGCATTAATGTTCAGTGATTTAAAGAGCTCGATTTCTCAGAAGAATATGAGAAATTATCTAGGAAGAGGTTGTACACTGGCACTGACAGCAGACCACAGCTTTGTGGTTCAAAAAATAGTAAATGTTGACTTTTTCTTTCCAGTTGCTGTCAACCTCACCTAATCGGATTCCTAGCAGCAGACTGCATCAAATCAAAAGGGTAAATTTTACTTACTGGCTCAGATCTGTAATTTTCTGCGTTTTGCATTTTGATTTTATCTTCATCTTGCAGAATTAGGTATTAAAAATGAGTCAGGCTGCCACTCTGGTTAGTTATAGACAGGTTAAAATTCTTCTGAGTGGGCAGATAAAATACAGATGTGCCACAATCTTAGAATGTCAGTCCTGCTGTACTCTGATGATGTCAAACGAAGTAGAAAGGTCCTTTTCGTTTCCTTGGAAATAGAGAACTGTGTGGATAAATATTCTGTTTTCAGCACATGTTTGTCTTTGTAGGAGGAAGGCATGGACATAATGAACAGAGAAACTGCGCACGAAAGGTTAGTGCTTCACAAGAACAGGGTGTGGCCTAAGGTATGTCTTGTTTACAAGCTCTGATGGCTGTTCATTTTTGTCTATTTTAGAGAAGTGCAAACTGCAATGCAGATAAGCCAATCATGGGATGAGAGCTTGAGCCTGGTAAAGTTTTCACATATCTGCTTGTTTTTTTAATTTTCTAGAGCCCACTGTATTATTTATTGGCTTCATTCACTTTTGGCCCTCCTGTTTCCAAATTTGAACTCAGCATTTGATCTCTGCTTTCTCACCAGAATATGAAATTACAACTTTTAGGAGTGTATATCTGTAAAAGCGTAGGTGTGTTTGTGTAGTAAAGAACAGTGATGTGTTGACTTGTGAATTATGAGGAAATAACACTTTCTTTTTACAGAGTGATAGTGATTTTGACAAGCAGGAGAAATTATATTCTCCTAAAAGGATTGACTTCACTCCTGTTTCTCCTGCACCATCACCCACCAGAGGATTTGGAAAGGTAGGTTCACTGATAAGATATTAACTCTCTTTCACACACTGAGCTGATTAATTTCTGTAATGCACAATACACAAACACAAATCACCTAGTTTTTGATGAATTCAATGACTGGAAGGAAAATTAATTGAAGTCTATGGTAGTAATTTGAGGAAAAATCTATCACTCTATCTATCCATCCATCTGTTCTCTAATAAACATATATGAGAGACAGGTCAGTAGTTCTAAAATGTTCTTGTCATTTTGAGAAGAATCTTTTGAAAACTGGAATACTAGAACTATTTTAATATATGTTTTTTCCTAGCAATGTTTTTCACCATCCTTGCAGATGTTTGTGAGCAGCAGCGGGCTACCACCAAGTCCCGTTCCTAGCCCAAGACGCTTTTCCACGTAAGTAAACCTGCTTTTTCAATGTGGATGAAAGGCTGTTCATTAAATTTGTCTCTCTGGTGAACTTTTCCTTCAGCATTTTATTATGGAAATTTCAAACAGCAAAGCTGAAAGAATTTCACAGTGAACATCTATATAACTACCACCTATATATTCAACTGTTAACATGTTACCATATTTAATTTTTGAGACATAGTGCCCGTTTATGTTTGGTTTACATTTCACGCATATGGAAATGTATTCTTTATAAAAGTAAGGAAAAAAATGTTAGCCCAATCAAAATCCCAAATAACTCATTTATAAGATTTATCTTTAAAAAAAAAAAAACTGTTGTGGATATTTTGTCTTCGGAAATGAGTTTTTAAAAATGGCTTAAAATGCCATGTTATTCCAGATTGTCATATGCCAGGTCAGATCATGTATTGGCATTTCAATTACTCCACCTACAACACAGATATTGTCCATTTCTCCCTATATGGCTATAAATTGTATTGATTTGCCAAAAGTACTTACTGTTATCCTGTTTATTCTTTAAAGCAGGAGAAGCCAGAGTCCAATCAAGTGCATTAGGCCCAGTGTTCTTGCTCCTCTTAAAAGAAAAGGTATGCATCGCCCTTCTGCTGTTAAACATAGTCCAGCTTGAATTACAAATTAACAGTTTCTGTCTGAAATTAGTTCAAAGCTTAACTCCTTTTTTCTAAAGAAATAGTGCAATATTCTTTTCCAGTGTATGCTTTATTGACTCTAACTTCTGGGAATTAGTTGTTTGATACCGTCTGTATTTTTTTTACACTTCATAACTGAGTCTTATTCATGTATTCATATAATCAATATATGTTTGAGAAATTTCGCTTCTCAGCAATCTGAATATAAAAGAGATATGTTGATATGTTGCAGAAGTGTGTGTTACTGTCATAGCAAATAAGTCCATACACATGCTGTATGCTCAAATATAAGCCACCACCAAATGATGGCTTGCCAAACAGAACAGCCTCCCATTCAAGTCTCTGTAGGGTTTTTGATATAATAGAGTGCTCTGTGTGTGTGTGTGGTTTATAAGAAATACACTTTGTTTTTTTCTTCTTTTAATTTATGCTTTAATTGAAGTCTAGTTGATTTACAGTGTGTTAATTTCTGCTGTACAGCAAAGTGATTCAGTTATACACATCTATATATTCTTTTTTATATTCTTTTCCATTATGGTTTATTCCAGGATATTGAATGTAGTTCTCTGTGCTATACAGTAGGACCTTGTTGTTTATCCATTCTATATGTAATGGTCTGCATCTACCAACCCCAAGCTCCCAAGGGGTGCTCTTTTAATTACATTATTTTAAACCACAAAGCACTAAATGAAAATGATCTCACTCAGTGCTAGTTTTAGATGCTTATAGAGGGCACCCAATGGAGTCTATTTAAAGAAAGGCAAAGAAATTTAACACGGGTTTAGTCATTATTCCTGGGGATATAACCACATGATTGCAAGTGTTGGATGTCATTTTAAATGAGAGTTTTAATGATAATTCCGAAAAAGCAATTTAGTAAGTTTTTGTGTGTGTGTGCAGATCACCTCCAGGGCTAGTAAACAAATCAACTCTTCTAATGTTAGGTAAACTGATACTTGCGGCTTTGGTGAAAACTTTCCATCAGTATCATACACAGATTCGAAAGTGCTATATTTCAGACAACTTAAAATTAAAGATGGTGTGCTCTGGGGAACAGATGCGGATACAGTGACAAGATTTGTATTTAGTGAATAGATTTTAATTTATGAATAGTCTTTTTCCTTAATGCTGCAAGGAATTATTTACAATCCTAAGAACCTTCTCAGGAGCTGTGATATGAAAGTAAAGCTTAGAAATTAAAGCTAGTATTGTTATTAGTATTAATTTTAAATATATTATAGGAAGTTGGTGGAGCTTAATATGGTTGTTCCATTTCAAAGCTATTCCAAAATATACCAGCAGATGGAGGGATTCTTTGCTCAAAAGGGCTAAAGTCTTTTGCTAATGAAGTGTTAAAAGCCTGGCAGCAGCTTTAAAAAGCTGCATATTAAAGCATGGAAAAAAGCAAATGAAAATATAACCTTTCTTGAATTTCAGTAATTTTCAGGATAGCTCCAGAGGAAAGATAATATGAATTAATTAATAATATGGGGGGGGGGGGGAATGAATGTTGTGTTTGTTCTTCCTTGATCTTTTTCCATCATAAGACTCTTGTAGAGGTTTAAGTTCATGGTTGCTAATTTCCTAATGGAGTATAGATAAGCCCATGAATTAAATTGTCTTTAATGTTTGATTTTAAAGCTCAGATAAAGAGCTTTGAAACCAAGGTGTGTATGTGTTTTAAATCATAGCTTATTTGGAAAGGAGCTTTTTCTGTCTAATTTAGAGTTGTTAGTCTTTGGTCTCCTGCGGCAAAATATTAAGTGTTATTTCTTCCAATGTAAAGTGTTTCTATCCGCAGTTCTGAGAAAATCTACAGGATTGAAGTAGCCAGTACAGCATTAATTTTGTGAACTAATTAATAATTGCTTTTAATTACAGATGTGCTTTTAAACTTGCATATTTTCTAATCTTCATTTTCACTAAGTAGCCTAAAGCAATCTTTGATTTATATGTTCTTTATCAGCCTGCATACTTTAGAGTCCATTTGACTTCATCTCAGGAAATGTTTTGATATTAAAATATATAAAATCAAGAGTCTTTACTAATCATCTAGCATAAATTGTTATTCACTAGGAGCTTCAGCTATTAGGGGATACTTTTTTTCTGTTGTGGTTAGTCTTGATTCATTTTGCCTAATGAAGTCAGTGTTTCAGTCTTCTATTAAAGAAATTGACTGTGTGGACAGCATGCTATGTACAATAAATGAGAAGGTATTTTTAGGGCTGCTGACTTTTTAGTTGAGGTTATGTGGCAGTGTATTTCTTCTACATTAAAGCACATAGAAAAATAGCTTTCAAGTAACAGCCTGAAGTATTCTGATCTTTGGTCACACAAAGATCACCCCATTTTAGCAGCAAGCCTGTATCTGTAAAATCACATTATGGTAGCATCACCTCTTTCTGTTTTAGGTGAAATGGAGACCGAAAGCCAGCCCAAGAGGCTCTTCCAAGGCACCACCAATATGCTGTCTCCAGAGGCTGCACAATTGTCTGATCTCAGTTCATGGTAAAAAATGAAATAAAACCCCAAAGATATGAAGGGATGATGTATTTGAAAAGAACCGCAGCAAAAGTATATTGGAGTGATGTAAAATATATTCAACTTTTTATCCATGCTCCCTAGAGGTGAAATCTCCGTGGAGGTGTAGGCATTGTAAGAATCTAGATTGTTTGAAAGTCAGTACTACCTTTGGAAGTGTGTGTACCTTTTTGACATCTTCACTTTCCTGCCTAACTCCTGTTAGGTCAGCCTCTCAATAGTTGCTGTTGGTATGGGAGTGTGTCGGTAGCTGGATGGCATGAAAAGGAGTTTCTGGGCTGTCCTGGGTAGTGTCCTGCTCTGCCTGCATTTTGTATTGGATTGGCCAAAAAGTTCATTTGGGTTTTCCCACAAATTGAAACAAAGTCTTTGGCCAAGCCAATATTCTATCCTTTTACCTTAGCAGAGAACACCAGCATTTCTTAAGCAGGTCATTTTCTAAATAGCACTATCTGTTGATATAAAATCTTTTTTGAATATTTTGGGGTATTCTGTCACAATCCTAAGGTTTCATTTAAATAGTAACATTTCCAGATTCCTGTGGTCTGTTCACATAATTTCTTTTTTAGTTTGACTCATCTGAGTTTAGAAGTTTAGCTTAAGGCTCTTTAGTGTTTTTGTGCAAAGTTAACTTCTTTTCCTATACCCAAAGTTGAGTACTTGGATTCCAACATGTATTGAGAGGAAGGGGAAGGGATTATAGCAGTGGCCAGGTGATATTTGGAAATCTTTCAGTATCCATCAACTTGTGTATATGTTTGTGTGTGTGCACACACGCATGTGTATGTGTGTTAGTTGCTCAGTCATGTCTGATTCTTTGTGACCCCATGGACTACTGTAGCCTGCCAGGTTCCTCTGTCCATGGAATTCTCCAGGCAAGAATACTGGAGTGGGTTGCTGTGCACTCCTCCAGGGGATCTTGCGAACCCAGGGATCGAACCCAGGTCTCCTGCATTGCAGGCAGATTCTTTACTGTCTGAGCCACCAGAGAAGCTCCCTTCCATCAACTTGCTGAGTACCTATGTTGTAGATGCAATTGTGTAGAGCCTTTCAGAACTTTTTGATTTGAGTTTTACGGCCAAGGATTTTTTAAAAAGAGCCCCAGAGGGCATTCACTTTAAAAAGAATGATGTCCTCTAAATGGAAGATGTATGTAAGCCACTTATAAGTTATACAGACTGACAATTATTGCTTTCCAATCACTTATTCATTGTTTTGTCTAAGATAACCCCTGCTTCTTGTTCACCAAGAAGTCACAGATTGTTCTGGCTGATTCGACTAATTGATCAGTACTGTTCTAACCTTGGAACACATGCCTTTTAGATTGTTCTAGCTATTTTCAGCCCCACACTCTGTCTTCTCTCATCCCTGTCTGTCCTTGGTAGCTTAGTGTGCTAATTTTGGTATAGAGTGCCTTTCCAGGTATGTAGATGATTGCAAAGAGAAAACTTCAAAAGCTTGTTGAGAGGACTAGCAGGTGAAATTCTATACTGAGTGGAAACTGCATATCACTTTTATGGTAAAGTAGGTTTTAATATAGGCACATGACATTATAAATAGATTTGCTTACCCAGTTACTAACCAAGTAACCAAGTTCATGTTAAAAGATAAGAAAGCATTCACCAAATTAAAAACATACAGGGTGAGGCGATTTGTTTTTTCAATATTGTTATAGGGTGATTGTGCTCGATGCCATGAAACAGGTTCACACAAGTAAGGAAGGCAAAGAGAATGTATGTTATTTACCAAGGGTCCTCTCCTTTTGTTCAGATGTTTATTCCTCTGAGCAGCACAATCTAAGGTGTCTATGATGGTGACTGTTATGAGGCTTCTGTGTTTGTTTGGCTGTACCACATGGCTTGTATGATCTTAGTTCCCTGACCCGGGATTGAACCCAGGCTGCAGCAGTGAAGGCCCAGAATTCTAACCACTAGGCTACCATGGAACTCCTGTGAGGCTTGTTTCTATTGCTACACCTCTGTCCTCCGTGGACGTGTGACTGGCTGTGGGAGTCTTGGGAACATCAGCACTCTTGCTCTGTAAACACAAAAAGTATTGCCTCTGGATGCCTCTTTTCCATTATTAACTGACTTTGTTAGAATGTCAAAGAATAATGTATAGGCAGAAGGGAGAAGATAAAAAAGAGATAACATAGCAGATCATTCACAACTAAAGAACAAGGAGTGGAACAGCCAAGAATTGACTATTCCTAGAATATCCAACTCCTATAGAATTAAGATTTTTAAAGAACAATGCACAATGCTGTATTTTATTAATGCCTACCTTTATAACACAAACATAAATAAGTGATAATGATAGTAAAAAAATTTAACTGCAAAGTAAATGGGCATATTTGGGACTAATAAGAATATTAAAAAACAGACCCAATACAATTTTGCTACAGGGAATAGTAGTAGAAAATTTCTGGTTAATAGACTGTCATAAATTTGGAGTAATCAAATTATCTAAACCAGTAAAAAAAAAAAAAAGTGTCACCTCACATTGGAGAGGTTTGCTTTATTCATGGCTACTCATAGAGTGCTGATAAGCCAACATACAGCTCACATAATTTTTTAAAAGAAATTTAATACTCAAAATTCACAACACTCAGTGTCAAAGATATTTAGGTGATTAAACTTTTCAAATGGTGTTTTTAGTAAGTTTGTAGCATCTGGACTTCTGAGGATATTAAAGCTGACAATTGCACTAAGACTTCTGTAACACCTTGTATACTGAGATTGCTGACATTTATGTCTATAGTTAAGACAATTTAAAAATGAGTTATTCATGAATGTAAAAATCAGATTCTGCTTTTGCAGAAAATTTTTTATTCCTGTCTCTTAAAAGCAGTTTCATTGATCAGACATATTCTTAGAAATGAGGACAGAGACAGGAACTAACTGTGTTCTTGTTTCTGCTGCCAAGGATAACAATCTACTCGATAACTAAAGGAAACCACTTTTATACATTTTAGGGAAGAAATGGTATCAGATTGTTAACAGGTATTATCTCAACATTTCAGTCATTACAGTTTGTTCCCTGCCCCATTCCACAAAGAAAAGATAGGTTTTAAAATTCGAAAGTTTATATACTAGTAATGATCTTTAAAATTTTGCATTTTTGAAGTATAAATTAAATGAGAAGTTTGAGTATGGACCCATATGGAGTTGGTGTCCAGTGCTCCAACTGCTGTGCAAAGGAATGGTATACATCCTTTTTATAAATGTACTTTTTACTAAAGATTCTGCAGTCTTTGCCGACCAAATCTGGGGAACTTTGCCCACCACAAGGCAAGGATTATGTCATTCTGCATTTAGTCCTTATGAACATCAAAGAGTTTGACCGTACCTCAGAAGTACACCTTTGCATGGTGCTTTGATGCTTTTTGCATGCTGGGGACTCTTGTTCTGCTCCTCATTCTTTTGAGAATAAAATTGTCTGTGGCATGCTGTGTAAAATAAAGGCATTTTCAGAGCTGCTAACCATGTAGTTAAGATTATATGATACTCTGTTTCTCCTACCAAAAAGGAAAAAGTCTCCCATGAAATTTCTTGCCCAGTGCTTTAGTGTTAACATGACTGCTGACTTACCTCTATGATTTTTTAAAAAAATATTTTCCATTAGATTTATCTTAGTAATTTTTGACAGTATTTTTAATGTTCTATGTGTCATGGCAAGAAAATTTTATCGTGAAAATATGACACGTGCAAAGAATAAGTTTTAATTGTGATTTGATGATAGAAATGTTTACATTATACTTGAAGATTGTTTATGTGAGTAGCTTAGACTTCTGTGCTGATACTTTTTGTTTGGTGTGTTTAAAGAGTATTTTTAATTAAAAATGTTTTCTTCCCGTTTTATTGAGTATTATTCATATACAGCACTGTATATGTTTAAGGTGTACAGTATAATGATGTGGCTTAAATACATCATGAAATCATGACCACAGTAGGTTTAGTGAACATCCATCATCTCCTATAGATACAAAATTAAAGAAATAGAAAAAGAAATTTTTCCTTTTGATGAGAGCTCTTAGGATTTGACTCACAACAACTTTTCTTTGTAACATACAGCAGTGTTAATCATCTTTATCATGTTGTACATTACATCCTTATGTGCTGATACTTTTAAACTCCTGTCCCCAAAGTGACAGTGGAAATGATCATATTTAAATGATCTTAAAAATATAGAGGTTATATAGCAAGATAATGCTGGGTCTTCATAAGGTAAGCTAGTAGAGACCAGAGAACATACTCTATGGACCAGGTTAACCCCCACCAAGGGGTCCGGGGATGCCCTGTAGTCTTACCTTATGCTAAAATCTCTACTGGGGTTGCTGGGCTATGGCTGATTTCTAACACATTTACCTACCTGCCATTGGTCTCATAGAACCCAGATTATTGACTGGTCAAGGTTCAGAGTGGTTCAGCCAGATGGATAGTAGCATGAGTCACACTGGACAACCCAGTTTTGTTATTACTTTATCATTGAATGCTTTAATGAGTCCCTTAGCTTTTTCCCTTTCTCCCTTAGCTTTTTTAGACAGAGAGCACTACTTTAAGAGTCATAAATATTTTTGGTGGTATGGTTCAAATAGTGCCTCAGTTTGTATAGTCAGTGGCTGGAATGAATAAGTTTACTTTTGTTTCATGTATTCTTATGTCCAATTTGAATTATTTAGGTCCTTTGCTTTCCTGCCGTTGTTTGGCTTTGGGCCATTAGTCTAAGGCTCATTAGCACCTCCACCAGAGCTTAAACTGGGGAATAAAAAGAGAAACTTAAATTGGACCATACATTTTGCTTCTGAAGCCCTAGTAGAAGGTTTAACAGCAGACACTGAAAATCACTTGTGTACAGTGATCTCTCTACGGATTGCAAAATCACATAAGCCTTGCTTGTGAATATATTAATAATGTGTAATCTGTGACCTGTAGTCACTGCTTCTAGGACCGTGTATAGTAGTGCCAGGTTAATTAGAAGAGAAACTGGATTTTAGTTTAGAGAAAATATCTGGTTAAAGGTTTACCAGGCTCTGAATCTAAGTTGCACTATAGACAAAATGCAAGTATGCTATTCTTTGTCAATGAAACAAAATTATATATGTTTATACTTAATACCAGAGAAGAAATTCCTAAAAAAATACATGAAGTGAAATGTTCAGACTCATTTTTTTTTTTTGTAAACGTCCCCGTTACCTTATTTCTTTAAGGTAATCAACAGTGTCAGAAGACCAGATTTCACAGCATGAGTCATGTTCTGTGTTTTTGAATGAATACAGATTCACCAAGCAAGCAGGTTTTATTGCAAATGGAATCTTTTAACCCAGGGCACACCATCAGTCTGGTTAGAATAAGAAAGTATTTATATTCAGATTATCTGCTTGGTGGCCAAATGTTAATCCAAGCCTGTTTCTTCCTGCCAACTAGCAGAGAGCGTGTCCTTCAGCTTCCCAGCCAATATGTGCTTTAGGAAAGTAAATTCATTTTAATATTAGTCTAGGCAAAATGCTGCAGGAGGAAAAATCACATATGTTCCAAAGGCAAATATAAAGGTCTTTTGATTTTCCAATGTCTTAGATTATCTGTGCAACTGTTTTCAGTACTTTGAATAATTTCATATTTTAGACCCGTTTTGCCATTTGGGTGAAAAAAATACTAGAGCCAGCTAAATTTTCCAAACTTCTTACTTAAAAGTGGTATTATTAATGATGCATTTGACAGCAGTAAGCATAGAGTAGGAGGACTGTGGAATATACTGTTTCCATTTTTATTTTTACTTTTCCAAAGGCTATTTGTATTCTGTTTCCACCTGAAAACAATCCACAAGCAATAGAAAAAAAGGACATTTTGAAGGAAATTAGAAGAGTAGAGAAACTGGGTTAGGGAAAGTTACATTTTATTAAGGGTGGTACAGAGCTCAGAAACTTCCAAATGAACCATAGGTTATTTAACAATGGAAATATATTAATTTGGAAATTTATAGAAACGTTGCTATTAAAGTCATAATGCTTAGTCTCAGAGCAATTAGATCAGGATGGGCTTTTGCAAAGGAGCTAGTGATCAAACTTAAACTAGAACCCATACTTGCTGATTCACAATTCCTTCTCCAATCCTTTGCTTTGTTTCCTTTTCAAAAATAAAAAAGTATGGGAATTCCCTCGTGGTCAAGCAGTTAGGACTGTGCTCTCACTGCCAAGGGCCTGGGTTCCATTCCTGGTCAGGGAACTAAGATCCCACAAGCCTCATGGCAGGGGCAAAAGTTAAAAAAAATAAAAAGTATGTCTGTGTCGATCCTAAAACTGCCTGACTCCCTCGCCAGCTTTCTCTCATCATGTTCTTGCTCTTTGTGCTGTAGCAACAGTATCCTGCTTTTGGCTCCTAGGCATACCCATGCTTCTTCCCCAACTTTACCCAGTTAATGCCTACTCATCTTTCAGATGACTGCTCAAATATCACTTTGAGGGAGCCTCATTTCTCCGTATTCCTCCAAATTAGATCTGGTCACCCATGTTATATACTCTAAGAACCCCTTGCATCTTTTCCTGCTTTGATCACAAATTTGAATTATATATTTATTAGTATGGTTATTTAAGTGTGCGTCTCCTGTACTATACTGTAAATTAGATGCAGGCAGGGATCGTGTATGTCTTATATCCCTTTGTATTTCTGATATCTAGCATACATTCTGCACTTGGCAGGTACTCAGTAAATATCAGAAGAAGTGAAATGAGTGGATGAGTGAATTCAGGCCAAATCTAGAGCATAGAGATTACATGTTGGATTGACAGGAGTCACAGCTAGGAGGGCAGCCTGGGTCAGATTTTGAGGCCTGTGAATTGTGACTGCTAAAGTCTGAAGCTGGATTCGTGATGCAGGTGAGCTTGATTGTTGGGAGACGTGGTCGCCTGGACCGGATGGGTCAGGTATCCCCAGACTGGGTTCTAGAGGCTCTTGATGCCCAGATCAGGAGTCTTAGTGGAAAGAGAGGAGCAGAAGCCAGTTATCAGGATTAAAGGGGCAAATAGTCTGTGAGGGTATTGAGACCATGGATCCAGAGCATTCCATGTAAATGCTTGACTGGATGGTAACTGAAGGAATTAAAGAAAGGAGCCTTTTAGGAATAGGAGGGAGACGTTTGCGTTTTGAAAGCGAGAAGAAAGGAAATAGTCTAAGAAATTCATAAAATCAGAAGAACATAAAAGGCAAATGATGGAGGAGAGTAGGAAAAAAAATGTGTCTTTTAATGTAGGACCTCTTGGGAGTGGGGAAGTAACAAAATCCAGAGCAGTTGAAAGATGGTTTGGGAATGGAGGGACAGTGAAGCAGTATACTTGCTAGAATACTTCCAACAGTCCAGAGTACCTCCAAGAGTAACCATTCCTCTTACCTGAAGGCTGACAGGAAGGTAAGAATATTAAGATAAAGATAAAAATAATTTAAAAAAGAAATATAAGGGTAGAAATCTCTTGAACTGAAGGTAGGGGAACTCCCTCACAAAAACCATGACACATCCAGAAGAACACTTACTGGTACATTGGACCTTCCAGTGCCTCCACGAGAGCACCCAAATAATAAAGAGCCTGGAGTGTCTGACTTGGGCTGTGACATTGTCCTCTCTCAGATGTCTGAACACAGGACATTCTGTAGTTTGTTGTTGCTTTTATGCTGTTTATGATTTGCCAGTGCTGTACTGATCCACGAGTTCCTGAAACCATGTCGTTGCATGTTATGTTTGCCCTTACCCTGACAGATGCATCTGCTTATAATTCTTTTTGCTTTGTCCTCAGTTCAGATATTTTGGATGGCAGTAATAGCGGCAGTGGCTTGTCCTCAGAATCGCTGGCTAAAGGCAGCACAACTGCAGATGCTCCAGTAGCATGCTCCAATTCATGTTCTCCGTTCATCTTGATGGAAGATCTCTCACCCAAGTGACTTACCCATTTCTGATTCAGTGTTCTAACTGCTGTTTCCTGCATAATACATTCAGGGAGGAACGCAGAGAACTTTGATCCATAATGAGGATTAAAGTGTTACTGATCTAAACCATTTTGATGCCAGTATGTTTTGGCACCACTTTTCTCTAAAGTTTGATTTTATAAGTGTAGTAACCTTACTTATGTTTCTTTACGCTGATCTCATTTTGAGCTAGTAATGAAATCTCAAATACTCATTTTTGATTGCTTAGAGTATATACATATATATATAAAATTTCTCAGTGCTTCAAAGAGCACCTATTTTAGAGTCTATAGTTTAAGGAAAGCACTAATATGTATTTTCAATAATGGTTCTTTTCCCCAGCAGTGACATGACAGCTGGAGTTGATCAGAAATTCTCTTGCTTGAGAGATTTTTGTTGTTGTTGTTCATAAGTCTCAAATCTCTTTACCTCACAATATTAGATTAATTGCTTTTGATGATATTACATTTTTATTTTTCTGCATCAGCTTCAAGTACATTATTTTGTTTCCCTTTCATGTTTGACCCGCTTCCTTGCCATTTCTCACAGAGGGGACAAAACATGTCGTTGCTCTCATTACTATCCATATCGCTTCTTTTCTATTGGAGTATAGGATGTGAGGATTGATTATAGTGCTAAGAATGTAAACAGACTTACAGGATGCTGGATTTAGTCACCACAGCTTCTTATGACTTATCTACCCCAGTTGATATTGTTCTCCTCAAACCTGTTGCCCTAAGGAATATATAAAATATTGTTAATGTTTCTAGGTGGTGTTTTCAAGGAGAAGAAATTCCTGCCTTGACCAGATGTGTGGAGCACCTACAAATGAATGAATAATGTTATTTACACACAAACCACTATGTAGAAAAGCATACATGGAGCTTGACAGCTTGTCTCTGGTGGTGTAAGGAGGCCTGAAGGGCCTTGGGGTTCACTGTTGTGCTGTTATAAGCTATTTATCATAAGGTAGGGTAGAAAGGGGGCTTTATGTGTCTGATTGCTACATATTGTTTCTATTGCTGCTTCTTTCTGACTACTTTTTTGTCATTAGTGTCGTTTGTTTTTGTTGTGTGGTGAGTGGTCCTACTGACTGTATTTTGATTGTTGTGTTGCCACCAGAATCAGAATCCAGTTTAATAAAAGGTCAAGGAAGCTTTTAGGAGCTACCAAAGTCAGTGTCATTGTGCATTCTGCTTTTAAGAAGCTGTTGGAGCTGTCAACAGTGTACATGATAGTAAATGTGCAGTACCATAAGTTATTTAACATTTAAAAGAGGAAAATCGCGATAGAGCTGTTTTAAAAACCTGAGTGTAATCTATTGCTGTGTTATTTATTGTTTAAAACTGTGCAAAATGTCTGTAGATTTCTTACAGTGTTCAGACATCGTGGTTGGGTTGTCTGTATTTGACATGCAAATTTGCCTGCTAGGACCATAATATTCCATTTTTAAATGAATGTAAGAAGTGAAAACTACTGCATTTGAGTCTTTTGAAGGCAAAGATCCTTGAATTTTAAAGCAAGATGATGTACTTTGAGGGTGCTCACAGACTAGTAATACTGTAGGGCTCGAAGGGAAGCCTGTTCTCTCTGAATTATAAGAAAGCATCACTTAGCTTGCAGAAGTAATTCTGTTACAGCATCAGCTGTGTTGTTTATTTTAAATTGTGATAACCACCATCATGGCCATTAATGGCTTTATCTCTCATATTGGCTTTCACCTGTGCAAAATCCATAATCCTTCAAACTTAACATGAATGTATATATTATGAAGATTCTTCTCTAGGATGCTATTTTAAAGAAAAATTACTTCAATAGTATGCAGTAGGTTTATTCTGTTTATGAAAGAACCATGTTAAGAGTTTCTGCCTATATAATACTGAGAGATGGTTTTCTCCTATAGGATATTTATCCGCCTTCTCTCTACTGTCTTCTTTGCCTTAAGGGACACTTTTAGCCATCATTTTTTGGGCTCTAATTTAGGACTCTTGAGACATAACCTTTAGAATGTAATGATATTTAAATTTGTTTCTGAAATTCTGTGGTGGGGTAGAATTGGGATAGGAAAATGAAATTAATTGTTCCACTAGTTTGAGAACTAGGAGGCAAGATGATTCACTTTACTATTTAAGCCAAGGTTCATTTTTATCATTTAAAGTGACTAGAAAGTTAAGTTTCTGCAGGGGTTGTTTTGGAATAAATAAAAGATAGAGATGCTAGCCTTCAGATGAGCTTTGGTGACAGTACTTTATTTTTATATATGGTCTAATATTTGGAAAGTGATCATTGTTATAAAGTAAAATTCTCTCTTCCTATTCTAATACTATATCATGTTTCAAGCTTCTATTTGAAAACAAGTATAAAAGATGACATGATAAGAAAATTTAATAGATGCTCTTTTTGCTTGATTGACTTATATAATCACTGTGTTTCATGATAACTGCTTTTGGAATAGTAATAAGTTTTGTGAAATGCTGACCTTGTGTATATCTTAGAATGCAAAATTAATAAATTGTGTACACATGCATAAAATTCTGTAAAATTTTTAGCCTATTTCTTTTATTCTTACTGTTCTCTGCCTCCATATCCCAGTATTGCGCTCTCTGTGTGTGATTGCAGAGAAATTTTTAATAAAAGGATATCAAGAATACAAAAGAACTAATAGCTGTTTTGAAATTTGGGCTGTTTCCCAAAACAAAGAGAAACCTCTCCACATAATCTGTCAAATTTTCAAGAGCATTTTGTGGAATTTGACAATTTAGAAGGTTCTTGCCAAGGCCACACATATTTCTTACTTGTTTTGGATTTATTTTATCTTATTTTTTTTACATATTCATAAGACTCTGCATTGTTTTTGGAACAAGATGGGGGGTGGGAAGACAGGCAAAAAAATAAAAGCCTTTCATGCATGACTCGGGTTTTAAACACTCAATTTTCTTTTCAGTATTTAAAAAATATTAATATATAAAGTATTTTATTTCACACTTAGAGAAAAGCTGCAAGAGTATCCCAAAGAACTCCCATATATTTTTCATCCAGATTCCTTGGTTGTTGATATTTAACCACATTAGTTTTTATTCCCCACACTTTATTTTATGTATGTATGTGTGTCACACATTTTTTTCTGAACCATTTGAGGATGTTATAGACATGATACCCCATTACTCTTAAGTGCTTCAGTGTAAATTTCCTAAAGATGAGGACATTCTATGTAATCACATTACACTTTCAAAATCATGACATTAACCTTAGTGGGATACAAAACTATCCCACTTAGTGTATAGACCCTGTTCATATTTTGTCTTTGGGCCCAATAAGGCTCTTTTAGCGAGGAAAAAAGTTTTCTTCTGGCCTAGGACTCAACCAAGGTTCTGTGTTACACTTAGTCATTATGTGTCTTTAGTCTCCCTCAATCTGTAAGTCGTCCAGGCTTTCCTTGTCTTTTGTGATCCTCATAGTTTTGAGAAGTACTGGCCAGTTATTTTGAAAAATGTCCTTCAATTTAGATTTGATATTCCCTCATTATTAAATTCAGGTTTATGCATTTTGGGCAGAAATAACCACAGAAATGGTGGCGTGTTCTCAGTAGATCATTGCAGGAGGCCCATGGTGCCGCTTTGTCCTGTTACTGGTGACTGTCAATCCTTTGGTGAAGGAGATATCTGCTGTATTTCTCCACTGTACAGTTAGCATTTTCCTTTTGAAATTTGTAAAATATTTTGTGTGGAGGTACTTTGAGACTATACATACCCGATTTTCTCATCACACTTTCCCCCACTAGTTTCAGTATCCATTGATCTTTCTTGTGTGCTAGTGTTACAATCACTACCCAATGGTGACTCTAATTCCATTATTCCTTCTACACTTAGTTGGCATTTCTAGTGTAAGGGAGAACTTTACCTTCTCCACCATTTATTTGATTTGTGGACTTACATTTTAGTCCGTGGGTTTTTATTCATAACCATGATTATTTTGATATTCACATATCAGATTTGGACAGTGAGAGTCCCTCCAAGCTGGCTACTATGTCCTTTTGGCAAATCCCTATCATTTGAGGGGCAGTGTTTCACTTTCCAGGATAAGATGTCCCAGATTTATACTTTCCCTGTCCCTGCCTTGAGATTAGCCATTTCTCTAAGGAGCCTTGATTCCTTTTAATAGAGGATGGTATTTGGTACAATTACCAAAGTATAGGCACTAGGTATAATCACTACTTCTTGGATGTTATGGTTTAAAGACCCTCTCTGGAGTTCCCTGTGGCTTAGTGGTTAGGATTCCATGCTTTCACTGCCATGGCCTGGGTTCAATTCTTAATGGGGGAACTGAAATCTGCAAGCTGTGCAACATGGCCAAAAAAATAATATAAATAAATAAAGGTCCTCTTAATACAGAGGGAATCCCAGGTGGTGCTAGTGGTAAAGAATATTTCTGCCAATGCGGGAGATGCGGGAGACACAGGTTCAGTCCCTGGGTCAGGAAGATCCCCTGGAGGAGGAAATAGCAACCCACTCCAGTATTTTTCCCTCAAGAATCCCATGGACAGAGGAGCCCAGTGGGCTAAAGTCCATGGGGTCTGATAGCACTGAGCACTCACACATGGCAATACAGAGAAAATAATGCATGTGTATTTATATACACACACATATGGATATTTGATCATCTACTAAAGGTCACAAGTTCAAACTGGCATCTTGGATTCCAGTTCAGCCCTACCGGGTGCATTCCAGTGTCCATCCTATCCATATTTGTAACTGTTCTCAAATAGTGACAAGCCTGTTTCCTCTTATCCTCAATTTAATTGCTCATTTCTTTGTATGTAACCAATTTCTGACCCTGCCACCCTAATGCCCCCTCAGCCCTGCCAGCCCTGGCTGCCTCTATGGGAGAAAGGGAAGAGAATTCTAAATACTCAAGTTTTAAATATCCCCTTCTCACACCCACGCCAAGCATTGTTCCCTAGCTTCCCTTCCTCTGCGTTTACCTGTTCACGGCTCATGGACTTTTTTTATATTCATCAATTTAATAAGTATTTATTGAACCCTGTGGTGGGAACTGTAAATGCAGGTGAAGTCAATATTTAAGATGACCAGGCTAGTGGAATTAAACAGAAGTACACTAATGTACACAGTCTGGATGGGAGGGGAGTTTGGGGGAGAATGGACAGATATGTGTATATGTGTGGCTGAATCTGAATCCCTTTGCTGTTCACCTGAAACTATCACAACATTGTTAAAGTTTAAAGAAAACAAAGAAGAAAACCTAACAGCAACAAAAAAAGTACAGTGACCACTAAAAACACTGATTCAAGTGTGTTGGGGAGTACAAAGGGAGTACAAAGTGTGTTGGGAGCCTAACCTGGTCTGGGCTTTTCGGTTGCTTCCCAGGAGAGGTAACACTGAAGCTGAATCGAAGAACAAACTTAAGGTGGAGGGAAAAGTGAGAGGGAAATAGGCAAGAGGAGACCAAGGCACACTCACAGTCATATGGGTCATTTGCTAACATGAGAAATGCGGGTGGAGAGAAAAACACGGGCACCTCTTGTCTTTTAGGATTTGGGAGTCTTCAGCTTATGTAGGGGGAAGCTACGAAAGCGAAAGTGTTAGTCACACAGTCGTGTCTGACTCTTTGCGAACCCATGGACTGTAGCCCACAAAGCTCCTCTGTCCATGGAATTCTCCAGGCAAGAGTACTGGACTGGGTAGCCATTCATTTCTCCAGGGGATCTTCCTGACCCAAGGATCAAATCTGGGTCTCCAGCATTGCAGGCAGATTCTTTACCATCTGAGCCATCAGGAAAGCCCTAGTGTAGACATAAGAAGGGAGATTTATGGAGAAGAGGGTTGGTTAAGGACAAAATCCTGACAAGCATCAACATTTAAGGGGCAGGTTGAAGGTAAGCTGGGGTGGCAAGAGGGGTAGGAGGAAACACTGGAGAAACTAGCTAATGCTCTCAGCAAAGCTAAGGAGGGAGTCGTCTCCAGGGTCACTGAAGATGAGGATGGAAAACTTCCCATCGGATCTGATAATTAGGAGGTCCCCTAGAGACTTTCATGAGTGTACTTTTCATGAGGTGAACGGGACAAAACTCGGATTGCAGTGACTTGAGTATATGGGGGTTTAGAAAACAGAGATGAACAGTATAGTCTGTGCCCAAATTTTCTAACTTCTTTCTTTCCCCATCCGTGCTCAATTGCAATATAAAATTGTTCCCATTTGCTCCCTTGTATACTCAGTGCTGTATCTAAAACATAATAGTCACTCAATAAAATTTTGTTGCATGATAACCACCACCCCCCCCCCCCACCTCTAACCCACAGAGGGAGCTGTAAGAAAATCACTTCAACCTGTAGAGGGAGATGAAAGAAAGTCATAGGAGTGGGGGTAAGGGGAAGGGTTAACCTATAGAAAGAGCCAGAAGAAACTCCTAAGGCAATTAACCACACACTCTCACCTCTAGGAGGAGCATCAAGTTTCTTGTCTTCCAGGCATTCCCGAGGAAAACTTGTATGAGGAATCTTCATCAAGGAGTACTCAGCTTAGGTAATAATTATTCATATATACCTAATATAGACCTTCTGTTTGTGGCATGTGATACCAACTTTCCATTTATGAAAGCAATGTGAAGATTTTAGTTAACATAAACTTAACAAATAACATTTTTAAAGACATGTATTTTAAAGATAAATATAACAAAGAAAAAGTGAGTTCACTTAAACATCAAAGTAAAATCATAAATCAGAACTTAGATCCAGGAATGGATTGGATCACAGTGATGTGTGGAATTGTTGGTATGAAGAGGTTAAACTCTATTGAATCTGTGGGAGATGCTCTTTGGGGTGCCTCTTTGGAGCCTCTTCTGGGATTCTGATTCTGCTCACTCTTCTATGAAGTGTGGTAAGAGAAGTCGGGCACTTCTGTAGCTTCTGAGAAGATACCTCCCTCTCACCTTGGTCTCTTCTTGCCTATTTCCGTCTCATTTCTCTCTGCACCCTAAGGGGAACTTAGTTGGGGTTCTGGGAGAAGAAACCTAAAGAGTGCTTGAGGCCTGATTTCCTAGGTCCTGGTTTGCTTGGAACTGAGGGGTTTTCTGGGGACTTTGAGTGCTAAGGCAAGGAAAGTCCTGGGCAAACTGGGACCAATTGGTCACCCTAAATGGTTTCTTGCCTGGCCTAGATGTGGTTTTCCTTCAGTTTGTTTCCTTAATGATCTCTTCTGACTGAAGTAGGAGTGAGTGCTCCAAAGCTAAAATCAGAAAGTTGCCCTCAGAGAAAGAAGCTTCTAGACTGGGTCACTGAGGTCTACTTGCTTTGGGCAAAAAGAAGTTTTGGTGTAATCCTTTTGGTGACTACACTGAAGTTTGAGGTGAAAGACGGAGCTAGTAAAGTGTTCATTTGTCTGAATCTATTCTTCAGGCATTTCTCTCCCTCTGGAACCTATGGGGTTGGATTGAGAGGAGGGGGGAACTGTGGCTGTTGTAAGTAGTGGGTCAAGAATTCTACGATTTATAATCCTAATGTTGTATATTTCCTCCTCTAAGACAAAATTAACATTTCATAGTAGTGTCTTACATTATTTTCTTTTTTTAAGAAGTGTTTTTCTTCATTCATTTAAAAATTATAAATTATGAGAGGAAAAGCCCATTATAAACAGTTTAAACCTTATAGAAGTATGCGAAGTAAATAAATGCCTCCCCCCAGCCTTTTCACTTATAGTTTGATTTGTATGCCTAATTACCTCTTTCTATATATATGTGAACATGCTTATAACATACATGTGCATATTTTATAACTTTTTATTGGAGTATAACATACATAGAAAAAAGTGTTCAGCTTGATGAATTATTACAACTGGATGGTCTGTGGAATGTTCTGGCATGTTCTGTGTGACCTGGGTGATGGTTACATGGTTTTATTTGTGATTATTCATAGAGGGCAAGTGTCTAGAAGTGGGCATTCAGGGCACTTCAAGTGTTCTGGAATGTTCTGTGTGATCTAGGTGATGGCTATATGGGTTTATTCAGTTTGTAGTAACTTATAAGGGGGTGAACGGCTAGATACAGACATTAGAGAGTGCTTCAGAATGTCTTGAATTTTTTATGTTGACCAGGATGATGATTTATGGGTTCATTTTTAGCAATTGTGTAGTATTCCCATGTAAGAACATTCCATAATTTATTTAATTAACCTTTAATTGATGGTCATTTAAGTTGTTTATAATTTATTAGTATACACAAAAAATATTATTTTTGTTTCTAAAAGTATTTCTGCAGGAGAGAGTCTTAGAAGTGATAAATTATTGAGTCAAAGGGTATGTGCATTTTGTTTATTATGTTCCTTTTGAAAAGATAATACATTTATATGTTTAAAAATTCTACAGGTACAAAAGGGTAGACAATGAAGTCTCTCTCCTGTCTTCATCCCCCAGCCACCAGAGCTCCTCTTCCCCATAGCAACTGTGTTTTTATTTTCTTGTGTATCCATCCTTATAGGGAAAGTTTGCATATATGCAAACAAATTAATCAATATATTCCTTTTTCCAAAAATTTACATATATAATAGCGTATTTGTATGAGCTATTACTGTGTAATCTCCCCCTCCTTCCCCCTGAAACCTTAGTGACTTAAAATAGTTCATTTATTCTCATGAGTCTATGGGTAAGCTGCGTGGTTCTGCTGTTCAGGACCAGGCTCAGCAGGTCAAAAAGAAATTATTGAGACAACTTGAGAAGTTTGAATATGGACTGTGAATTAAATAATATTATTTAATCAATTTTTTTCAATCAAGGGTTCAAAAATCAGGGTCAGAGTTCATGCAAATTCATTTAGTTGTCATGTTTCTTTAGTTTTCTTTAGAATAGAACAGCTCCCCTACTTTTTTCCATCTTTTATGAAATATTCATTTCAGAGAGTCTGGGCCAGTTGTCTTGCATAAGGTCCTCTAATTTGGATTTGTCAGATGGTCTCCTCATGATTAGATTCAGTTAAACATTAGATTAGTTAAACCTTTTTGGCAGGAATACCACATAGGTGATTCTCACTGCATCACATCGGGAGGCACATGATGTCAGTTGTCCCACTGGTGATGCCAAATTTGATCACTCAGTCAAGGTAGTGTTCTCCAGATGTGTCCACTGTGAAAGTACATTTCCCCCTTTGTAATTAATGCTAAATCAGTATTTAAAAAGTAGATGTGACCATGTACACGTCCTGTTCCCCAACAGCTTTCACCCAATAGTTTCAGCATTCATTAGTGATACCTACATGGGTCAGTTTTTAAGATGGTGGCTGCAAAATATTTTACTAGTTCTGACAGTCCTTCCATATTTATTAGCATTCTTCTGTAAAGCAACCTTCCCCCTTTTTTGCATATCAATGTATTATAACCCATTACCTTTATTTTATTATACAGACAGATCATTGGAACGAAGCAAAAAGTCCAAAAATAGACCCAAGTATATATGAAATTTTAACATATAGTAAAGCCTTACATTATACACTGGAATAAACTCTAAATGGATCTAAATGTAAGAGACGAAACCATGTAAGTACTGTAAGAAAACATGGATGAATTCCTTTATGAATTTCGCCTGGATGTGGAGAAAGTCTTTCTAAGTATGACTCCAAATCCAGATACAATGAAAAAGATGGATAATTTCAACTACAAAAAATAGAAACCTGTTGCATAGGGGAAAAAAACATGGTCAAAAGAAACACAACCAAACTGGGAGAAATACTTATCTAAAGGGCTAATATCCCAAAAATATATATAAAGAAGTCCTAAATTCCATAGGGATGGAAAGGCTAAAAAACACAAGAGGAAAATGGGCAAAAATATGAAGACACAGTTCATAGAAGAAAATAAACAAATGACCCTTAAATATATGAAAAGATACTCAACTTCATATACAGTAAAGTGAAAGTGAAAGTCACTCAGTCGGGAATCTTTGTGACCCCATGGCCTATACAGTCCATGGAATTCTCCAGGCCAGGACACTGGAGTGGGTAGCCTTTCCCTTCTCCAGGGGATCTTCCCAACCCAGGGATCAAACCCAGGTCTCCCACATTGCAGGCGGATTCTTTACCAGCTGAGAGATGCAAGTATGCTTTTTAAAGAAATATGTAGTCTACTTGACTATCTGGGTCATTTGGGGAGGAGGGTGAATTAATGAATGAACTACTGGGTCCTTATATTTACCAGTTGGGCCTGCCACTTAATAGTCAAATGAATGAATGAATAAATGAATGAATAAAGTGGAGGCAACCTCTATGTTTTCTTTAGTTCCCTCTCCCCTCTTTTGTTTCCATATCAAAATTCCCTTCCAAATTTTTCTCCTTAATTTCCCTCTTGTGTCTATTTGTTAACTAAAGTAAAACTTTAAGTATGGCCAATAGCATAAAATAAAAAATTTTAAATGTTGCAAGTTTTAAAGGAAACTTAAATGTTAACATCTAAAGTGCTAAAAAAAAGTCTGGCTTTCTTATCTTGCTATAAGTATTCTCTCATGTACCACAATAAGGAAATTGAAAAATAATTTACCAATGAAATCATTCCAACATTTTTATGATCTTATTACTAAGACTACTTCTGACAATTTTGTTGCAAAACTACAGTATTTTAACTTTACTCTTGTGAATTGATTTGGGACTGTGACCGTCATAACTTTGATTCCTCAAGAAAATGTATTCCAGGCACCAAAAAATGAATATATCAATAAATGTTTGAAATATAACACACTTGAAAGTTGAAGGTCTGCATGTTTTTGAGTGCCTATTGATTGAATTTGTTAACAAGCCCTTAAGCAGTTGTCTTTTTTTTTCTACCACTAGAAATTCTGGGTATATTTTTCTATTACAGTTAATTTTCAACTTGTAAAATAAGACTTTCTTTAAATGTTGATTTTTTATCTCAGAACTTTAATGAGTCACTTGATTTTACAAGCCCAGAAAAACAGGCCCCCCCCCCGCCAGACAGTCTTAGAAATCAATCTTGTTTTCTCTAATACAATAATTATAAATTGATACAATAAATATTACTTTGAAATTTCGCTCAGTTGAAAGACACTATAGAAAAATCTGCAGATCTGCTTTCTCCTTATCTCCGTGCATCTTTAGGAGTTTTGATAGCCTATGTAAACAAAGATGCTGATTAGCAGCAGTTTAGAACAGAAAAACATTTTGCAGGGCTTTTTTCTTTAAGGCTTTGATGAATGTGAATACAAATTGAACTGGGACAACTAGGGGTTTGAGGTTAAAAATGAGGTTTCAGCCTTTCAATAGCTTATTGTAAAAGGACTATACACTCACTGGAGAATACCTGAAAAGTAATGGGAAACAGAAGACAAAATTTCAAGTGAAAATGAAAATCACCATAATTACACCAGGTGGAAATAACTATATGTTTGTGGGTTTTTTCTAGATAATTGAGTTAATACTCTATATAATATATTTTAGTCTATGAAAGCACTTAAAAATTGAGAGTATTCTTTAAAGAAATGATCTTCCAGGGTATTTAGGCTTTATGGGTTCTCACACTGCTGTGGTGAATGGTTTAAGAATCTGCATCTTGAAATCAATTCATAGAAGTCCTGTTTTGATTACCTGCAGATGTCAGTGTGGATCTGAGTGTGGTTCAACAGTTTGTTCCAGGATGTGGGGAGACAGTTGAAGTCCAGTTGTGAACCAGTTGCTTATTAAACAAACACTAATTTAGTTTGGATGAGAGATGTGAGTTGCAAGGGCCTTAACTCACCAAAATTTCTTTTGACACAATTTTAATAAGCGTGGATATATTCTCTAGTTACAGAGGTTCACAGAAACTTACACCCTCTTGTTCCTGCTTCTGATTGCTTGACCAGTCTTTCTGAAATTTGTCATAGTGCTAGAGAAGTAGAGTTGGTGTTCTTGGGCTTATTCAATTTGACTTCAACCCAGATGGCAAGTCTAGGGATATATTACAAGTTGTGTTGGTTTACTTTCTACTGTTATCACATACTTATACACAAAGTTTAAAACCCATAATTTCTACTCTCAAAGAGCATTGTCTCTGCCATTCCTTCTGATTGTTCCTTTCTTTTTTTACATTATCCCACTCTCATCCAACTTCATAACACACAAAGTCAAGAGTGTTTATTAGGCTGGGAAATTGTCAGAGACTAGCAGGGGTTCATCATGGTAAAACCCTGTTCTTTCTTGAGTCACAACAAATTACCATCTGTTTCATAAGCTAGCAAGCTTCCTCTCAGCTATAATTTGCTATATATATTGGTACATAAATTGTTGGTAGCTTCTGTTTACCTAGCAACAGAATCTGTTTGGCAGAAGGCAGTGGGAAAGGAGGCTTTTCTTTTTTTTTTTTTTTTTTAAGACAGTTTCTTCATCTTCAAATTTTCTTCAAGTGCAAGAAAGGCAGATGTACTGGCCCAAACGATCTGCCTTTTATATCATTTTAACCCAACTTGCCTAGTAAATGCTGACTTTGGAGATTATTTTTGCTACTTTGATTACCTCAAATATAACTGAATGCCCTCCTAAAAATTCTTTTTTTCTGTTATATGCAAATTTTGTACAATCACTTTGAAAAACTGCCTTGACCTTGTAGCTGTCAAAGACCACTGAGTTTTGGGACTACCCAGTGTAAATTTCTCCTGCTTTCGAGTGTTTTAACTTCACTTGTGGGCTTTGCACGCTAAATTTACAGTCAAGAGCATTGGTCAGGAGACAGAGAAAGAGAAATACTGTATGGCATCACTTATGTGTGGGATCTAAAAAAAAAAGTCAAACTGATAGAAACAGAGAGTAGAATGGTGTCTGTGAGAGGTTGGGGGAAATAGGGAGGTGTTGGTCAAAGGGTACATACTTCTAGTTAAAAGATGAGTAAGTTCTGAGGATCTAATGTACAGCCTGGTGACTATAGTTAATAATACTGTGTTGTGTACTTAAAATTTGCCAAAGAGGAGATTGTAAGCATTCTCGCCAGAAAAGAAAAAAGGAATTAGGGTATGGATATGTTTATTGTTCATTAACTTGATTGTGTAATCATCTCACTGTGCCTACATGTACCAAATCATCATGCTGTACACTTTAAATACATTGCAATTTTACTTGTCACTTGTACCTCAGTAAAGCTGGGGAAGGGCAGGAAGAGCATTGGTCAGGACCTGGTGGTCTTTAAATTAAGTGTAACTAAATCAAGCACTATGATGTCTGATTACTTTAATTTTCCTTTGATTGAATAAGTTATACATTCCTATCTATTCACTTTCTTAGCTTTCTAATCAGCAGAGCAATGTGTCTGCTGAAAGGGAAAAAAGACAGAGGGAGAAAAAACATTCTGACACTCTCTTCATGTTAGTTATAGATATCAGATGCTGTTAAAGGCCAGAGTGTATTTTATGCATTCATTTTGAGCAGGGAAGGAAGTGTTGTCCTGTCAACTTCCTTCACAAAACACCAGGCTATAATTTGCTGTGGGCTTCCTGCAGGCTCATGCCGTGTTGCAAATGAC
Organism: Bos indicus; assembly: GCF_029378745.1. NCBI lineage: Eukaryota > Metazoa > Chordata > Mammalia > Artiodactyla > Bovidae > Bos > Bos indicus. The sequence goes on along the minus strand of NC_091789.1, from coordinate 18,583,585 downwards.
TGGTTTTCCATTTTGATCTGCAACTGTTGTGGAGTTTGCTATGAAAAGGCAAGGTGGAGGTTACTAACCTACTCTTTGCTCCAAAAGAAAAGAAAGAGGAAGGAATCAAAAGGAAAAAGAACTTCTATATCATCCTGAGGTTTTGACACTGGTTAAAAGAAAAGAACATGGCAGAATTGTTATATAGACAGAGTTCTTTTGACCAGAGTGTTTCCATGTCTTCCTTTTGCAGTCTTTTGATTTTGCACTTGCCCAGTGTTGCAAGGGACATGGGAATTAACTGGGATGAGGAGATAGTTTTTCTGCCTCCATTGTTAATACAAACACTTATTCTTGCCTCTCTCCCAGTAATGCCAGTCAGGTAGATGAGGAATTATCCATCTTAAGCCATGAGATTGAGACCCATTTTTGTAGAGAAGATGTGCTTAGTCACTCATCTCTTTGTGTCCAGCGCTTTGCTTCTCCATGGACTGTAGCCCGCCAGGCTCCTCTGTCCATAGGGATTCTCCAGGCAAGAATACTGGAGTGGGTTACCATGCCCTCCTCCAGGGGATCTTTGCAACCCAGTGATCAAACCCAGGTCTCCCACATGGCAGGCGGGTTCTTTACTGTCTGAGCTACTAGGGAAGCCCATAGAGAAGACAGTGAAAGGCAAATAAGGGAAGATGAATTCACCAGAGAGGAGCTGGCAGAAGAAAAGCAGAGGACTGGGCTTTCAGGACATGAGGGAGACATAAGAAGAATCTGGGAGTGAATGATCAAGGAGGGAAGCTCATTGTCTCACCTAAGCAACACTTCTTAGGCAGTGGGATGTACTAGGGACAAGAGGTGGGAAAAACAGTGCTCTTTAGAGAGGAGAAATTTTAGATGGTAATGACTGGGGGGAAAATGGTGGAGAATGCCCCAAATGTCTTTGGTGGCTTCTTAGCTATAAAGAAGGTACAGAAGCCAGATTGCCGAGGACCGAGAAAGTAATGCAGGCATGTAAGGAAGTTTTTATTCTAAAAGTTTGCCAGCATTTAGATACTGGTAGCAACAAGGAGAGCAGGGTCACTTGTAGAGTAGTTGTTGCTGTTGTTGATGATGAGATTGAAGAGCCCATGGGACAAGTGAGAAATCAGAGGATCCTATTGAGTACTGCTATCCAATAGAACTTCCCATGGCAGATTCATGTCAGTGTATGGCAAAACCAATACAATACTGTTAAGTAATTAGCCTCCAATTAAAATAAATAAATTTATATTTTAAAAAAACTAAAATAAAAATTTTAATGTACAGAATAAAAAAAATAAAAATTAAACAACAACAAAAAAAGAACTTTATGCAGTGATGGAAGTGTTCTGCATCTGCATTGTCCCATCAGGTAATCTCACATGGCTATTGAGCACTTGAAATGTGGCTAGTGTGATTATGGAACTGAATTTTTCATTTCATTTGATTTTAATTCATTTACATTCAAATAGCCACACGTGGCTAGTGGCTACCATACAAGACCATGCAAGTTTGGAAGGAGAGGATAAATGTGGGAGTAGAAAGGTAGGAAAGGGTGAATTCTACAGCAAAGAGGGAGAGAATAACTTAGAGAGTACTAAGAAAAAGAATCACATCTCCAGTAGCTAAGGGAGTTACACCCATAGCTTCAATTTTTTTAGCAACCTTTCTCAAGCTCATCTACTAAGAATGGGGGTGTAGGGATAAAGAGGACTTGGGGACCTGAAGAGAAAGACTGGAATATTCACAGTATAAAGTATATAAGGGACAACTGGGCAGTGATGAGAGCCAAGCTGTAGTTGACAGTATGAATTAGTGGTGGGCCAAGTCTAAGGGGCTCAATATGGTGAAATTTGTACTGGGCCAAGTATGTGCAATTCCATATAAGGTTCTTTTTGGAATAAGAAATGAGCTAAAAGGATCTGGAAAAGATTATCATGCAGTTTAAGCTTTGGAAGTTATGTTTAAGTGTATCTCAGCAGCTCTATTACTCTACCGTAAACGTTTCCTGGTAAATTTCATTGTTTTTTTTTTTTTTTTTCTTGTGAGTTTAAGCCTTAATAGTATAAAATATATTTGAAAGAATTTCACTATACATGTTGGGCTTCTTCTGCCTAGGTGGTGTTTGGTTATCAGGTGACTGGCCAGATTCCATTGCTTGTTCTCCTCATGAAAGAGTTTGTGGGTAGTTCACGCATCGCTAGTGTAGGGGTAAAGGTGGCAGGAGGCTTCCTCATAGCTATAAAAATTATAGCACTGTGCAAATCAATGGCTAGTTGGTTAACACCTTTTCCAGATGTCCTAGGGGCAGAGGAAATGCTTATTGCAATAAAGATCTTATTTGTGGGAAAGGATAAAAATTAAAGGAATGAGCAGATAGGAATAGAAACTGATCAGCTAGAGTTTTTCTGTATGTCAACAGCATCAAAAGAATTATGAACCAAAGAGTTTTTTTTTAAGTCAAAGTACAGACAGATGTAGACAGCAATTTAAAAACTTGGTTTTAAAATGGAAATCACCAAGCATAAAATTTTAACTTCAGAAAAAAAGTGTGCACTTTGGCTAACTAGTCAACCCTGTGGATGTTTCCAAGTAAGTCTTTAATTCTTGTTTTTGTTGCAGCCTAACACTCTTGGGAAAGGCTAGTTTATGTCAAAAGCCCATGACTAATAACACTCATCAGAACTCCTCCTCTAACACTAAAAAAATGAGCACAATGTGTCTCATTTAATACATTCCAATGGCCAGAAATGGACAACATGACCTCTCCATTCTATAGAGTTCCAGCCAAGGCTTTGAAGAGAAATAAAAAAATATATATATATTGAATCCTCAGCTTGCCAATATCACACCTAGGCCATTGACTTGCCAGTTGTTTTATCCATCGAGACAGAGAATCTGTTATATCAAACATTCCCTCATATAAACCCTGGTACCAGAGTATGTCAACCTGCCTAAGCAACCTCAGTAGCTCCAACCAAATGAAATTTCCAAAGATGAGAACCCTTCCCTGGTGGCTCAGACAGTAAAGAATCTGTCTACAATGCAGGAGGCCCAGGTTTGATACCTGGGTTTGGAAGATGCCCTGGAGAAGGAAATGGCTACCCACTCCAGTATTCTTGCTTGGGAAATCCCATGGACAGAGGAGCCTGGTGGGCTACAGTCCATGGGGCCACAAAGAGTTGGACAAGACTGAGTGACTAAAACACACACACACACACATATACACGCGCGTGCACGCACACACACACACACACACACACATACAAGCAACCTGAATAGCTCCAACCAAATGAAGTTTCCAAAGATGGGAACAAAATCATGGAAAGTAGAACCTGGTGTGCCTCTAAGATATAAGGAATAACTCAGAAATTCTAGAATTTTAATCTGTTAATTCAGGCATTTGTTGGTTATCTTCCAAGAACCCCTAACATTGGGGTAAGGTGGGAAGAGGATGGAGATTCAAAGACAGTGTGAGATCTGGCCCGCAAAGATCTTGGACTCCAGTTGAGATAACAAACTTGAAGCTGCTAAAGCAATTTGATAACAATTAGGTAATGGCAACCCACTCCAGTACTCTTGCCTGGAAAATCCCATGGACAGAGGAGCATGGTAGGCTCCTACAGTCCATGGGGTCACAAAGAGTTGGACACAACTGAGCGACTTCACTCACTCACTCAGGTACTTAGTAAAGGCCAAAAGGGTGACTAGAACCTGTCTTCTTAAATATAAAAGAGCTATGTGATAGCATGGAAAGAACCCTGGACTAGTGTGTCTAAAGCCAGTTTTGTCATGAATTGAATGAATCATCTTGGCCTGAAACGAAGTCCTTAGTTGTTGTTGTTCAGTCACTCAGTCATGTCTAACTTTTTGTGACCCTGTGGACTGCAGCATGCCAGGCTTCCCTGTCCTTCACCATCTCCTGGAGCTTGCTCAAACCCATGTCCATTGAGTGAGTGATACCATCCAACCATCTCATCTTCTGTTGTCCCCTTCTCCTGCCTTCAATCTTTCTCAGCATCAAGGTCTTTTCCAATGAATCGACTCTTCACATCAGGTGACCAAAGTACTGGAGCTTCAGCATTAGTCCTTCTAATAAATATTCAGAACTGATTTCCTTTAGGATTGACTGGTTTGATCTCCTTGCAGTCCAAGGGACTCTCAAGAGTCTTCTCCAACACCACAAGTCCTTAGCTGGTCTTCCTATAAAATGAAGATGGTGCTACTTGGTAAGCTGACTTCTGCAGAGGGCTTCTTAGAACATCAAATGAGAGAGATCATGGTGGTGAGAGTCTTGCCTGGGTGAGGGGCCATGCTGGGTAATTTCTAAAGTCCTTTCCCACTCATAAGATTCTAGGATTTTGTGGTAGCAGATGTAAAAGTGCTTTAAAAAATGTTAAGAACTCTAAAATGTGACATTTGTGTCATTCTCATCATTATAAATGCTCCTTGTGGACTCCTGGTGGCTGATTCTCTCCCTCTCTCTGCTGATGGGCCCACCCCAAGGTGCACTTCCTGACTTCCAGGCCAGGGTTCTCTTTCTGACCCTTTAATGTCTCTTAAAAATTAGTAAGCTGACTGACCAGCAGAGAATTTCCCAAGGAAGTCCCTACTATTTTCCCACTCCCACAGACATTTATTTTCTCTTCCCTGACAGAGTATAAACTTCACTACAGGCCACTGAACAAAATAATATCTTCTTTTAAAATCATTAAGCTGAGTGACCAGGCAACTTGAAATATAGGAAGGCGTTTCCCGGGAAGGTCAGGTCACCACCATCCCCACGGCCTTAAGCATTTATCTTCCCTTCCCCATCAGAATGCAAGCAGTGTTATGTGGCAGCCTGGGTGGGAGGGGAGTTTGGGGGAGAATGGATACATGTATATGTATGGCTGAGTCCCTTTGCTGTTCACCTAAAACTATCGTACCATTGTTAATCAGCTATACTCCAATACAAACTAAAAAATTTGATTAAAAATAATCAAGTCTGCCTTTGACCACAAAAAGAAAAAAAAAAAAAGAATGCAAGCTGTCATATTACCCATTGGACAGACACTCTTTGGGCCTCCCAGATAGGCCATATTTAGCCACAGGAAGCAAGAAAATAAACAGGGAGATCTTGGTGCAGGTTAGCCATGGGTTAATGAGAGGTTTCGTTTAACTCTAGGTGGTCAGCAGCATTCCACCCCACCTCTCCCAGAGTATGTTATTGTCCTAAGTGAAAAAGCCCAAGGGTAAGGCTTAGAAATGAGTTTAAGCTGTTATACATCAACTAAGGACAAAGTCCCCCATGCCTCTGTGCTTACAGCCTTGCTCTATACCATTTCCTTTTGACCTAGTATATATTACCTTGGATTGTTTATAATTTTTCCAAATTATAAATTTGGATTGTTTATAAATTTTCCATATAGCACATATTCCTTACTAGAACTCTTGTAATCCCTTGAACATTGAGCAAAATGTTCTGTACACAATACTCACTAGATTTGAAAAACAAATTCCAAGTACTGTAGAAAATACGATCTTTCAAAGTATTTACAGTCCAAAAGAAATCATACTGATACTAATCCAAGAAACTTGGAAGTCTCTTCGCTTCCACACTTTCACCTCAAATAATGCAGATTGGTTTAACAGCCCACCATGTCTCACTAATGTGCATGTCTGGTTACCTCTGGCAGTCAGTGCTGGGATCTGGGAGTGGAGTTTGGGCATTAGTTAGCTTTGCCAATGACTGTGATATATCATCTATAATATATGATACGTGATATAGCCAGCACAGCCAAACAAGTCACTCTGAGAGTGAGTTATTGGCTTTCTGGACAGAAAAGGTATTGGGTCGAGTCCAAAAACAGCACTGAATTTTCCTACTCTGTGAGCAGCAAGAAAAATGAGGGCCAAGGTGACCACAATCCTATCTAGCCCCTACATCTGCATTTACTGAGATGTTTTTAAAGTCCTTTATGTTAACTCCAGAGAGGCAGTAAAAAACGGACCCAAACTGGAGAGATGTAAAGGGTGCCTTCCTGTCTCTTGGGACAATCAGGCAGCCTGCCGGCCTGGCCTGCTGAACAAGGCAACCTGCCCGGGGAGACCAGACAGAGGTTAGGCAAAGAACCGAAACCATTCTGCAAGAGGGATGCTGCTAAGTCACTTCAGTCATGTCGGACTCTGTGCGACCCCATAGACGGCAGTCCACCAGGCTCCGCCGTCCCTGGGACTCTTCAGGCAAGAACAGTGGAGTGGGTTGCCATTTCCTTCTCCAATGCATGAAAGTGAAAAGTGAAAGTGAAGTTGCTCAGTTGTGTCCGACTCCCAGCAACCCCATGGACTGCAGCTTACCAGGCTCCTCCGCCCATGGGAGTGAGTTGCCATGCAAGAGGGATAGGAGTTTTAAACAAATAACAGGGCAAGGAGAAAGCCGATGATGGGAACTGGACTCTGAGGCACAGGCCTATGGTCGTATACCATCCAGAACTGGATATCACCCTGAACTCGGCAAGTTCAGCCTGACCCGTCAATGGATGGCGCCCTCAATCTCAGCTTGGATGAACCTTAGTTTCTCCAGTTGATTCATGTTATATTCAATACAAACTGTAGAGGGGTAAGGAGGAGAACAGATTTTCAGGCCTCCTTACCTCCCTCTGAAGCTGCAGCTAGTGTGTTTTTTTTCACCCAACACCTTCAAACAAAAGAGAGCCACATCAGCTTCCTTCTGGGAAAGGAAGGAACCAGACTCTCTGGGGTTTGGGTCATGCTTGCTACTGAGGCATTAATCAGGGTCCTGACATTGCTGGAAAGGGCTGGTTTCCTCTTCACATATAGAATCATAAAGGGGGCACAACATTCAAACAAAAGGCCAAGGAAACCTCTCCCAAAGATCCTATCAACTGCAGTTATGGACCAAGGAGTCTGGCCAGAAGGGAAAGCCCATTTTAGAAAAGGACCCTGTTTTTCCAGGCAGTGACATTCCTGTTACTCCGGATATGACTATAGTTCCAACGAGGTCACTGGGGTAGAACTTAACTTCAGCTGGTGTTTCAGGAGAGGCCAATTACTCAGTGTACGGTTATTTTTCATTATCTCCAGCTTAAGGAGCGTGGATATCCTACACTTAAGGTGGTGGCCATTACAATTTGATATCCTACCATCACGTTGTTTAGCACAAGTATAGTTTTGAGAACTGCTTCCAGTTTCAGTGGGTGGAGCCTAATCAGTCTTAACAATCTTGGTAATGCTGGATATTTCAGATATACCTCGCTGCAAGGATTTGTGTAGAAATGGGTGAGCGACCCAGTTCACATTAATGAGAGATGAGGGAACGTTTGCTGTGAGGAAGGGTTCCTCATTGCTAAGAAAGCAGTCTCTCTCCCTCTAATATGTTGTCCTGTGTGGATGTGAGGTCTGAAACTGCCACAAACATCTCACTCAAGCTTGAGGATCAAGTCATTTTGGAGAGAATATCAGGACACAGAGAAGAGCAGGAAAAAGAAACTGGGGTTTCAGTTATATCAGCCCTGAAGCTACCTGCCTCAGGACTTCCAGTTTTGTAAACCAAAACCTTTATTGTTGGGGGTGTAGATGATGACAGAGAGAAGCTGGCTGGTCACTGAGACTGGAAACTCCCAGATCATGTAGTGGGGACTTTGGAGGACTGGAGTCCACTTAACTAGACTCAGAGGAGATTATAATTCAGAGGCCAGTTTATTCATTAACGATGGAATGCATGCCTTTCCAATGCCTGGAAGCCTTAAGTCCTCTAACTTCCTTTCCCAGTATTGAGGTAACTGGGAGACCAAGTTGGTAGTAACTGTAGCCACAACAACAAATAATAATAATAACAAACAGCCTAATTTGCCTGAAGTTACATAGCTAATAGAGCACAGCATTTAGACTCTGTTCTATGTGAGTCCAAAGCCCAAACCCTTTTAATAAAGTTTTTATTGGAGTATAGTTGATTTATAATGCTGTATTAGTTTCAAGTGGACAGCAAAGTGAATCAGCTATACATGGGCATATATCCACCCTTTTTAAGATTCTTTCCCCATATACAAAACCCAAACTCTTAACTATTAATTTATCTAGCCTTGAGTGGCAATCAGGAGCTTTTTATGACTCAGTTCAGTCACTCAGTCATGTCCGACTCTTTGTGATCCCATGGACTGCAGCATGCCAGGCTTTCCTGTCCTTCACCATCTCCTGGAGCTTGCTCAAATTCATGTCCGTTGAGTTGGTGATGCCATCCAGCCATCTCATCTTTGTCATCCTCTTCTTCTCCTGCCTTCAGTCTTTCTCAGCATCAGGGTCTTTTCCAACGAGTCAGTTCTTCGCATCAGGTGGCCAAAGTATTGGAGCTTCAGCTTCAGCATCAGTCCTTCCAATGAATATTTAGGACTGATTTCCTTTAGGATGGACTGGTTAGACTTCTTTGCAGTCCAAGGGACTCTCAAGAGTCTTCTCCAACACCACAGTTAATAATATGCTGTCAAGGTTGGTCAGAGCTTTTCTTCCAAGGAGCAAGCATCTTTTAATTTCATGGCTGCAGTCACAATCTGAAGTGATTTTGAAGCCCAAGAAAATAAAATCTGTCACTGTTTCCATTGTTTCCCCATCTACTTGCCATGAAGTGATGGGACCAGATGACATGATTTTGTTTTCTGAATGTTGAGTTTTAAGCCAACTTTTTCACTCTCCTCTTTCACTTTCATCAAGAGACTTTTTAGTTCTTCTTCACTTTCTGCCATAAGGATGGTGTTATTTGCATATCTGAGGTTATTGATATTTTCTCCCAGCAATCTTGATTCCAGCTTGTGCTTCATCCATCCCAGCATTTCTCATGATGTACTCTGCATATAAGTTAAATAAGCAGGGTGACAATATACAGCCTTGATGTACTCCTGTCCCGATTTGGAACCAGTCTGTTGTTCCATGTTCGTTTCTAACTGTTGCTTCTTGACCTGCATACAGATTTCTCAGGAGGCAGGTCAGGTGGTCTGGAATTCCCATCTCTTGAAGAATTTTCCGGAGTTTGTTGTGGTCCACACAGTCAAAGGCTTTGGCGTAGTCAGTAAAGCAGAAGTAGATGTTTTTCTGGAACTCTCTTGCTTTTTCAATGATCCAACGGCTGTTGGCAATTTGATCTCTGGTTCCTCTGCCTTTTCTAAATTTTATGACTAACAAAAACAATAGAAACTTTTACTGAGCTCCTGTCTTATGGCAGGCCCTGTGCTAAGCACACCATATGTATTACCAAATATTCCTCATAGTAATCCAGTGAGGGTAAATATTATTAGTATTCCCATTTCATGAAACTGAGGCTTGGAGAGATGGGTAATAAGTAGTGGGGTCACCTGGCATGTCTCTAAAGGAACCACTATTTTTTAGGGAATCATAACCAAGGGAGGGAAAGAAGGGGAGCACTTGGGTTGTCTCCTCTGTTCTGATCCAAAATATATCTCTCTGATGGCACAAAGAACTTAGGTCCACTTCCATAAACAGTACTGCAGACTAACAGACAACTTCTTATTATCCAAGTCTCCTTATTCAGTACAGGCACCCCACTCCAATACTCTTGCCTAGAAAATCCCATGGACGGAGCAGCCTGGTGGGCTGCAGTCCGTGGGGTCACTAGGAGTCGGACATGACTGAGCGACTTCACTTTCACTTTTCAGTTTCATGCATTGGAGAAGGAAATGGCAACCCACTCCAGTGTTCTTGCCTGGAGAATCCCAGGGACGGGGGAGCCTGGTGGGCTGCCGTCTATGGGGTCGCACAGAGTCAGACACGACTGAAGTGACTTAGCATAGCATAGACCTCATTTTATTGTGCTTTGCAGATTTTTCATTTTTTACAAATTAAAGGTCCAAACAGATGTATTGGCATCATTTTCCACTAGCATTTGCTTGCTTTGTATCTCTGTATGACATTTTGGCAATCCTCACAATATTTCAAACTTTTTCATTATTAGTATATTTGTTATGGGATCAGTGATCTTTGATGTTACCACTGCAAGAAAAAATTACCAATCTATTAAATTTCAGATGATGGTTAGCGTTTGTTAGCAACAAAATATTTTTAATTAAGGGATGCACATTGCTTTTTTTAGATATAAGTGTGCTATTGTACACTTAATACAGTATAGTGTAAACACAGCTTTTATATGCACTGGGAAACCAAGAAAAAGTTTGCATGACTTGCCTTATTGCATGCAGTATTTGATTTGTTGTGGTGGTCTCAAACCAAGCCAGCAATATCTCTGAGGTGTACCTAGATTCACACACCAAAAACTCCTGTGACAAAAGTTAACAGACTGATGCCTTATAGTTGAGATTTTAGAAGCTGTTCTCACAGTCCCTTGTTGATTTTGGGATACTACCCTCATCTTAATAGCACCAATGGTTAGAGTTTTTCTTGTTAATGTCAGTTTCAGAATGTGATGTGGGCTGGCCTTCTTTCTAGAGCCCAGAAGTCTACCTTATTGATATCCTGTAGCCCTCTCCTTATTATCTTCAGCTTTTTTGTGGAACTGAATTGCCCATTCTTGCCTCAACCATACATCTTTGCACTAAACTCTGTTTCTTTTGGCTCTTTACTATGTCTTTATTTTCTAATTTAATTGTATTAATTGGTCTATGTTTAGAAATCCTCTCTTTCCTGCAAAATGGCCAACTTCTTGTAGGCACTGACTGTGTTTTCTACTTCCTCCACATTCCCCACAGCACCAAAGAGAATGTTGAGCACGTAGTAAGCATTCAGTGAATGCTGATGGAATTGAATTATGAACTATTGTCTCATGTTCAGTCTTTCCTCAAGGGCTTTTGGTTAGAACATTTGGCCGGAATGCCACACAGACAAAACTGAATTAGGAAAAAAAACATGCAATATATGTTACAGTCAAGGCTCAGAATTTCACATTACCTAATGTTTTGACTTCTTTTGAAATCAGTTAGTTATTATCTGGTCTCACAAACATCGCCTTTCTTTTCACACCTCCTCAGTTCAGTTCAGTTCAGTTCAGTTCAGTCTCTCAGTCATGTCCGACTCTTTGCGACCCCATGAATCGCAGCATGCCAGGCCTCCCTGTCCATCACCAACTCCCGGAGTGCACTCAGACTCACGTCCGTTGAGTCCGTGATGCCATCCAGCCATCTCATCCTCTGTCGTCCCCTTCTCCTCCTGCCCCCAATCCCTCCCAGCATCAGAGTCTTTTCCAATGAGTCAGCTCTTCACATGAGGTGGCCAAAGTACTGGAGTTTCTTCTCTTTGACCCCTAATTTCACATTTTTCCCTCTCAAACAAATCCTTGAGTGAGGTTTTTCTTCTTGCTGAAAAAGTCACTGTTGTGATCATCCCAGAGTGGCCTAATTCAGAACTTGTATCATTTTACTTCTGCCTTCACTTTTCTTTTTTCTTTTCCTTTCTTTTTTTCTTTTTTACATTAACAGCTACATGTAGACAACAGCTCAAAGGTGACAACAGAAATGGAGGGCCCAGCCCCTGCTGTGCTTGAGAGAGCATCCACACAAAATAAAGCACACAGTCTGAGAATTCCATTGCAGGAGGAAACATAGAGGAGTCCACTTTTAACCTAATTTGGCCCCTTAAGGAAGTCAGCACCCAAATCATTCCCAAGACTTTGCTTATTCCTACTGAAGAGTTCAAACCCCCTCTCAGAGTTGCAAGACCACTGTAGTCTCCTGTACTTTGTCCTCCATGCTCCAGACAATGTGGCCACAGTCTTGTATTCTTGGTGCCTGGGCAGAGCTATCGGGGGACAGTCTTTCCATCATGGCCTGTCTGCCACCTTCAGTGATGGGGTCTCCTTGAATTGACAAGTTCAGTAACTGGATTTAGGCAGCAGTGACCCCTCTTTAAATAAATATGCATGAGAACTGACACATATGAAGGTGGAAAAAGGCCCTTCCCCGGCACCCCATCCATTGCCCTGCGCCTTTCTGCACCTGTGGCTGTTTGCAATCCCCACCCTGCCAGCTTTGTTCCTCAGTAATCCCTGCTGAGGGAATTTGGGCCTGCTCTCCACAGTCACTTCCATCTGCACTTGGCTTTCGTCTTGAGTCCACAGTTCTGGCAAGTCCTGACTTCTTCAAAGCCAGTGTGAGGAGAGTGCACGTTCAAAATCATCTGCCTGGGGTTGGAGCGAGTGGAAAATGGAAAACATGCTCATTTTGGAGTCATCTCATTCTTGTGGAAAAAATCTGAAACCTCTACTGGCTTATTGTTTGTAGGCTGCCAAACGTGTCCTTTTTTTTTTTTTTTTCCCAAGGCAGAAGAAACCATCTTTGAATCTCATTATTAGTAACACACAAATTATATGTAAAGCTTCTCCTACCCACTGCAAAATTGCCACATAAGGTGGGGTTAGGGTTTGGCTTCTTCTTGTTGATCACAAACAGTTCCCAACCGATCCACTTTGAGCAAAACCAAGGTGTTGATCACTGTTTTGTTACCTCCAACTTCTAGACAGTTTCTGTCCTGGAAATTTGTTAGCTCTCACCCACCCTGCTGCCTACTTCAACAAAAAAATATATATATCAAAAACCTCATAAAACCAGCCTCTATTTCCTCAAGATGGTGAGTAATTGGAAACTAGAATATAAAATCATAGATTTTTTAAAAAATCTAATATAAGGCTATTTTATTGTCTGTACCATTCAGGATAAAGAATCTAGTGTTTTATTTTTTTATTTTTGGCTGTGCTGGGTCTTTGCTACCACACAAGTTTTTCTCTAGCTGTGGTGAGCAGGCTTCTCCTTGCAGTGGCTTTTCTCAGTGTGGAGCATGGGCTCTAGAGCACAGGCTCAGCAGTTGTGCAACATGGGCTTGGCTGTTCCATAGCATGTGGGATCTTCCCAGATCAGGGATTGAACCCATGTCTCCTGCACCGGCAGGTGGATTCTTTTTACTGCAGAGCCACCAGGAAAGCCGAGAATCGTAGATTTTTAAAATAAGTTTTTATCAAAGTCTAACACACATATGATCATCAGCCTAGAGCCAGACATCCTGGAATGTGAAGTCAAGTGGACCTTAGGAAGCATCACTACGAACAAAGCTAGTGGACGTGATGGAATTCCAGCTGAGCTATTTCAAATCCTAAAAGATGATACTGTGAAAGTGCTGCACTCAATATGCCAGCAAATTTGGAAAACTCAGCAGTGGCCACAGGACTGGAAAAGGTCAGTTTTCATTCCAATCCCAAAGAAAGGCAATGCCAAAGAATGCTCAGACTACCACACAATTGCACTCATCTCACATGCTACCAAAATAATGCTCAAAATTCTGCAAGTCAGACTTCAACAGTATGTGAACTGTGAACTTCCAGATGTTCAAGCTGGATTTAGAAAAGGCAGAGGAACAAGAGATCAAATTGCCAACATCTGCTGGATCATGGAAAAAGCAAGAGAGTTCCAGAAAAACATCTACTTCTGTTTTATTGACTATGCCAAAGCCTTTGTGTGGATCACAACAAACTCTGGAAAATTCTTCAAGGGATGGGAATACCAGACCACCTGACCTGCCTCCTGAGAAACCTGTATGCAGGTCAGGAAGCAACAGTTAGAACTGAACATGGAACAACAGACTGGTTCCAAATAGGAAAAGGAGTATGTCAAGGCTGTATATTGTCACCCTGCTTATTTAACCTATATGCAGAGTACATTATGAGAAATGCTGGGATGGATGAAGCACAAGCTGGAATCAAGATTGCCAGGAGAAATATCAATAACCTCAGCTATGCAGATGACACCACCCTTATGGCAGAAAGTGAAGAGGAACTAAAGAGCCTCTTGATGAAAGTGAAAGAGGAGAGTGAAAAAGTTGGCTTAAAACTCAACATTCATAAAACTAAGATCATGGCATCTGGTCCCATCACTTCATGGCAAATAGATGGTGAAACAGTGGAAACAGTGACAGACTATTTTTTCAGGCTCAAAAATCACTGCAGATTGTGACTTCAGCCATGAAATGAAAAGATGCTTGCTCCTTGGAAGAAAAGTTATGACCAACCTTGACAGCATGTTAAAAAGCAGAGACATTACTTTACCAACAAAGGTCCATCTAGTCAAAGCTATGGTTTTTCCAGTAGTCATATATGGATGTGAGAGTTGAACTATAAAGAAAGCTGAGCGCCAGAGAATTGATGCTTTTGAACTGTGGTGTTGGAGAAGACTCTTGAGAGTCCCTTGAACTGCGAGGAGAACCAACCAGTCCATCCTAAAGGAAATCAGTCCTGAATATTCATTGGAAGGACTGATGCTGAAGCTGAAGCTCCAATACTTTGGTCACCTGATGTGAAGAACTGACTCATTGGAAAAGACCTTGATGCCAGGAAAGATTGAAGGCAGGAGGAGAAGGGGATGACAGAGGATGAGATGGCTAGATGACATCACTGATTCAACAGACATGAGTTTGAGTAAACTCTGGGAGTTGGTGATGGACAGGGAGGCCTGGTGTGCTTCAGTCCATGGGATCACAAAGAGTCGGACATGACTGAGTGGCTGAACTGAACTGAATATACATGTAAAAATACACAAATTATTAGGATACAAATTGATGAATTTTTATAAAATGATCATACCCATGTAAGCAGTACCTAGATCAAGAAACAGAGCACATTTCCTACATTAGTTTCCTAGGGTTGCTGTAACAAATTACCACAAAGTCAGTGGCTTACAACAATAGAAACATACTCTTTCTCAGTTCTGGAGGCCAGCAGTCTGAAATCAAGGTGCCAGGAGGGACATGCTCCCTCCAGGAACTCTAGGGGAGAATCCTTCTTGGCCTCTTCCAACTCTGGTGGCTCCAGGTGTTCTTGGCTTGTGGCTACATCACTCAAAATCTTTACCCCTTCTTGACAAAGCCCTTCTCCATCTTCATTCTCTTCTGTCTTTTCCTCTTCCATCTCTTATATAAGGACACTGGATTTAGGACCCATCCAAATAATCCAGATGATCTCATTTTGAAATCCTGGATTGAATTACATCTACAAAGACCCTTTTTCCAAGTAGGGTTATGTTCACAGGTTTTGGAACATATATAAATCTTTTGTGGGGCCACCATTCAACATATCACACCCCTCATTTCCTGACCTCTCACAGCATAGATTAGCTTTGCCTGCATTTGAACATTATATAAATGAAGTCATATAAGATGCACTTCTTTGTGTCTGGCTTCTTTTGCTCAATATCACACTTGTGAGATTTATGTACATGTTAACTTTTAGCCATAGACCAGCCTTTCTGGTTGCTGGATAGCATTCCATTGAATGGGCATGCATTTCTGTCAAGAACCCTTAGGAATAGAATTACTGAGTCCTATGTTACTTGTATGCTCAGCTTTGGTAGATAATGTCAAAGAATGACAAGAGTATGAGAGATATAAAGAGTTTTTTAGATCAAGACCAGCTGCCTCACTTCAAATGAAACTCAAGTAACCCCAAATCCACTTAATTAAAAGTGTACTCTTTCTCCTGCCATGACCTTTGGAATTGGGCAAATTTTACTATGCATTTTCATTCTGGCTCAGTACCCCATTAAGGTACTGGGCCAAAATCACACTACCTTGCTTTTATCAGATCACACAAATGAAAGGGAGCTTGGTGGTACTGTCCATGAGGGAGAAGAGAAGCAAACCATGTGACCAAGTGTGTTAGCTGGAGTTAATTTGCTTCTTCCTTGTATTTAGGCCTCCCATTTGCTCCAGGACTCAGCCAGCTCAGTAAGAAGTGTCTCAGGCAGACTCGTTCATCCTGACTTGTGTAGGTAGAGGAGCGCTGTGTGCTAAGAAAGAACATTACTCATGAAACTTTCAGTGCAAGAAGTTTATGTTTCAGAAAAGAGTCCCATATTTGGACCCTGAGCTGTGGAAAGCCAAAGGCAGCTCAAAGTCAAACAAACAATCTAACAAGATAGCTACTACTCCCACCCCCCACTCCCACCCTGCTGTGTTATTTTTTAAAAGCATTTAGTGTAATTAAGCCATTGCCTCATAAAGTTGTTTCACCAGGAACTTCAGTTTCCCCAGGAAGAGATGAAAACAAACTGAATGCTTCATGTCACTGTTCCCACGAGTCTTAAAAAATCATGTTTGTCTTTAACAGCCTGACATGAAACATCTCTTGTCGATAAAGTTGTTCTACCTCGGGAGAACAAGGCAACAAAATTTACAGTGGCAATTTTTATGCACATTTTAAACATGAATTTTTCTTATAAATTACCAGGCATGTTTGACTCCAACTGCATTTTCCCACATAATTATTTCTTTTAAATCTCCTAATTATTCCATTCTGTTGAATACCATCTGTCCTGCTGAGGGACAATTGTGTCTAAACAAATCAACAGGTTTTACATCACTGTCTAAATATGAAGGAGAAACGGCCCCCAAACTATACTCTGGCACTTTGGTGGAAATGAAGAGTTCTAAATCCCACACTGGGAATGCCTCATCTCTTGCTCTCCTGGAAGCTAACTTTCAGGACTTGTGGAGCCCCAAACAAAGCCAAATGAATTTTGGAAAGGTCAGTGGGAAAGGGATTGGGGTGGGACTTTCCCAGAGAATGTCTGAGCCTTTGCTCTGCGAGCTGTCCAGTCACCCGGACAGTTTGTCCTTCTCAGAAAGGGTGGAGGAGAGGACAGAAGCCATCCTGTCCTGGTACCTGGGACCAGGGGCCTGGACATGGGGCATTTGTGCAATTTGCTTGGAGGCAGCCATCTCACCCTGGGAACCCCAGGAACAGTGTAGTTATGTCAGGAGCCTTGGAGAACGAGCCCAGCATCTGTGGGAAGAAAACTGCCAAGGACTGTCTGTCTTGTGTCTTGTTATCTAAAGAACTGTGTTTCAAATAATCAAATACTCTGCACTGGGAAAGTGCTTCTCCCTGCAGCCTGTTCCAGGCATCCCAGAGCCCCAGTGCTTCTGCTCCAGGCCTGCCGATGTTGCTCTTAGCACTCTACCTTCCAACAATAAATGACCTTTCTCCTTTTAGATTTTTTTCTCATCCTCTCTGTCTTGCTCTCGCTACTCACCACTACCCCCAACTTCGTTTGGCCTTTATGCGTTGATTTCCATCCTCAAAGTTGTGGCCAAGATGCCCGGATGGCTCTCAGGATTAGAAAGGAGGACGCATTCACTGGTGTGTGGCTAGCCAGTGGCTCTGAGTGATCAGTCAGTCCCAGGAGATTGTTTTCCTATCTCTGTGATCATACCAGCCTCCTTCTCCCCTACTGGCCTAGATTATCATATTCTTTTCTTCTAAATGCTCACTTCTAAACCAGTTCATCTAAAGACAGTCAGCATCTGCCTTCAGCTAGTGATCTTGATTTGGCATGAAGCCCAATCCAAAGAGATAAAAATGAAGGAGTAGGGTAGACAGTTCTTGAGCACCTCCGCTTCATTTCCCATAGACCTGATTGCTTCCTTCAGAGAGGCCTTCGTGCAATTAGAGATTCTGTCTCCTCTCCCCGGGGCCCCATGCACTATAGAGGGGAAGGCTAGAGGAGCTCACCATTATAAGTGCTGGGACTCAGCAGTGCCCTCAGTCAGGTGGTGTCAACACACACTCACTTCCCGGACTCTCCCCTGGCCCCAGCCCAGAACCCCAGCAAGCTAATCACCAGGAAAATGTCTGTGCATGAACATCAGAAGTGAATGGGCAGGTGGCTTGCTTTGGAATTAGCCTGCAGCACCTATTTTTCTAGCTGCCATTCAGCACTGGACGTGGTAACCACACCAGTTAACACCCCAAATTGGCTTGGGATTATGAATGGAGGGAAGGGAGATCCCCATGCAAGCAAGCAGCTGTCCCTTTGGTTAATTATTGGGATCCACAAGCCCATCCCTACTGCCAGGGCTCCAGTGTCGAGATGATGAAATAGGTGATTAAAGGACTTGGAGGCCAGTCCACACTGCAGCTTTGTCTGGAGTGTTCCAACGACAAGTGTTATTAGTCCACTAATCATAACATTGCCTGCAGTGGAATTTCCTTGGGAAGGAATGGGGCAGCGCCTCCATGCCAGAGGGCTGCGCTGCATGAAAATACTAACACATCACAATTGGCTGTTCTTTGGGAAGGCGATTCCAACAGCCAATTCAGGAAATAGGTCACCAGGCTTCTAGATGCACTGTTATTTTGATTTACTTCCTTAGACTCTTGCAGTTTTTATACAATTCTCTCTGGGTAGAATCAAACTCCTCCAAGTTATTTGGCTTCTGGAGTGCCACACAGGGAAAGAAGTGAGCTGCTTCTGAAAAGAGACAGGGGTTTTCTGTGGTCAGGCCTGCAGGGTCTGCTTACTTCTAAGAATTAGGCGCGATATCCTTCAGATTGACACTCCTCACCTTGACCCCTTTCACTGGGGTCTCCCAGAGGTCTGAGGCCATGGCTTTGAGGAGCCTGCAGCTGTGCCTGCCAGACAACAACTGTTTAGAGAGAGAGGATGAAGAGATACAAACAGGTTGGAGAGTGCCAGAACCCTCTCAATAACGAGCATAGCAAAGCTTCCATTTCCAAGGACCTTGGGAGGACGAGCTGTACTTAGTACCAGCTGTTGGAGTCTGGGACCACCCTGTTGGTGGGGTTAGGGGCCCAGCCAACTCTTTCTTTTACTCTATATCTCTGTTCATTTGGGCCTTAATAAACAAGAGTCAGGGGAACTCTGGGTCTCTGTCACCAAGCAGCTGCCTCCTCTTTCCTGGATCAGTCTAGAGTTGCCCTGATTTTTCCTAAACCCAAGCAGTTGTCTATTGCCTTGCAGCGTCAGCAGAGGGTATTTGTGGGTCCACTGGTATTTACAGATTTCACATCAGGCAAAAGCTTATATTTCTTTTTTTTTTAAGGTAGACAGATGGTCTGACACTGGGGCCTGTGAACTTACCCCTGCTCCCTTTCTGTTTTTAACCCTTCATCTGTTGGATATTTCTAGATTCACAACATCTTTCTTGGTGCTCAGAGACATACTGTATTTTATTGGTACATAAATTCTGGGCTCTAGCTCACCTGCCCAGAGATGCCGTCACAGTGCAGTCTTTTAGTAGATGAAGAGATGTGCCAATAATTCACTGGAGTATTGAAATGCCATGGGAGGGTTTGAAGAGGTCTCTCAGAGACTGAGACTTTGCTCAGAACTTCTTCACCCCCTTTCTTCTTTTCTGTAGCCCTGTTAGTCATGGCCTATCTTAGCAAATAGGACAGGGTAATCTTTATCAGAAACTCCCTTTTGTTGTTCAGTCACTCTGTCATGCCGACTCTTTTCGACCCCCATGGACTGCAGCATGCCAGGCTTCCCCGTCCTTCACCATCTCCCAGGCTTGCTTAAACTCATGTCCATTGAGTCAGTGATGCCATCCAACCATCTCATCCTCTGTCATCCCGTTCTCCTCCTGCCTTCAGTCTTTCCCAGCATCAGGGTCTTTTCCAATGTTGTTTAGTCTCTAAGTTGTGTCCAGTTCTTTTTCAACCCCATGGACTATAGCCCGCCAGTCTCCTCTGTCCATGGGATTCCCAGGTAAGAATACTAGAGTGGGTTGCCATTTTGTTTGCCAGGGGATCTTCTCAACCCAGGGATCGAACCTGCATCTCCTGCATTGGCAGGCAAATTCTTTACCACTAAGCCACCAGGGAAGCCCAGAAACTCCCCTAGCATCCACCTATTTCTTTGGGCTCTGGACTTGAGAAGAGTTTCACCTGAGAGAGTTTAAAATTCTCAGTAATCTTCTGAACATTATCTCTGTACTTCAGTTTTGTTTGCTGGTTGTATAAATCATTAGAGCTGAAGTTGCCTACTTAAGTAGCTGGAATCGAATGCACAGTCATCCCAGAACCACCACGTGGCTTCTGCATGTGCTGTAGGGACACGGAGAAGAATCATAAGCACAGGTGCAGCGCAGTGACGCAGCCTCAGTGATGCACCTTGGAGCTCAGAGCAGAACACTCTTGGAGGCTGGCCCGCTCTGATTCCCAGTTGGGCTCCTTCCTAGTTGTTGAAGTTCCTGAGCCCCTGCTTCCTACACTCCAGGTGAAAAGGAGAGTTCTTAGCATGAAATGATTGGGAAGGTGAAATGAGAAAATGTAGGTGATGTGTTTTGTTAGGTCAGTCCTGGAAATTAGCAAAATGGCCACTACATGTGACTCTTCTCATTATGAAAATCACTTCCTTCGGTGTGGAGTCCTGGTTCCTGTTTAATAGCAACTGCAGGAGTCACAGGAGCTACCACCCCCCCCCATCTGAGTCTGGCTATTTTCGAGGCTCCCTTTGGAATGGGCCGGCCCCTGCAGTCCAGGGGGTGGGAGGCGGAGAGGGAGCAGGCATTATTCTCTGGGTTGCAGCTGTGGCAGCCAATACAGTATCCCCCACATGCCAGATGAATCAAGCCGAGGGCCAGATCTGGGCTGTGGGCCAGAGGCTCCCCACCCTGATTTATAGTGTGGACAGAGATGTGGGTGTTTTGTGAATATATTTTGATGATGATAAAAAAAAGAGGGGGGAGAGAGGAAAAAAAATACCCTTCCTAAAAAATGTGCTGAGGGAGGGAGGTTCAGGCCTATCTGTGAGATTAGAGCAGCCTGACTGTGAGCAGCAGCAACTCGTTAGCAGGAGGCCCATGGAAGAGCAGCCTGTGATAGGCAATGTCCCTGGGAACACAGTGAATTGTGAATGAGGTCCCTGTATGCCAACCACTGGGGCAGAGCCGGCCTGCAGCCCCTCTGCAGGTGTGCAGTAGGGGACTAAGCCTGCATTTTAACTCCTGCAGGGCCCCACGAGCAGAGGGGCAGAGCACTGGACCTGCTGGGCTCTGGGGAGGCTTGCGTGGTGCTAATACTTCTCCAGAAACCAGCCAGGCGTTGCTTTTGGGGTCAGGCCCAGGTCATGGCCAATGGGCTGGGGACAATAGGCTAAGTGTGGGAAGGCTGCTCTGGATGGAGTTCCAAAAGAAACAATATCCAGGATTTATTCTCAACCTTCAACCCAGCACATTTGAGAGGGCTCCCAATTCTGGGGCAGAGTGGGAACTGGAGTCGGGGCTGGAGGTGGGGGCTCCCGCGGGAATGTTTTCCCTCCCAGGCAAGGCAGAGCCAGGCACAGCCCTCCTTGTTTTACTCATGAAATGTCAGGCACAGCTGTCCTGGCTTACTGTATTTCATCCGAGAAAGACCCTCAACCCGGTTTCCTGGGACCCATACAGATCTTTGAAGACAGCAGATTTATTCCCCAAAGGTGAGGCCACTAGGCAGACATCGATAGGGCTGGAGTGTGCAGCACGAAAACTCACGTCGGTCTGCAAACATTTTTTCCCCCTGAAGGAAGGGCAGTGAACACTCTTATGCCAATAACCTGTAGTATCTGACAAGTACAATCTGGTGTTTTGTTTTGTTTTGTTTTGTTCATTTCCTTACCTCTCAATGCTCCCGGCCTGGGGCCCTCTCTGCAAGCCAGGCTCATTCCTGGCCTCCAGCACCCCTGCCACCCTACCACGCTCATTTTTGCTTTTAAGTTTTTGCTTCATCTGAAGTCCTCTTGCCCTTTGATGATTCAAAGCTTCCTTATCCTTCCACATCGCCAGTTCTCTGAGAAAACAGCCCCAGGCACCCCTATTCCCCCATTATTGCCTAGCCCAGGGCTTTGGGGCACATGCTGCCTGCGTGTACAAGCTCATGAACTCCCTGTTTGTCCACCAATCCAGAGGACAAAGATGTCTGAAGGAGAAAAGTGAGCCTCTCTCTGTTTGGCTGCCCCTTCAGACTCAGCCACCAGGGCTTACCTGGTGGCTCAGACAGTAAAGAGCCTGCCTGCAGTGTGGGAGACCCAGGTTCGATCCCTGGGTCGGGAAGATCCCCCTGGAGAAAATGGCAACCCACTCCAGTATTCTTGCCTGGAAAGAAAGACTGGAGCCTGGCAGGCTACAGTCCATGGGATCGCAAAGAGTCGGACACGACTGAGTGACTTCACTTTCTTTCACATTCTTTCCTTCAGACCCAGTTCAAGTGGGTTTTTGGAGCTTTTCCTGTGATTTTCTTTTTCTTTCTTTCTTTTTTTTTTTTGCGTACATTCATCTCTTTTACATGTTCACTCTACTGAAACACAAATCCACCACACCCATGAGGCCAACCCCAGATTACAAAATTTCAGCGCCTGTGGAGATTTCTTCCATCAGGCGAAGCCTCTCCTGCCCTGAGCCCTGGGAGTTTTCGCTTTCTATTGAGGATGAGAAATAACACTCCATGAGAGGGGCTCTGGTCTGTGTCACTTGGGGCTGGCTCCTTTGCAGAATGGTGAGAAGCCCCCTGAAAATGAAATGGAATGGCTTCTCAGGCGCTTGTATTTGAATTTCCCATTTCCTGCCGTGGAGCTCAACAAAGGACTTGTGTATGGAGTGTGTGTGAGTGTGTACCATGGCAAGAGAATGCACACAGGATCCTTGTTGTCCATTCACTTTTCTTGGGAGGAAACAGAAGTGGGTGTCTATTCCCAGCGGTATTAGGGAACAGCGGTGGGGGCCCTCACCATCTCCCCTTCCAGATTGCTAGAGATGTCTTTCACTCACAGTGTGGTTGGCTGAAACCAACAAGTTACATCTCTCACTTCTGACTACATCCCACTCTGTACTGGATGCCCTTTGAAAAAGCATGTTAAGTGAATGTTAAGGGAAACTGTACATATTCTTAGCAGATAAGGGAGGCTCGGGCCATTCCTGCCTCAGAGTGCTGGCATTGCCTGCTAGCAGATGGCAGGGTTTCTCCACCCCTACAGTAGTGCTTTTTGACGATCTGGCAACAGCATAACTTGAGTCACTGCTTGGATGGCCCTACCTCAGCATTTGAAAGCATCTGCTGGGGGCTGGGCTTCATAAAACTTGGGTTTTCTTTAAGACCCTGGTAAAAATGGAGTAAGCATTAT
Source organism: Bos indicus (assembly GCF_029378745.1). Taxonomy (NCBI): domain Eukaryota; kingdom Metazoa; phylum Chordata; class Mammalia; order Artiodactyla; family Bovidae; genus Bos; species Bos indicus. The sequence goes on along the minus strand of NC_091789.1, from coordinate 18,560,690 downwards.
GGCTACATGTTCGTCATGACCCTGGGAACAAACTGTTGGCTAGGAGTATAGTGGGGCCCACTTACAGACCAAATGTGCTAATTATAAATGGTTCTTATCTTGTCATTAAAACAGATCTGGCAGGCCTGGGACTTGGCAGCCCTCGGTGAGCTATTAGTTCCATGCTACTGTACCGGCTGGGCAGTCATAAAACTGTATCTCTTTGAAAAATGGTCCATAATGTAGACCAGCCTCCTCTGCACCCATTAGCCCAAATTGGTCTGACTTGATGGCCCAGTCTCGGGCTGCTCGGGTGCTGGGTTTAATTTCTGTCTGGAGCTGTAGGCAGAGTGGAGGGAGGGACTCAAGGGCCTTATGCAATGAGACTGGGTCAGAGGCTCTGACCCCTGGTCTCCACCTCTTTTGGCACCACTTCCTTGGCTTCCTGCTGTCAGGCAGCCCTCTAGTTCATGTCCTTGTCTGCTGCCCTACTCGGTCAAGCCCTGTTAAGGAATTAACTGCAAGTTAGGAGTTAGCTGGTAAGAGCCCGGGGCATAACAGGCATACTTGCATATTAACAGGAGTCTCAAGGAGGCTAAAAGTCTCCACGGATGGAGCCAACAGTGCTGGTATAAAAACTAATAGGGTAGATATTTCTGGACTGAGTCTCCTTAGAAGACACTGCGAGCATTTCAAGCATCAGGATGGAATGGCTGGGAAAATGGGGTGAAGGAGTTACTTCCCAGTGGCCCAGAAATCCCACCAAATAGACCACACTGTCTCTGTCAGATGGTGCCGGAGTCTCTGCTCCACCCTGGCAGTTTGGTTGACAGCGTTTGTGAAGTACCAGATGGCGCATGTGTGTGAGTTTAGAGCCAGGCTCCTAGGGGTGGCTTCTAGTTTAGACAAGAAGGCTGAAGGCTTTGCCCAGTGCTTCTCAGACTCAAATTGGTTTTCATTTGATTTAAATGTTTCCAAATAGAGAAAGGATTCAATCTTCTATTGACACCTGAAACATGAATTTGGAAATCAAATCCAACCATGGCTCATTTCTTCACTTTTCAAAGCACATATTTAAATATTTGCTTTCATTGGGTGAGATTATTAACAGGTGCATCTTGCCTCTAAGAGTAATTTCAATTATCCTCCAAAGGAAAATATACCTGCTCAGGATGTTGAGGAAATGACTATTAACCCTAATTCCATACAACAACAACAAAAAATGCTATTAAAAAAAAAAGCACACATTGAACACTTAATACATTCCAGGCATAGTGCTTAATATGTAACAGGTAAGTAGGATTATATTGCCATTTTATAGACCAGGAAACTGAGGCTCATGCATATTAATCGAGTCCACGCAGTTCTCAAGTGGTGGCACTGGAATTAAAACACGGTGTAGCATAGAGCACAAACTCTGCAGTCAGGGGGGATAATTCTTTGTCTTATAGACAGATGTGTATAATTCAGTGATGTTTCTTCTTGTGAGTGTTCAGTGGACACCACCTCAGCCCTCCAAGGACAACAGCTCCAGCTCAGCGGGGAGGTTCAGTATAAAGATATAAGCGTGGGAGGCTTCAGCATACAGAAGGCAACTGAACTCCAGTGGAGGGGACAGCACCAGCCAGAATGATTTGCTCAAGGTCATGCAGTCATCAAGGGCAGAACCCTGCCCTGGCAAGAGCATCTCCCCCATCACCTCTCAACTACAACCTCCGAACCGGGAGGCTACTCCACCCTCCCCACATCATGTTCCTCAGCCCCTTTCCTCTTGCTTTAACAGGCAGGAGTTGTTTCCCGGATGGCAATAATGGTACTGACAATCAGAGGAATTTGTGCTGAGTAATATTTCAGAGATAACAAGAAGGGAATTCCAGGATAAACAGATGACTCCAGGGTTTTCAGAACCATTTCCCCTGAAGACCCATCCTCCAAGACTGCCACAAGAAAGACTGTCCTTCTCGGGAACTCAGTGCTGTCTGTGAAGATGTCTCCAGAACAATGACTGCCATTGGACAAAGGCTGGTCCTTTCCAAAACGATGGCATTTGTCTCTTGACACTCTTCACCTTGTTGCTTTCTCTTCCATGGAGAAAAAGCATGCTTTCCTTTATGATCTTGTGTTTTCTCCCTTCTCCAAGTATGATTGTATCTGACCTTGACTTGTCTGCATGTGTGCAATAAAGTCATCTCTCTGGAGAGAGTATCATAATACTTTTTCCTAGATCTTTGTTTCAGGGGAAAGTGAAGCCAAAGGAATAAATCTCTAAATGTAAAATTTCAGATATCAGCCAGCAAGTGGGAGATAAAAGGATATGGCAAAAAGCCACCTTTCTTGTACTTACCTCTGAGATCATACTAGTGGCTCTGAAAGTCAGCTCCTTATATGGGAACTAATGTCTATAGCTTGAAAAATTTCAGATACTCCTGATGTGGTTGAACAAAAAGAACATGGCATGAGCCCTGCAGCCAGACTGTAAGGTTGCATTCCAGCTCTGCCACTTCCCAGCTGTGGGACCTTGGGTAAGCTACTTACACACTTGGTGCATCACCTTCCTTATTCCATAAAACAGGATAATTATAGAACCTAATGTACAGATTCTAATATGGGTGAAACTAGACAACTTGAATCGGAGAAGGCAACGGCACCCCACTCCAGTACTCTTGCCTGGAAAATCCCATGGATAGAGGAGCCTGAAAGGCTGCAGTCCATGGGATCACTAAGAGTCAGACACGACTGAGTGACTTCACTTTCACTTCTCACTTTCATGCATTGGAGAAGGAAATGACAACCCACTCCAGTGTTCTTGCCTGGAGAATCCCAGGGACGGGGGAGCCTGGTGGGCTGCCGTCTATGGGGTCGCACAGAGTTGGACACGACTGAAGCGACTTAGCAGCAGCAGCAGCAGCAGACAACTTGAATACGTATAAACACTTAGCATGGTGCCTGGCAGTTAATGAGAAGCAGTTAATGAATATCTAGTCTTGCCATTTCCTCACTAAACCTGGCTTTTCCTTGGGTCCTTCAGCCATGTAGGTCACTTTAGTGGAACTCGATCCAACTGGAATTTTTGAGTATCTGCTGTGTGCCTAGCCCCATTCTGGGAACACTATGAGGACTACAGTAGAAATCTACAAAGGAGGAGCTAATCTCAGGGATCTTTTTTGGTGGAATATTTTGAGCTTCTTCCAAAGAGCCCCATCTGACAGCTAGGTAAAGAGGCCCAAGGCTCTTCCTTACATAGCATAGAAAGGGGTTTATATCCATGGGCTCTGCAATCAGGCAGACATTCACTTCTTGCCTCTGCCTCTTGACTGTGGTGTGACCTTGGCAAAGCACACTATCTCCCAGTGCCTCAGAGCTTCATCTGTAAAACGTGTGTCATCATTACATCCTTCCCCATGCTGTTCCTATCAACAGAGATTTGTAATTATTGCTTTATACAGTTGTCTTTTCAATGAAATGGAAAAAATATTACAAAGATACATTAATTACAAATGTTACAAAGATACAAAATTACAGATACACTAATATCTTTAATATTTATAGATAAATATTATATTTACTAGTGTTCTTTATTTCTTTGTGTGGATTTGAATTACTGTATAGTGTCCTTCCATTTTAGCCTGACGGATTCCCTTTGCCATATCTTTTTTAACACTCTTTTAAAAAATTGAAGTATAATTGACATATAACATTGTATTATTTTTGTATATAATTGACGTATAACATCAGGTGTGCAACATAATGATTCAGTGTTTGTATATATTATGAAATGATCACAATAGTTAACATCCATCAAAAGACATAGTTACAGTTTTGTTTCTTGTGATGAGAACTTTTAATATCTACTATGTTAGTAACTTTTAAATATATACTGCAGTATTATTAACTATAATCACCATGTTGTATATTATCTCCCCATGACATATATTTTATAACTAGAAGTCTATACCTCTTGACCTACTTCATCTATTTTGTCCAACTCCCAGCCCCCACCTCTAGCAACCACCAATTTGTTCTTTGTATCTATGAGCTTGTTTTTATTTTTGAACATTCCACATGTAAGTGAGATCATATGGTGTTTGTCTTTCTCTATCCAAGGGCATGATGCCCTCAAGGTCAGCCCATGTTGTCACAAATGGCAAGATTGCATTCTTTCATTTTTTATGGCAGAATACTATTCTCCTTCATTTTGAACAATAATTTTGCTGGATATAGAATTCCTAGTTGATGGCTTTGCCTTTTAGTACTTGGATTATGTCATCCCACTGCCCTTTTGCCTCCTTGGTTTCTGATGAGAAATTAACTGTTAAACTTATTGATGACTCTTTGTATGTGATGAGTCACTTCTCTCTTGCTGCTTTCAAGATCTTTTCTTGCCTTTGGCTTCCAACAATTTGCTTATGATGTGTCTAGGTGTTGACCTTTTTGAATTTATCCTGCTTGGAGTTAGTTGAGCTTTTAGGATGTGTAGATTACTGTTTTTCATCAAATTTGGGAACTTTTCAGCTATTATTTCTTCAGACATTCTTTCTGTTTCTTTCTCTGTCTCCTGTTCTTCTGAGAGTCCCATTACATGCCTGTTAGTATACCTAAAGGTGTCTCACAGGTCTCTGAGGCTGTGGTCATTTTTATTTGCTCATTTTTCTGTTTCTCATATTGAATATCAACATTTTCATGTTTTCTGATTTTCTCTTCTGCCTGTTCAAATCTGCTGTTGATCCTCACTAGTGTCAAGGCTATGGTTTTTCCAGTGGTCATGTATGGATGTGAGAGTTGGACTATAAAGAAAGCTGAGCACCGAAGAATTGATGCTTTTGAACTGTGGTGTTGGAGAAGACTCTTGAGAGTCCCTTGGACTGCGAGGAGATCCAACCAGTCCATTCTGAAGGAGATCAGTCCTCGGTGTTCTTTGAAAGGAATGATGCCAAAGCTGAAACTCCAATACTTTGGCCACCTCATGCGAAGAGTTGACTCATTGGAAAAGACTCTGATGCTGGGAGGGATTGGGGGCAGGAGGAGAAGGGGACGACAGAGGACGAGATGGCTGGATGGCATCACTGACTCGATGGCCGTGAGTCTGAGTGAACTCAGGAAGTTGGTGATGGACAGGGAGGCCTGGCGTGCTGCGATTCATGGGGTCGCAAAGAGTCAGACACGACTGAGCAACTGATCTGATCTGATCTGAGTGAATTTTTAAATATCAGTTGTTGTTCTTTTCAACTCCAGAATTTCTATTTGGTTCTTTTACAAATAATGTCTATTTCTTTATTGATACCTCTATTATTGAGATGTCATTCTCATACCTTCCTTTAGTTATTTAGATATGATTTTCTTTAGCTCTTTGAACATACCTAAAATAGCTGATTTACATCTTTGTATAAAAAATGCAATATCTGGGCTTCCTCAGAGGCAGTTTTTATTGGTTGGTTTGTTTTTTCATGGGTATGGGCTATTTCTTTGTAGGTCTCATAATTTTTTGTTGAAAACTGGACATTTTGAATATTATAATGTGTTCCATCTGGAGATCAGATTCTTCTTGGACCCTAGGGTTTGCTGTTCCTGCTGCTTGTTGTAGTTGTTGTTTGTTAAGTGACTTTCTCTATCTGAACGTCCACCAGAGCTGGTTGGTCCCATTTCATAGTTACCGTTTACAAGGTATAACTCCCCCTACTGTTGGCTTTGGCTGTCCCACAACTCTTTTGATGAAATTTGAGGCCTGTCATTGGGTGAAGCTAGTTATAAATATCGGAGAAGGCAATGGCACCCCACTCCAGTACTCTTGCGTGGGAAATCCCATGGACAGAGGAGCCTGGTGAGCTGCAGTTCATGGGGTTGCTACGAGTTGGACACGACTGAGCAACTTCACTTTCACTTTTCACTTTCATGCATTGGAGAAGGAAATGGCAACCCACTCCAGTGTTCTTTCCTGGAGAATCCCAGGGACAGGGGAGCCTAGTGGGCTGCCGTCTGTGGGGTCGCACAGAGTTGGACACGACTGAAGTGACTTAGCAGTTATAAATATTAAACTTGTCTCATGCTTCTTAGTTCTCTGTGGAGTAACCTCTATTCAAGGAGCTCATAAATCACAAGGCCAACCAGCATTCATTATCTGCCTTCATTTGAGAAAGAGAAAAATATAATGAGAGATTATATGAGAGAAGAGCCCATTCCACTCTTCTAAGAGCCTCAAAAGACTCCTCTGAAGAGACTAAGCCACACTCCAGAAAGAGAGTTGAAATCCATGTCACCCAAGATGGATGCCCCTAGTTCTTTCCTTCTGTCCCAGATATTCCCTACTTTTGAGGTGGGATGAGAGAAGTACACCTTGCAGACCAGAGTTGGCTGAATCCTGTAGTGTTGCTGGAAACAGAGGTGCCTACATGAAGTTCTCCCAACAGCAGAAGGGGCAGCTTTAAGGGTGACCTAGAGGCATCCAGAGACTAGGGCAGAAAGACTGGAAAGCCTGAGGAGCACAAGCAGAGTGTCTCCAGCGCTGGATGGGGAGAGGAGAGGGCAGGAAAGAGGGGACACAAAGAATGATCGATAAATTCTGTTCCATTGGGGGAGGCTTAAAGCAAGAAGCAATTTGCTTTTTCTGATTCCATATTTTCACCAAGTAGTTTTTAAACAGTCATTGGGTTATTGAGATGTTCTTCAACTATCTACCTTATGTATTCATTCAACAAACATTTACCAGGTGTCAGGCACTGGACATAATGATATGAATAAAACAGATCTCTCATGGTTCTAGGAGAAACCAATGTATAGAAAATCACAGCATAATGAGAGAAAGGCTAAAACTGAAAGAAGGCCAGAGAACTGGGAGCTCCAAGGAGGCCCCTCATTCCAGCTTGGAGTGCGGGTAGGACATAGGAACCTGAAGGGCCTCTACTAGGAGGTTGTGCTTGCACTGAATTTCTAATCTTGAAGCACAAGAAGTTTTTCAAGTGTTGGTGGGAGGAGTGTGTAGGGATGCATTCATCCTAGAGAGAAGGAATGACAAATGCAGACAGAAGCCAGAGAATGCTTGTGGTACATTTGGAATGAAAAAAAAAAAAAAGCTTTGGAGGGTGGGCATGGAGTGTATGGAGCGTACCAGAAGGAGGTGAGATTAGAAAGTTAAATAAGATCAGACCATGACATGACCTGAATGTTCCAAGGAGGCATTTGTGCTTTATCTTGAAGGTTATGGGGGAGTCAATAAAGGCTTTCAAAGGAGAATGATCTTGGTGGTGTAATAAGACGGTTCAGAGTGTAAAAGCTATATACTATTCATGTACAAAGTGTGGCCCCTCAACCAGCAGCTTCAGCATCACCTGGGAACTTTTTACACATGCTAATTCTTGGGCTCAATCCCAGACCTATTGAATCAGAGACTCTGGAGATGGGGCCCAGTCATCTGTGTTTTCACAAGCTCTCAGGTGATTCTGATGCATGCCCAGACTACTTATGTTGGAATCCCAGCTTTCCCACTCTAGAACCTTGGGCAAGTTTGAAATCTTTCAGTTTCCTCAGGTGTAACATGTGGGTTATAAATTTGTTGTTAGAATGAAGTATGTTAATATATAAAAAGCACTTAAAGTAATACCCTGTGTACATAGTATATGAACCACTATCATGAATGTGATTGTCACCTAAATTCCTTCTGGATGGCTGAACATTTTGATCTGACATGTGGGCCTTGGTTTAGTGTCATGACCCTTGCCTTCCCTTCCTTTCCCTGTCCTGCCCTTCCCTTTCCTCATATGTAGAAAAATATCTATTAAACATCTATCACAGCAAAGTGGTGCTTAAGGGGAATTTACTTGGAGACAAGTTGTTATTTTTCAGTCTCTCAGTCATATCTGACATTTTGCAGCCCCATGGACTGCAGCATGCCAGGCTTCCCTGTCCTTCACTATCTCCCAGAGCTTGCTCAACCTTGTCCACTGAGTCAGTGATACCATCCAACCATCTTGTCTTCTGTCGTCCCCTTCTCCTCATGCCCTCAGTCTTTCCCAGTGTCAGCACCCTAATGAGAATCCAGGTCTACTGACTGTATAGAAGAGATGGAACTCAGGGGTAGCCTTAGACACGCTCTCTTCCCCAGGTCTTGTCCTCATTATGTTTATTTGTAGACTGAGGGGATTGGAACATACGATTTTGGAAGACTCTGACATTCAGTAATCGTGGTTACCTTTAAATGAGTCAGATTGAGCAAACTTATTGAGTACCATTCTAGTAACTTTCACAGAATTTCACAAGCCTATGAGATACATATTATTATCCCCCCAATTAAAAATGAGAACATAGAAGCCAAGAGAAGATCAGCTGGCCCCAAATTACATGGCACCCACAGGGCACAGCTGAGATTTGAGCTAGGTCTGCCTGATTCTACAGCTGTCTCTTCTGCCCAGTGACACGGCTTCCTGTGCTGCACTGTGACTTCCTTCAGAGAGATAAATTGGCTTGGCCAAGGTCAAACAACTAAGTAAGCTGCAGAGGAAGGACTAAAACCCAGGTTTTCTGACTTCAGGGCCAGTGTTTGATCTACAAATCACTGTGGCCTCTAACAATGAAAGCTAACAGAATGCTAAGTGCTAGACAGATTAATGGCCTGTCTCTTCCCCACTAGCTCCAACAATCTAGAGTCAATAGACAACACACCAGCCATGTAACCAAGAGCCATGTGGCACCAAGTCAGCAGACCTCTGCAGGAGTCAATTTGAAATGCCTGGAGGGATTAAGCATCAAGTCTTAAGCACTGGACCACCAGGGAAGACCCTCAATTTCTATTTTCTGTATATGCTTTATGATGCAGAACATATATACTAAGCTTAGCTTATAATTTAAAATTACTAATATACCCGTAATTTATAAATACTTTTTATTTTTGTATGTTATAGAATGTCCTTGGTTATTATATTAGTGTATAGTACATTAATATAATTTGTAAACTAAAAATATATTTACATAAGTATAAATACATTGATAAATATATAAATAAATATATTAAAATTATATGTATATGATATTTGGAGATACACTTGAAAACTTTTTCCTAAATACAAGTGCACAGAGATTATACACAGCACACCATTACCCACTAGATATGACAATATTCTGGGGCCTGTTTATGTTTTGGTAGAGCAGAAATCCCCTCTTCTTTGGCATTTACTATACATAAATCATGTGTTGGTCCATCTGTCCTGGTCTAAGTGTCTACTCGAAGTGCAGAGACTCTGTCAGGGACAGAGTCCCTGCCTTTGTATGGTTGACAAGCACATGGTCCAGTAATGGCAGGCCAGTAACATCAGTTTTGGTCTACCCAAGAATTTTATCTTGTGATTTTAAATGATGTTGGAGACAAGATATATAAACAGATCATACAACTAAACATCAAAAAAATAAACACCCCAATCAAAAATGGTCAAAAGAACACAATAAACATTTTTTCTAAATAGGAAATGCATGTGGCCAATAACACATAAAAAGATACCCAGCATCACTAATCACCAGGGAAATGTAAAATAAAAACACAGTGAGATATCACCTCATACCTATCAGAATGGCTATCATCAAAAGTATACCCATGCTTGATTCATGTCAGTGTATGGCAAAAACCACCACAACATTGTAAAGTAATTAGCTTCCAATTAAAATAAATAAATCAACTTTTAAAAAGAGAACACCGATAACAAATGTTAGCAAGGATGTGAAGAAAAGGGAACACTTATACACTATTGGTGGGAATGTAAATTGGTGCAGCTACTGTGGAAAACAGTATGGAGGTTTCTCAAGAAACTAAAAATAGAACTACCATATGACACAGAAATTCAACTCCTGAGTATATGTCTGAAAAAAACAAAAACACTACTTGGAGAAGATACATGCTTCCCACTGTTAATAGCAGTGTTATTTACAGTTGCCAAGATTGGAAGCAACCTAAGTGTCCAACAACAGATGACTGGATAAAGAACATGTGATATATATATATATATATATATATATATATATATATATATATATTACTCAGACATAAAAAGGAATGAAATAATGCCATTTGCAGCAACATGGATGATCTTGGAGGGCATTATGCTAAGTGAAATAAAACAGACAGAGAAAGACAAATACTGTATGATATCACTTATATATGGAATCTAAAATATAAAACAAAGACATATATATAAAAAAACAGGAACTGACTCACATGTATAGAAAACAAGCTAGTGGTTATCAGTGGGGAGAGGGAAGGGGGAGAGGCCAATATAGAGGTAGTGCATTAATAAGCACAAATTGTTATGTATAAAATAAGCTACAATATATGGGAATATAGCCAATATTTCATAATAACTATAAATGGAGTATAACCTTTGAAAATACATACATACTTACATAATGTTGGGGAAAAGCATGTCATGATGTAGAGAGATGGTCATATATTGTAATTATAAAGTGAAGTAGCTTACAATAACAACAGGATGATCAATATTTTTTTTAAAAAAACCCACAAATCACGTATATATTCATGGAAAAAGACAAGGAGAAAATAGCCCAATATACTCATCATGGTGTGCAAGAGTAGGCATTTTAATTTTTTTCTTTATAGTTATTGAATATCTTTGTTTTCTAAAATTTCTGTTAGAAGTTCATGTTGCTTTTGTAATCAGGAAAAACACTCTTTTTTAAAAGAAAATAAATTGAGCACATGCACTTGAGAAGGATGTATGCATCCTTTCAGTATACAATGCAGACACAGAAAGAAAAATGAGCCTCTCTTGTCACAGTTTCCTGCAAGAGGATGCTGAGGATCTTATCACATCAGCACGGTGAGGGCACTGGGAAGAAATTTCTCTTGGGTCTCAGAATCAGGAAGAGCTACACTGGTTTGCTTTTATCTTATGGTCACTGTGATGCATGTAATTCTACAGTCTTCAAATGGTTTTGGCGGACAATCCACTGAGATTTTAATTTTTTATTTTGAAGTAATTTTAGATTTACATGAAAGTTGAAAAAAACAGTACCCTGCATCCAATTTTCCTAAGTGTTAACATTCGTACTCTAGTACTAACTAAATGTCTTAGTCCACTCAGGCTGCTCTAATGAAGTACCATAGACTGGGTGGCTTGTAAACACCAGAAATTTATTTCTCACAGTTCTGGAGGCTGGAAGCCTGATAAATGGGTGCCAGCATGGTTGGGTTCTGGTGAGAGTCCTCTTTTGCATTGCAAACTGCCATCTTTTCTGTGTCAGCAGGGGGTGGAAGGGGCGAGGGAATTCTCTAGGACCTCTTTTTATAAGGGCACTAATCCCATTCATGAGGGCTCCACCCTCATGCCCTAATCATTTTCCAAAGGCCCCACCTACACATACCACCACATTGGGGATTAGGATTTCAACATATGAATTTGGGGAAACAGGGAACATTCAGTCCATTGCACTAAACATCAGAGTTTGTTCTGATTTCTCCAGTCTGACTACTGATTTTTCTTTTTTTTCTGTTTCAGAATCCCACATAGAATTCAGTTGTCATGACTCCTTAGTCTCCTCCAAACTGTAACAGTTCTGTCTTTCATGACCTTGATGCTTTTGAAGATACTGGCCAGGTACTTTATAGAACACCTTTCAAGTTAGGGTTATCTGATTTTTTTTTCTCATGATTAGATTGAGGTTATATTTCCTGATCTTGAATAATAGTGTCCCCTTGCACATTTTTATCACACAATCTTAAAATCATAAGTGTAATTGCAAAGATATTATTTCCAATCTATTATAAATATCAGCATTTTAAATAATGTTTTTACTTCACTCTTTTAAATGTATTCTAAATACCAAATACCAAAGTGATTTTTAACCATAGTCATTTTATTTTAAAACATATAAACATTTAACATTTTATTCCTTGAATTTGTATTTCTAGTTCATTTCCCTCAGAGAATTTTATCTTAAGGTAATACATTATTTATATGTGAAAGTCCTATAATGCTTCCCCATTAGGCTTCTTTGCAACAAAGATATACTTATAAAGTGAAGTTAACTTTTATTTCCTGTGTCCATAAAACACTAATTATTAAAAATTATTATAATTACTGTACATAAATAATCAAAACAAAATAAATATATTTAAATATTTTGAAAATAATTCATAGTTGCAAAAAGTATTTTTTATTTATATGCAATTCAATGAAATGAATGGGGCTTTTTTTCAGGTATCCATGGATAAATATTACTGTATTGCTAGAAATATTAAATATTTAGCATCAATTCTAATTTTCTTTATATACATAAGGACTGAGAAATCTTTTTTTAATTATTAATTTAAAAAATTTATTTATTTTTAATGAATAATAATTATCCTTACAGATAATTAGCCTTACAAAATTTTGCTGTTTTCTATCAAACTGGTCATATAAATCTAGATCATATAAATAAGAAGATGAGAATTGAAAAGTTTTATTATAACACTGCCATATAATTCTATGGATTCCTTCTGAGTTCCAAACCAAATATCAGACTGATCTCCCAATAAAAATAACTTTGCTCCATTTTTTATTGTGATAGAATTCACATACCATAAAATGCACCCCTTTAAAGTATAAAATTCAGTGGTTTTAGTATATTTTAAAAGTGGCACAATCATTCAGTTCAGTTCAGTTGCTCAGTCATGTCTGACTCTTTGTGACCCCATGAATTGCAGCATGCCAGGCCTCCTGTCCATCACCAACTCCCGGAGTTCACTCAAACTCTTGTCCATCAAGTCAGTGATGCCATCCAGCCATCTCATCCTCTGTCATCCCCTTCTCCTCCTGCCCCCAATCCCTCCCAGCATCAGAGTCTTTTCCAATGAGTCAGCTCTTCTCATGAGGTGGCCAAAGTATTGGAGTTTCAGCTTTAGCATCATTCCTTCCAATGAACACCCAGGACTGATCTCCTTTAGAATGGACTGGTTGGATCTCCTTGCAGTCCAAGGGACTCTCAAGAGTCTTCTCCAACACCACAGTTCAAAAGCATCAATTCTTCGGTGCTCAGCTTTCTTCACAGTCCAACTCTCACATCCACACATGACCACTGGAAAAACCATAGCCTTGACTAGATGGACCTTTGTTGGCAAAGTAATGTCTCTGCTTTTCAATATGCTATCTAGGTTGGTCATAACTTTCCTTCCAAGGAGTAAGCGTCTTTTAATTTCATGGCTGCAGTCACCATCTGCAGTGGTTTTGGAGCCCAGAAAAATAAAGTCTGACACTGTTTCCACTGTTTCGCCATCTATTTCCCATGAAGTGATGGGACCAGATGCCATGATCTTAGTTTTCATAATGTTGAGCTTTAAGCCAACTTTTTCACTCTCCTCTTTCACTTTCATCAAGAGGCTTTTGAGTTCCTCTTCACTTTCTGCCATAAGGGTGGTGTCATCTGCATAGCTGAGGTTATTGATCTTTCTCCCAGCAATCTTGATTCCAGCTTGTGCTTCTTCCAGCCCAGCGTTTCTCATGATGTACTCTGCATATAAATTAAATAAGGAGGGTGACAATATACAGCCTTGACGTACTCCTTTTCCTATTTGGAACCAGTCTATTGTTCCATGTCCAGTTCTAACTGTTGCTTCCTGACCTGCATACAGATTTCTCAAGAGGCAGGTCAGGTGGTCTGGTATTCCCATCTCTTGAAGAATTTTCCACAGTTTATTGTGATCCACACAGTCAAAGGCTTTGTCACAGTCAATAAAGCAGAAATAGATGTTTTTCTGGAACTCTCTTGCTTTTTCCATTATCCAGCAGGTGTTGGCAATTTGATCTCTGGTTCCTCTGCCTTTTCTAAAACCAGCTTGAACATCTGGAAGGTCACAGTTCACTTATTGCTGAAGCCTGGCTTGGAGAATTTTGAGCTTTACTTTACTAGTGTGTGAGATGAGTGCAACTGTGTGGTAGTTGGAGCATTCTTTGGCATTGCCTTTCTTTGGGATTGGAATGAAAACTGACCTTTTCCAGTCCTGTGGCCACTGCTGAGTTTTCCAAATTTGCTGGCATATTGAGTGCAGCACTTTCACAGCATCATCTTTCAGAATTTGAAATAGCTCCATTGGAATTCCATCACCTCCACTAGCTTTGTTCATAGTGATGCTTTCTAAGGCCCACTTGAGTTCCACATTCCAGGATGTCTGGCTCTAGGTGAGTGATCACACCATCGTGATTATCTTGTTCATGAAGATCTTTTTTGTACAGTTCTTCTGTGTATTCTTGCCACCTCTTCTTAATATCTTCTGCTTCTTTAAGGTCCATACCATGTCTGTTCTTTATCGAGCCCATCTTTGCATGAAATGTTCCCTTAGTATCTCTAATTTTCTTGAAGAGATCTCTAGTCTTTCCCATTCTGTTGTTTTCCTCTATTTCTTTACATTGATGTCTGAGGAAGGCTTTCTTATCTCTCTTTGCTACTCTTTGGAACTCTGCATTCAGATGCTTATATCTTTTCTTTTCTCCTTTGCTTTTCGCTTCTCTTCTTTTCACAGCTATTTGTAAGGCCTCCTCAGACAGCCATTTTGCTTTTTTGCATTGCTTTTCCATGGGGATGGTCTTGATCCCTGTCTCCTGTACAATGTCATGAACCTACGTCCATAGTTCATCAGGCACTCTGTCTATCAGATCTAGTCCCTTAAATCTATTTCTCACTTCCACTGTATAATCATAAGGGATTTGATTTAGGTCATACCTGAATGGTCTAGTGGTTTTCCTTACTTTTTTCAATTTAAGTCTGAATTCGGCAATAAGGAATTCATGATCTGAGCCACAGTAAGTTTCTGGTCTTGTTTTTGCTGACTGTATAGAGCTTCTCCATCTTTGGCTGCAAAGAACGTAATTAATCTGATTTCAGTGTTGACCATCTGGTGATGTCCATGTGTAGAGTCTTCTCTTGTGTTGTTGGAAGAGAGTGTTGCTATGACCAGTGCGTTCTCTTGGCAAAACTCTATTAGCCTTTGCCCTGCTTCATTCCGTATTCCAAGGCGAAATTTGCCTGTTACCCCAGGTGTTTCTTAATTTCCTACTTTTGCATTCCAGTCCCCTATAATGAAAAGGACATCTTTTTTGGGTGTTAGTTCTAAAAGGTCTTGTAGGTCTTCATAGAACCGTTCAACTTCAGCTTCTTCAGTGTTACTGGTTGAG
This sequence comes from Bos indicus, assembly GCF_029378745.1. NCBI lineage: Eukaryota > Metazoa > Chordata > Mammalia > Artiodactyla > Bovidae > Bos > Bos indicus. The sequence goes on along the minus strand of NC_091789.1, from coordinate 18,545,565 downwards.
GCATAGGCTTGGATTACTGTGATATTGAATGGTTTCCCTTGGAAACGAACAGAGATCATTCTGTCATTTTTGAGATTGCATCCAAGTGCTGCATTTCAGACTCTTTTGTTGACCATGATGGCTACTCCATTTCTTCTAAGGTACACTCATTACCACTATCCAATTCCAGAATAGTTTCATCACACCAAAAAGAAATTCCTTGCACATTAGCAGTCACTTATAATTTTCCCTCCCGCCTACCCAACCCCAGCCCTTGGCAACCACTAATCTTTCTTTTCTATGGATTTTCCTATTCTGAGCATTTCATATAAATGTAATAGTATAATGTGTGGGCTTTGGCGTTTTTATTTTTTTTGCTTTTCTCAGTATTTTCAAGGTTCATTGTTTTTATGGCTTAATAATATTCCATTGTATGGATGTATCTCATTTTCTTTACCCATTCATCAGTTGATGAACATTTGATTTGTTGCCACCTTTTGGTCATTGTGAAAAGTGCTGTGATGAACATTTGGATGAAAGTTTTTGGGTGGACATATGTTTTCATTTTTCTTAGGCATATGTACCTAGAGTAGGATTTTGGGGTCTTATGATAACTCTATGTTTAACCTTTTAAGGATGTGCCAGACTCTTTTCCAAAGTGGCTGCAGTATTTTCCATTCCTACCAGTAGCTTGTGAGCTTTCCAATTTCTCCACGTCCTTGCCAAAGCTTGTTGGCAAAATCTGTCTTTGATTATCTGCATCATAGTGGGTGCCAAGTGGTATCTCTTTGTGGTTTTGATTTGCATTTCTTTGATAACTAATGATAATGAGCAGTTTTCATGAACTTATTTGCCATTTGTATATTCTCTTTTAGGGGTTTCTCCAATGGCTTAGCAGGTAATGAATCCACCCGCAATGCAGGAGATACAGGCAGATGCAGGTTCGATCCCTGGGTGGGGATGATCCCCTGGAAGAGGAAATGGCAACTCACTCCAGTATCCTTGCCTGAAAACCCCATGGACAGAAGAACCTGGTGGGCTACAGTTCATGAGGCTGCAAGAGTTGGCACGACTAAGTGGGGGCATCACAGCAGCAATCCTGAGCTCCACTCATGCCCTTTTCCAGAAAGGCACATTGGTGTCCCATGGGCCCTTTGAAAATATTAAATAAATATTCTTTTTAGAGAAATATGTCTATTCAGATCTTTGTCCACTTTTATTTGGGTTATATGTCTTTTTGTTACTGGGTTTCCCTGGTGGCTCAGTAGGTAAAGAATCTGCCTGCAATGCAGGAGACCTGGGTTTGATCCCTGAATTGGGAAGATCCCCTGGAGAAGGAAATGGCAAACCAGTCCAGTATTCTTGCCTGGGGAATCTTCATGGACAAAGGAGCCTGGCAGGCTGCAGTCCATGGTGTGGCAAAGAGTCAGACTCAACTGAGCAACTAAGCACACACACACACTTATTGTTACTAAGTTGTAAGAGCTATATATATATATATATATGTATTCTAGATACAAGTCCCTTATCAAATATATGATTTGCAAATATTTTCTCCCATTCTGTATGTTGTCTTTTAACTTTTTGGTGGTATAATTTGCAGTACAAAAGTTTTAAATTTTTCTGTAGTCCACAAAAATTTTGTGTATCCTTTTTTTTTTCTTTTGTCACTTGTGATTTTGGTGACCTGTTTAGGGATCTGTTATCTACTCCAAGGTCACAAGGATTTACAACAGTGTTTTCTTCTAAGAGTTTTTATAGTTTTAGCTCTGGGTCTCTTGCCATTTCCATATGAATTTTAGGTTCAGTATGTCAACTTCTGCAAGAAAAGCTAGTTGGGATTTTTTTAGGGATTGTACTAAATTTGTAGATCATTTTGAGGAGTATTGCCATCGTAACAATATGTCTTCTGATCCATAAACAAGGAATGTTTTTCCATTTATTTAGGTTTTCTTTTATTTTCATTCAGTGACTTTTATACTTTTCAGTGTGCATCTTACACTTCTTTTGCTAAATTTATTCCTAATCATTCTTTATTGCAAATGGAATTTTCAATTTGATTTTCAATTTGTCTGTTAGTGTGTAGCAGTACAATTGATTTTTGTATATTGATCCTGTATCTTGCAACCTTGATGAACATGATTACTAGCTCTACTATGGCTTTTGAGTAGATTCTTTAGGATTTTCTGCATATAAGATTATATTATCTTTGAGTAGGAATATTTTTACTTCTTCCTTTCCAATTAGATGCCTTTTTTTTCTTTCTCTTGCCTAATTGGCTTGACTAGAATCTCTAGTACAATGTCAAATAGAAATGGTGAGAGTAGCTATCCTTATCTTATTCCTGATCTCTAGGGAGAAGGCTCTCAGTTTTATGCTGTTAAATCTGATGTTGTTGTTCTTGTTCAGTTACTCAGTCATGTCCAACTTTGCAGCCTCATGGACTGCAGCACACCAGGCTTCCCTGTCCTTCACCATCTCCTGCAGCTTGCTCAAACCCATGTCCATTGAGTCAGTGATGCCATCCAACCATGTCATCCTCTGTCATCTCCTTCTCCTCCTGCCTTCAATCTTTCCCATCATCAGGGTCTTTTCCAATGAGTCGGCTCTTCACATCAGGTGGCCAAAGTACTGGAGCTTCAGCTACAGCATCAGTCCTTCCAGTGAATATTCTGGTTTGATCTCCTTGCAGTCCAAGTGACTCTCAAGAAGTCTTCGTCAACACCACAGTTCAAAAGCATCAAGTCTTCTGGATTCAACCTTCTTTGTGGTCCAACTTTCACATCCATATATGACTACTGGAAAACCATAGCTTTGACTAGATGGACCTTTGTTGGCGAAGTAATGTCTCTTCTTTTTAATATGCTGTTTAGGTTTATCATAGCTTTTCTTCCAAGGAGCAAGCGTCTTTTAATTTCATGGCTGCAGTCGCCATCTGCAGTGATTTTATCTGTGGGTAAATCTGTTGTTAGCTGTGGCTTTTTCATAGATGTCCTTTGTCAGATTGGGGAAATTACTTTCTATTTCTAGTTTGTTGAGTGTTTTTATCATGAAAGGATATTGGATTGTGTCAAATGCTTGTCCTACATCTACTGAGATGAGCATGTGGGTTTTGTCTTTTGTTCTACTAATATGGCATATTACATTGATCGATTTTCATATTTTAAACCAATCTTGAATTCCCGGGGAAAAAATTTCACTTGATCATTGTATGCAATCCTTTTTATGTGTTGTTGAATTCAGTTTACTGATATTTTGTTGATGATTTTTTTATTGTGGTTAAACACACATAACATAAAATTCACTATTTCAACTATTGCAAAGTGTCCAACTCAGTGACATTTAGTACATTCATAGTATTATGCAGTCATCATCACTATTTAGTTCCAGAACATTTCTATCACCCCAAAAGGAAACCCCAGACACATTAAGCAGTCACTCCTCATTCTCCCCTCTCCTTTGCCCTTGGCAACCATTAATATAATCTCTGTCTCTCTGAATTTACCTGTTCTGAATTTTTTGAGAGTTTTTATATCATATTCATAAGTGATATTCTCTGTAATTTTTGCCCAGGGGTGAAGCGAAAATAACTTGAGTGAAATCCTTTCTATTTAGAGAATGACTATTTCAAATTCCTTATCAGGAAAAGGGAGGCCTAGCCTTTCTGTAAAACACAATTATTCACAGGCCCCTTTGTACCCACTTCATTTGGCAAGAGAGGGAGGTGGGCAGAGGAAAGAAGGAGAGTAGTCTTTCAGCTTTGTCTCCCTTCTGTTGGATATAGATAGAGGACTTTGGAATGAAGGCTTCTTTGCATGGATTCGGGGAAAGTGTGAACATTTATCTTCCTTGCCTTCTAATCTCCCCTTTCTGTTACTGTGTTCAGCCCCCAGTGGCCTCAAGTAGCCAGATCCCAGGACAATATCTCTCCGGTCTCTGCTCCTCAGCTGGAGCCTTTACCCTGAGACTACTCTCAAAATTTGTTCCCTTTTGGATGTCCCTTGCCTACAATCCTTGCTAACTGGCAGATGGCATCCATTTGCTTGAGCCACATGCTCTTGTTTGGTAAGGTCTCCCTAAGGTTTGTCCAGATTCCCTGACCATGATGAATGTCAGGCCCTGAAATTGTAAAAAAAAAAAAAAAAAAAAGGTGAAGTTGTAAAAAAAGGTCAAGAAGGAGGTATTTCTGGAGGGCAGTGTTTATGAAATTTTCAAGTAATGCACATAGGCAAGTTTGTCATTTGGTGAAGTAGACTTAAAGAGTGGAAGTGAAAGGTTACTCCCACCTTCACAGCACCCTTCATAGCCCAGTCCACCCTGCAGCTTTGTTGAGAGCTAAAAGTCCTTGGATGGATTTGGTGGTGGGAAAGGTTTTTTTCTCCAGAGAGGCTTTCTAGCTCACAGTTCTCCAGAGCCCAAGGACACTCCCAGACTCAAGATGATGTCATTGGAGTGTTTTTAGATAGAGAATTTGAGACTTACTCTGACCTCATGTGCTTTGTGTTTCCAGCCGAACTCAAACTTTCCAAGACTTAGGTTCATTTACCTTTAGCCAAAAATTCCCTTTTTTGGCTCCATGTCTAATTACACTTGAGATTCTAAGTCTTCTTGGCCATCAGGTACCACTTGATCAAAAGTACCACCCATTTAGGTGAGGCCAATGTATCTGACATCTCCTTTGAAGTTCAAATAGGGTCGGAAATGAGTGCAGTATTGCTCACATGATGTCAACTTCACATATTTGAAATACAGTGTGTGACATTTGACAAACTCAAGCACATGGTAAGGCAGCCATTCTGCTTATAGAGCCAAAGATTCCACTCAGGAATAGGGAAATGACTTCCCATTGACGGTTTGCTTCTCTGTTGATGGTGGACTCAGACTAGGGAGCTCTTTGATGAAGGGTCTGAATGCTATTTTCAACTCTTGGGAAAGTTGTGATCTATTTGAATGATTTCAGAATTTTAGTAGGCAGACCTTCCCTCATCACTTGCCCTCACTCTGGGGGAGAGTTCCACTGAAGGCATAAGTTGTTTTTTTTTTTTTTCCCTGACTCCTGCCTGGTTGATAAAAGCTACTAGTTGTATGTGTGTAATTTGCTTCTCCCTGAAGACTACTCCAGATAGCTTGGGCTTGGCCAGGCAAACCGGAGAAGGCAATTTCCCTACAAGTAAGCTCTCACTTTCCCCATCTTCACCCACAGCAGGCCTTAGAGCACTCTTTTTCATCGAATCAAAATGAGACCACAGAACCCTCAGTTCAGCACCCCTGGCAGTCTGGACCAGTTGCCTGCAGTTGGTATACAAAATAATAATAGTAGCTAATGTCTTGTTATGATACTATTATTATTATTTTTATTTGACAGATAAGGAAACCAAAGCCAAGGGAGGATAAGTTATCTTTCCCCAGGCAGAACCTGGGCTGGACTTCTGGTCTGTCTGACTCCAGAAACTACCTCTTAACAAGTACACTATAGCAACTCATTCATTCACTCAATAAGTATTTAATCAGCACCACTTATGTGTTAGCACTGTTTTAGGCACTGGGGATATGCCAGTCAGAAGATCATCTGGTGGATCATGACACTATGTGGGCTTCTGGAAGAGAGAGGTCTTCTGGGGATTAATGACATACATTGGAGGATACATCCATTCGCTAGCAGGATGAGGGATCGCAAAAATGTGAGAGCTCCAAACAGGAGCACAGGCAGTGTATAAAAACCTCAAGCTGTGAGGCAAATGAAGGTAGAGTTTGACCTTAGCCCTGGTCCTAACAGTGTCCTGTGTGCTGAGTATAGGCTGTGGCCCATGCGCCAGTGCTTGAAGTGGAGAACATGTCCCATTTGTCTCTATCACTCTGTGGAGGCCAACCCACCCAGAGCCCCCTAACCATAGGCCAACCTTAGGTTTCCACGTCTGCTCACCTGTTTTGCTTTTAGTAGCTGAATGTGTGGAGAAGGCAATGGCAACCCACTCCAGTACTCTTGCCTGGAGAATCCCAGGGACGGGGGAGCCTGGTGGGCTGCCGTCTATGGGGTCGCACAGAGTTGGACACCACTGAAGCGACTTAGCAGCAGCAACAGCAGCAGCTGAATGTGTGTTGTTCATGGCTCCTTGCAAGAAACACTGTTAGTCGGTCACAGGTGGTGCTGAGGTCACCCCTACTATAGATACATTTCTCCCTTGTAAAGGGCAAAGGAGATATAGATCAAAGGACACCTGGGCCCATGTGCTTCATATGGAGACCCGGGTGAGCTGGAAAGGAAGGAGGAGGAGGGAACTGGGGCAGGCTAGAGCCATGCCATGATTTATTGGCTTGTTTTGCTCCTGCACTTCTGTTTACCCAGCTGGGCCTGCTGCTGCCCAGGGTCCCGGCATGTGCACAGCCACTCTGGCCAGTCTTTATGGGAGTGTCAGAGAGAGTGTGGTCTGCACCAGCTCCTGGTAAAACTGAGGCAGTGGAATTTGTCTTTGATGGTTGCAACATCCCTGCCCATTGGGCCTTTTCTCATCCTCCTGGGGCACCCGCTCCCAACACACGTATCCTAGTCCCAGCCACAAAATCCTTTGAGTCTTTTTCTCCTTAGTGGAGCCTGGCATCACTCAGGCATCTAAGACATACCTATGTTAACAGGTAAGCATCTGCCAACAGCCTCAAGCCTAATTCTTCTAGCATTTAAAAATGCTGGGCACCTCTTTAATTAATCCATTCAAGGGAGATAAGAACAGAGTGCCTCAGGAGAAGAAATGAAACAAATAGCTTAGAGAAGAGATGAAGGTTTAAGAACATGAATCAAGTCCCTGGTCTTCTAGGCCAGTCTTCTAAATTCTGGCATCTTGATAAATCTCGTTGACTGCTTTAAATAGAGAAGTCTTGGCAGCCCCAAAGTAGAATGATTTCAGAACTCTGTGTGTGCATGTGCACAAGACAGAGAGAGAGAGAGGGAGGGGTGAGACAGAGAGATGGTGGTGGTGGTCAGGATTTGAGATTTAAAAGGCCCCTCCACGTACATGTGGTCAATGACCTGTCAGTGCATAGAATCAGCTCTGTGTGTGCTGTGCTTAGTCACTAGTGATGTCTGACTCTTTGCAACCCTGCCAGGCTCCTCTGTCCACAGGGATTCTCCAGGCAAGAATGCTGGAGTGTGTTGCCATACCCTCCTTCAGGGGATCTTCCCAACCCAGGGATCCAACCCAGGTGTCCCACATTGTAGGCGGATTCTTTACCATCTGAGCCACCAGTGAAGCCCAAGAATACTAGAGTGGGTAGCCTGTCCCTCCTCTAGGGGATCTTCCTGACCCAGGAATCGAACCAGGGTCTCTTGCATTGCAAGTTGTTTCTTTACCAGCTGAGCTACCAGTGAAGCCCCAGAATCAGCTCTACTTTTCTTAAATACCAACCAAAGCGATTTAGCAGCAGCAGCAGCAACCTGAAACCAAACAGAAGAAAGTAGCAACTGTGGCAGAGGGCCCTGGGTCTTGAGTGAGCACCAGAGTGGGGTGGTCCTGAGTGGGAGTTTTAAACCCTAGTGCTGGTGGCGCTAGTGGTAAAGAATCTGCTTGCAATGCAGGAGACCTGGGTTCAGTCCCTAGGTCAGGAAGATCTTTTGGAGAAGGAAATGGCAACCCATTCCAGTATTCTTGCCTGGAAAAAATCTCACGGACAGAGAAGCCTGGTGGGTTACAGTCCATGGGGTCACAAAGAGACAGACACGACTGAGCACACAGGTATGTACTGCTGCTTATTAACTCTTTGACCAGAGGCAAGTTGCTAGCTTAGCTTAGCTTCTCTTGGTCTTCATTGCTGTGGATATCAAACGTGATAAAGTCTGTCAGACACTTAGCACCCCATCTGCATGATCAGTACATGAGGGCTGTGATGATCAAGGTGAGGATTCTGAGGAACAGAAGCTGGGACACCTGAAAGCTTCAGCACTTTTGATGTTCCTTCCTAGTGTTCCCACAGTTGAAAGGAAAATGTGGAAGGTGGACACAATCCAAGCATCCACTGATGGATGAATGGATAAACAAAAAGTAGTATACACATACAACGGAATACTATTTGGCCTTAAATAAGAAGGAAATTCTGACACATGCTACATGGATGGACCTTAAAAACATTATGCTAAGTGAAATGAGTCAGTCACAAAAAGGTAAATATTGTATGATTCCACTTACATGAGGGACCTGTAGTAGTCTGATTCATGGAGACAAAGTAGGATGGTAGTTGCCAGGAGTTCAAGGTAGGGGGGAAAGGAAAGCTGTTTAATGGGTACAGAGTTTCAGCTCTGGAATATGAAGAGTTCTGGAGATAGACGCTGCACAACCATCTATCTCCAGAAAGATGTAAATATATATGCCACTGAACTGTACATTTAAAATGGTTAAAACGGTAAGCTCTATGTGTGCGTGCGTGCATGCTAAGTTGCTTCAGTCATGTCCGACTCTTGGCGACCCTGTGGACTGTAGCCCACCAGGCTCCTCTATCCATGAGATTCTCCAGGCAAGAATATTGGAGTAGGTTGCCATGCCCTCCTCTAGGGGATCTTCCTGACCCAGGGATTGAACCCACATCTCTTACATCTCCTGCATTGGTAGGCGGGTTCTTTACCACTAGCACCACCTGTATGAGAATGGATGGGATTAGGAATGTAAGTGTGAGGAATGAGAGAAGGGAAAAGCACAGTAAATAGATGAGTGCTCCAGGGAAAGCCTTGCTGGGACTCCACTATGTTCTACCCTACTGTGAGAGGGTAGCTAATTTCCATAAAGGGGCAGAGACAGAGAAAACAGAAGTAGAAGAGGATGATGGCCTGGGGTTGTCAATGCCAAAGAAAAGATGCAAAAGAATGGAGGTTTCTGAGCTCTGAAAACGTAGCAAGCTAGGAAAGAAGGCTCCATCCCAAGACTATGGTCACCTGTGGTGAGCACCGAAGCCCACGTGGACCACAGCTGCAGCCAGGCGGGGAGACCTTAGCTGTGGAAGAGGAGGTGCCTTAGGCTGGCCTGAGATTAAAAAAAAAAACAAAAACGGCAGAAATTCATGAATGCAATCACCTCAACTCTCCATTGCTTCCAAAATAGAGTGTCTGGGACCAGCCTCTCCACTTCTTCCAATCGTGCTCCCTCTGGCTCCACGGGCCCCTCAGGGATGCCCTTTCCCTGCAGCTGGGCTGCCTGGTTTCCCTGAACAAGAGGATGTGGAGGCGAGTCTTCCAGTCCTCACATCCCCAGCAGCCCCGCCTCCTGGCTGGACCATCCTGGCCCCTGTGCACATGGCGTCTGTCCATGTGGACACACCTGAGTCCAGGACCAGCACAGGCTGCAGGGCTCCCAGCCCAGGCACGGAGGTAATTAGGCACGTCTTCTCTGCTCCTGAAGTAATGTTTATTTGTCTTCTAAATTCTGCCAACCAAAATGGCTTAGGCTGTGACTTACCATCACACCGTTATGTCATACTTCCTTACTGCTTTTATGACCAAGAAAGACTCCAGGCACAGTAGCCATATTATGTCCCAGCAAACTCCTGCCCAAATTAAGTCCCTGTTTCTGGTCCCTGTCACTGGTCAAAAATGACATCCAAGTATAATTGCTGTTTTAGGGGCACATTTTAGGGCAGAGGCAAAAAATAATGAATGTACCTTTTTCTGACTGAATTTGCATCTGTGTTTTTACCCTCTCCTGGCAAACATGGTTTATGTTTATTTAAACAGCCCTTAATAAAAATGTACAGCTGCAAAGCATCTTACTGCTCAATGCTTTCTGGTTAAGAAAATTGCCCATAATCATAGTTGACTTTCCTATTCGTAACAGAATATTACTTTTCACTGATGCATGGCTGCGGCCCAATGTGTGAACATTATAAACGCAGTGGGAGGCTTATCTGAAGTTTCAAGCACTTCATTCGTTCATTCCTTCAGTCAATCAACAAACGTGTGGGGTGTAGGACCTTTTAGAGCACAGGGGAAAGGCACCACATGAGAGGCATGAGAGACTGTGTCAGGTCACCAATATGGTGAAGATAACCACTGTCAACCACAACTGATGTGTCAAGATTGGCTGCAAAGGGTTGCGTCAATAATTTGTTGCTGATGATAGTGAATGTACCAAAATTGCTGAATGATTTACTTTAGTTGTAAATTGGAGTGGATTCAAGATTATCTTTATGCTAACAGTGTCATTCTCACTTGCTTGTATTTCAGTATGTTTTAATGAGACTTAAGAGAAAAGAGTCTAATTACCAGCCAGCATGCTAAGAACCGTGTATTCCCTGAATATACCCATGGGAGTTTGTCATGCTTGTGAACGTCATCTGTCGTTGTATCACAGTTTAGAATTGTTGGAGGGGCACAGAAGGTGCGTGTTATGAGGAGGAGTAGAGAGAGAGGAACCTGGGGAGGTCTGATGGGTAGGTGGCACTTTTCAGAGCTTGAATAAACACATTTTCGACCAGATTGCTCCAAATTTTGCAGAGCTAATTATGGTTGGTATCATACAGCTACTGTTTATTGACTAAGTTCCAGTCTTTCCCCTGTTACAGAGATGGGATCTTAAAGTAGTGACTTTCAGCACATACTTATGACTTTAGCCTGTCTTGGAGAAGCCATAATTATGTATCTCACAGTCGACTGCTCCTGGTACTGGCTGCATTGCATGTTGAGCTCCTTAGAAATGAGAATGTGACCCAAGAGGCAGTTTCCAAGCTAGGCTTCATGGAGTGATTGTATTGTGCACCTCATATATCTGTCTTGGAAAATAGATGGAAATTTTCAGTAAAGACTCAAACTAGAAAAGGAACTTACTAATAATGACCTTGATATGCTATCTCTGTGGCTTCCCTGGTGGCTCAGTCAGTAATGAGTCTGCCTGCAATGCAGGAGACCTGGGTTCGATCCCTGGGTCAGGAAGATCCCCTGGAGAAGGAAATGGCAACCCACTCCAATATCCTTGCCTGGAGAATTCCATGTATAGAGGAGGCTGGTGGGCTACAGTCCACGGGATCACAAAGAGTCGGACACAATTGAGTGACTAACTTTCACTTTCATGCTATCTCTACTGGGTGTGGGGGGGGGTGTTGAGGGTACAGAGAAGGGATGCCCGTGTTGCCTTACTTTTCCAATATAAAATGTATTTCTGGAATTAACCAGAAGATAGATGGAATAATACCTCACAAGCAAATAGAACAAGCCATTGGCTTGGTGTTCTGATTTGAAGGGTACTGGAAATGTTTCCCCACCCCTGAAACTATTCTTCCACTGGTGCTTGATTTTCTAACATTAGAAATTGTGGTAGGATTACTTTATTTGTTTAAAAACTATGCTTTGTTCTTTAAACCGTTTTTCTTTTTTCAAACATATGCTTTGGGAAAGGAGGATACTTTTTTTAAAAAATAAGAAGCACATTCAGGAATGAACTGGAAGCCTGCTAGAACTGTTGTTCAGAAGACCAATTGTGTGGAGATGCAACCTCAGTAATTAATCAGTGAGAAGCTAGCCGCCAAATATCTGATGAGAGGGAGGAGGCCCTCTCCTTTGAGGGGGGAAAATGACTCCCTTCTGATTGAAAAAGCACCATCCCAGACCTTCTTGCTGCTGACATGCAGATGTACATCTGGCTGTAATCTCTCACTCCCTGCTAGCTTTTGCCAAACTGTGTGGAACAGAAATCTTGTTTCTCCCCCATGTAAGGAGACAGAGAGAAATTGAATAGTTACATAGTTAAAATTCTGAGCACTGGCTAGGAGAAGGAACATGCCCAAAGCAATAAAAAGACTCTCACTTAAAAACTGTGACTGAAGAAAGATTCGAGCAGTTTAAACAACTGGTTGAGTTGATCTGGGTGAAGAGAGTAGGTGTCTCAAAGCCACAGACAAGTCTTGATACGCTGCAGACAAGCCAAGAAATCTTCAAATTGTGTTAAATCTACTCAAGGTTGTTGAACAAGATAGAACAAATGCTTGATAAAATTTGACAGGATTTATTTGCACCTAGGTGTCTGTGTTTCAATACATCTTGCTCTAAATTTTATTTTCTGTGGAGTTGTCTTAAATGTGGGTTTATTTATGAGTGAAAGCAGAAATGAGCCAGGAAATGTGCTCTGTTCCCTCCCTTGGAGCTGTCCCACTTAAGGGAAACCTATCATTCTGTCAGAGTGGTGGCAACTCACCCAAACTGCAGGACTAGCACATTTAGGAGGAAAATCACACCCTGTGAAGTTTTGTCTTCAAAATCTGTTAACTCACAATTCACAAGTGACAGCAAACACCCCCACGCCTATACCTTTGGATTAAATACTGCAGCCTTCTTTAAAAGTGAAAATGTCCCTGGGAAGGATAACATATAAAGTTAGTAGGTCCTTAATACGGTGGTTCCCCAAACTGAGTATTTATCAGAACCATCTGACACCACATCTTTCATTTCTATTGAGAACTTTAAAAATGCAGGAAAGTATAGAAAAGAATATAGCAAACATTTGTGCTTCTGTGCAGAGTGGAAATACACTATTTACTTTGTCTTCCATTAAAAAAAATAGAATACTTTAATAGAACAGACTTTTAAGTAGTTTATTTTTTAAAACAAACTACAGGAAAAGTTGGAGTTCCCTTAATCTCTCACTTCTCGTCCATCCATTTTCCTTAATTTGATACGTTTTCTTCCAGGCCATAAATAATACATTAAATTTGTATCCACTCTTTAAATTCAGCATTATATTCTTGAGAGCAGTTCATGTGGGTGCATAATGATCTAGTTGTTTTCACTGCTGAACTGTAACCTATAGTACAACCATGACATTTCATTTATTCATTCCCCAATTGATGAATTTTTAGGTTGTTTCCGTTTTTTTTTCTATTAAAAACAACTTGCAGTGAACACTGGTGTCCATGTATCTTTGCACACTGGGTAGTGAAAAATTCTCCAGAGTATGTACCATTTAGACAGTAGAATGGGATTGCCAGCTTAAAAAGTATGCACACTTTTAGTTTTCTGGGTCTTAGCAGATTGCTTTCCAAAATGTCTACCAAATAACAATCCCACCAGTGATCTCTGTGGTCCCATGACAGCATACCATTGGCAACTTTCGAGTTTTAATTTTTGCCAATCTGACAATTAAAACTGATATCCCCCCTTAAAAAATGTCCCTGAATATTAGTGAGGTTGAGTATCTTTTCATATATTTATAGGTGATTCTAGTTTCTTTGGTCTATTGCCTGTTAGTAATCTTTGCCTGTTTTTCTTTTGGGTTGATTGCCTTTTTAAAATTGATTTATTATATGTCCTTTAGATGCTGCTTCTTTTCCAATTTTTGCAAGGCAAATATCCCCTCCTACTATATGGCTTGTTTTAACTTTATTGTGTTGCCTTTTTGCTGTAGACATTTTAATATTTAATACAGCCACATTTATCTATATTTTCTATTAAACTTTGTGAGGTTTTGGGTGTGATTAATGAATTCTTCCATACTCTGAGACTATAAAGGTATTCTATATTTGCATCAGAATGTTATGAAATTTTGCTTTTAATATTTAGATCTTTAATTCATTTTGGACTGATTTTCAGGCAGGATTTGAAGAAGTTATCTAATTTTTATCTTTTCTCACAAGGATCATTTTAAAGCCATTCATTGAAAAGTCTCTATCATATTCTCCATAATTTATAATCAACCTCTGTTGTATATCCCGTTGTCTTAGATTCATATGAGTTGTTTTTAAACTCTTTAGTATTCCACTGATTTGTTTATCCATCTGCCAGTATCACACCACACTGTTTTAATTGCTATAACATTATAATAAATGTTGAGAATCTGCCCCCCTCCCCATTGATCTTCACAATTGTTTTGCCTATTCTTGATGCCTGACTCTTCTGTATAAATTTTAGAATCAACTTGTCAGGAGCCATTAAAAATCCTGGTGTGATTTTTTTAATATTTAGTTTGGGGCGTGTCAGGTCTTAGTTGTGGCACATGGGATCTCTCCTCATGGCACATGGACTTCTCTCTAATTGAGGCACCTGGGTTTAGTAGTTGTGGCACGTGTGCTTATTTGCCCCACAGCATGTGGGGTCTTATTTCCCCACCAGGGATTGAACCCCCATCCTCTGCATTGGAAGACAAAGTCTTAACCACTGGACCACCATGGAAGTACCCCTGGTGTGATTTAGACTGAACTTGAATTAAGTTTATAGATCAGTTTGAAAAGAGTTGCCATCTTGATGTTGAGTCTTCTCATACATCATCATAGTCTATCTCTCCTTTTTGAGGTTACCCTTTTCTAAGCTTTTAATTTTCATATAATTATGAAATCATAGGATGATGGAAAATGTAGTATAGAAACATCTCCTCTACTGTTCACCCATCTTCTCACAATGATTGCATCTTGGTTTTTCAAACAACTTTATTGAGGTACAACTGATATAAAAAACACTGGACATATTTAATGTGTATTATTTAACTGGTAATTTGATGAGCTTGAAGATATGTGTATACTCATGAAACCATCACTACAATCAGCTATATGACCCCTCTGAAAAATTTTTTTTGCCTCCGTTTTTGGCAGTTGTCATTCTTTTGTCATTAGAAACTTAACATGAAATCTACCCTCTTAACGTGTTTTTAAGTGAACAATGCTGAATTGTTGACTATAAACAAAGTATTGTAGAGCAGAACTCCAGAACTTATTCCTCTTGCATAACTGAAACTTTGTCAGTGATTACATTTCACATAACTAGAATACAGTATCAAAATGAGGAATTTGACTTTGATTCCATGTTTATGTATACTTCTAAGCCATTTTATCCTGTGTAGACTTGTATAATCACCACTGTAATCAAGATACAGAACTATTCCATCACCACAAAGATAGCCTGGATGCTATGCTTTTATAGTTACATCCATCCCATCTCTGACTCCTGAAAACCACTAATCTGTTTATCTCCACAATTTTGTCATTTAAATAATATTATATAAATGGAATCATATAGTATGTGACCTCTTGAGATTGTCTTTTTTTATTCAACATAAGTCCTTAGATATTCGTCCATGTTATTATGTGTATCAATGGTTTTCTCTTTTTTGGATTATGTCACTTTGTTGAACCATTCACCTATTGATGCATATTTTAGTTGTCTTTGTTTTGGGTGTTTTCTGATTGTTCTGTCTTTTGTTTCTCTATTTTCATTTTCTTGTTTTCCTGTGCATTACCTGAACATTTTTTAGAATTTCATTTCCATTTATCTACAGATTTTTTTTACTGTATCTCTTTGGATAGCTATATACATAACTTATCACAGTCTATTGATGTCACCATTTATCTACTAGAGGAAAGTATAAAATTTTTGCTTCTCTTTATGACCCCCTCCCCCTCAGTTTATAGTATATAAATAATTGTCTTAAATATTTCTTCTACATACATTGAGAACTATCAGATGTTTTTACCTTGTGCTTCAATCATCAAACATAATTTAGAAAACTCAGGAGAAAAAAAAAAAAAGAAAACTCAAGAGAAAAAGGAAAGCCTATTGTATTTACCCATATTTTGTTCTTTGTTGCTCCTCCCTTCCTGATATTCTATGATTCCTTCTTTTATTATTTCTTTCTGTCTGAAAAACTTCCTTTACCATTCTTTTTGTTGGCTGCTCCACATTGCTTGTGGGATCTTAGTTCCCTGAGCAGGGATTGAGCCTGGGCCCTCCACAGTGAAAGCCCTAAGTCCTAACCACAGGACCACCAGGGAATTCCCCCTTTAACCATTCTTTAAGGGTTGGCTTAAAGGAGAGATAAGAAAGCCTTCCTCAGTGATCAATGCAAAGAAGTAGAGGAAAACAATAGAATGGGAAAGACTAGAGATCTCTTCAAGAAAATTAGAGATACCAAGGGAGCATTTCATGTAAAGATAGGCACAATAAACAACGGAAATGGTATGGACCTAACAGAGGCAGAAGATATTAAGAAGAGGTGACAAGAACGCACAGAAGAACTGTACAAAAAAGATCTTCATGACCCAGATAATCACGATGGTGTGATCACTCACACTCACCTACAGCCACACATCTTGGAATGCAAAGTCAAGTGAGCCTTAAGAAGCATCACTACAAACAAAGTTAGTGGAGGTGATAGAAGTCCAGTTGAGCTATTTCAAATCCTAAAAGATGATGCTGTGAAAGTGCTGCACTCAATATGCCAACAAATTTGGAAAACTCAGCAGTGGCCACAGGACTGGAAAAGCTGTTTTCACCCAAATCCCAAAGAAAGGCAATGCCAAAGAATGTTCAAACTACTGCACAGTTGCACTCATCTCACATGTTAGCAAAGTAATGCTCAATATTCTCTAAGCCAGGCATCAACAGTGTGTGAACCGTGAACTTCCAGATGTTCAAGCTGGATTTAGAAAAGGCAGAGGAACAAGAGATCAAATTGCCAACATCCATTGGATCATAGAAAAAGCAAGAGAATTCCAGAAAAACATCTATTTCTGCTTTATCGACTATGCCAAAGCCTTTGACTGTGTGGATCACAACAAACTCTGGATAATTCTTCAAGAGATGGGAATACCAGACCACCTGACCTGCCTCCTGAGAAATCTGTATGCTGGTCAGGAAGCAACAGTTAGAACTGGACATGGAACAACAGACTGGTTCCAAATAGGAAAAGGAGTACGTCAAGGCTGTATATTGTCACCCTGCTTATTTAACTTATATGCAGAGTACATCATGAGAAATGCTGGGCTGGATGAAGCACAAGCTGGAATCAAGATTGCCGGGAGAAAGATCAATAACCTCAGATATGCAGATGACACTGCCCTTATGGCAGAAAGTGAAGAGGAACTAAAAAGCCTCTTGATGAAAGTGAAAGAGGAGAGTTAAAATGTTGGCTTAAAGCTCAACATTCAGAAAACTAAGATCATGGCATCTGGTCTCATCACTTCATGGCAAATAGAGGGGGAAGCAATGGAGACAGTGAGAGACTTTATTTTCTTGGGCTCCAAAATCACTGCAGATGGTGAATGCAGCCATGAAATTAAGAGATCCTTGCTCATTGGAAGAAAAGCTATGACCAACCTAGGCAACATATTAAAAAGCAGAGACATTACTTTGCCGACAAAAGTCTGTCTAGTCAAGGCTATGGTTTTTCCAGTAGTCATGTATGGATGTGACTGTTGGGCCATAAAGAAAGCTGAGCACCAAAGAATTGATGCTTTTGAACTGTGGTGTTGGAGAAGACTCTTGAGATTCCCTTGGACTGCAAGGAGATCAACCAGCCAATCCTAAAGTAAACCAGTCCTGAATATTCACTGGAAGGACTGATGCTAAAGCTGAAGCTCCAATACTTTGGCCACCTGATGTGAAGAACTGACTCACTGGAAAAGACTCTGATGTTGGGAAAGATTGAAGGCAGGAGGAGAAGGGAACGACAAAGGATGAGATGGTTGAGTGGCATCACTGACTTGATGGACATGAGTTTGAGCAAGCTCCAGGAGTTTGTGAAGGACAGGGAGGCCTGGCATGCTGCAGTCCATGGGGTCGCAAAGAGTCGGACACGACTGAACAAATGAACTGAACTGAACTGAAGGGTTGGCTTACTATTGACAAATTCTCTTAACTTTCCCTCATCTGAGAATTCCTGCAGGTCACTTTTGTTAGATGTAGAATTCTGTGTTGGTAGTTCTTTTCTTTCAGCACTTGAAAAATATTGTGTCACTTCCTTGTGACCTCCGTAGGTTCTGGAGAAATCCACACACATTGGAATTGTTTTTCCCTTATAGTTAAGGTATCATTTATCTCTAGCTGCATTCAAGATTTTTTCTTTGTATTTAGTTATCATAAGTTTGACTATGTATGTCTGCCTGGATTTCTTTGGGTTTATCCTTTGGGAGATGAGTTTTTGTTCAATCTTGAGTGTGATTTGTAACTATGTAACTAGGTTTTAAGCATGGAAGCAACAAGATCTCACTTATATCCTTAAAAGATAACTTTGGCTACTGTGTAAAGAAAAGATGCTAGAGGGACAACAAGGGACTTTGAAAGATCAGTTAGGTGGGTAATGCAGTAGCCTAGGTGACAGGCTATAGTGGCTTGGATTAAGATGGTAACAAGTGAATATAGCAGTACATGTAGAGAGAAAGGGGCAGATTTGAACTCTATTTTGAAGAGAGACTTGAAAAGACTTGAAAGATTCATCATATGGGGGCTGAGGTTAAGGAGAAGAGGAAAAATCAGGTTGATGTCTTATTTGGGGCTAGAGTAACTATGTGGATGATGATGCCACTTTCTAAATTATGGAAGACCAAGATAGGAGTATATTTTGGGGTGAAATTAAGAGTTCTCTTTGGGTCACATTACATTTAAGATTCTGTGACAGATATACAAACAGATATTCCAAGAAGGCAGTTGGATACGAGTGTAAAGTTCAAGAGGTGATGTCAAGATTGTAGAGATAAATTTAAAAGTAACCTGCATATAGATACTGTTAAAGTCATGGGAATGTATGAGATAATCTAGGGCATAGTGACGTTAGAAAAGACGACTAAGCCTTTAGCCTTGGGATATTTTAACATTTAGAGGTCAAACAGAGAAAGACAGCAAAATACCCCTGTTTGGCTGTATTCAGAGCAAGGCAGTTTTGCCATTGTGAATCCGTATTTGGGCAGGAAGATCAGAATGATAGCAAAGAGATACATTGGCTCTTGGAGAGCTTGAGGCAGAAAAAGTGAACTAGGAGATGAAGACCGACAGGAGATGCAAGGAAGAAAGACTCATGCCTTTGGGGAAAAAAAGGACTTGAGCTCAGTTTTCTAAAACAGGGCCACATAGCATAAGCTGAGAGCCCCTTGCAAAATCTGACCCGGGGAGGGGGGGGGGGGGAAAGTCTGTGGAATCCAGAGAGTGCAGTGAATTTTGCAATCTAAATTCTTGACTCACGATTGTGGATGGATAGAGGAGTTAATAAAAGAGTCAAGTTGTGATTCCAAAGATTGTGCTCTTTGGTACAGAAATACCTCATTCCTTTGGCGGCAGCAGTAGAAACTGACAGAAGTCTCTGTTTGAAGAAGACCTTCAGTTCAGTTCGGTCACTCAGTCGTGTCCGACTCTTTGCCACCCCATGAACTGCAGCACGCCAGGCCTCCCTGTCCATCACCAACTCCCGGAGTTCACTCAGACTCATGTCCAGCGAGTTGGTGATGCCATCCAGCCATCTCATCCTCTGTCGTCCCCTTCTCCTCCTGCCTCCAATCCCTCCCAGCATCAGAGTCTTTTCCAATGAGTCAACTGTTCACATGAGGTGGCCAAAGTACTAGAATTTCAGCTTTAGCATCAGTCCTTCCAATGAACACCCAGGACTGATCTCTTTAGAATGGACTGGATGGATCTCCTTGCAGTCCAGGGGACTCTCAAGAGTCTTCTCCAACACCACAGTTCAAAAGCATCAATTCTTCAGTGCTCAGCTTTCTTCACAGTCCAACTCTCACATCCATACATGACCACTGGAAAAACCATAGCCTTGACTAGACAGAACTTTGTTGGCAAAGTAATGTCTCTGCTTTTGAATATGCTATCTAGGTTGGTCATAACTTTCCTTCCAAGGAGTAAGCGTCTTTTAAGTTCATGGCTGCAGTCACCATCTGCAGTGATTTTGGAGCCCCCCAAAATAAAATCTGACACTGTTTCCCCATCTATTTCCCATGAAGTGATGGAACCAGATGCCATGATCTTAGTTTTCTGAATGTTGAGCTTTAAGCCAACTTTTTCACTCTCCTCTTTCACTTTCATCAAGAGGCTTTTTAGTTCCTCTTCACTTTCTGCCATAAGGGCGGTGTCATCTGCATATCTGAGGTTATTGATCTTTCTCCCGGCAATCTTGATTCCAGCTTGTGCTTCTTCCAGCCCAGCGTTTCTCATGATGTACTTTGCATATAACTTAAACAAGGAGGGTGACAATATACAGCCTTGATGTACTCCTTTTGCTATTTGGAACCAGTCTGTTGTTCCATGTCCAGTTCTAACTGTTGCTTCCTGACCTGCATATAGGTTTCTCAAGAGACAGGTCAGATGGTCTGATATTCCCATCTCTTTCAGAATTTTCCAGAGTTTGTTGTGATCCACACAGTCAAAGGCATTGGCATAGTCAATAAAGTAGAAATAGATGTTTTTCTGGAATTCTCTTGCTTTTTCCATGATCCAGCAGATGTTGGCAATTTGATCTCTGGCTCCTCTGCCTTTTCTAAAACCAGCTTGAACATCAGAAAGTTCACAGTTCATGTATTGGTGCAGCCTGGCTTGGAGAATTTTGAGCATTACTTTACTAGCGTGTGAGATGAGTGCAATTGTGCAGTAGTTTGAGCATTCTTTGGCATTGCCTTTCTTTGGGATTGGAATGAAAACTGACCTTTTCCAGTCCCATGGCCACTGCTGAGTTTTCCAAATTTGCTGGCATGTTGAGTGCAGCACTTTCACAGCATCATCTTTCAGGATTTGAAGTAGCTCAACTGGAATTCCATCACCTCCACTAGCTTTGTTCATACTGATGCTCTCTATTTTTTTCCTGTAGCTATATAAAAAGCAAATCAGGTCATATTCTTTGAATAATTGATTGGACATTCTTTGGGATTTCATATATGTGTTTGCCAATCACTCTCTGGCCTCCCCTCCAATCCCCCACATTAGCCTTTTACTCCTCCTCACCAGAAGATACTCTCCTGGAAGGTTAATCTCCTGCTAGTGTTTCTACTGTACTATATTATGTTAAATGAGTGATCATTTCCTTCCTGGCCTTGAGTTACAAAATGCTGTTCTGTTGCCCAAGTCTTGGATAGTGTGGGCTCCAGGAAAAGGGTGGTGGCAGAAATGAGATTGCCAGATAAAATACAGAATGCCCAGTTAAAATCTCAATTTAAGGTACCCAAAGATTTGTTTGGTATAAGTATATCCCAAGTATTGCATGGGACATACTTATACCCAAAAAAGTCATTGTTGATCCGAAATTCAATTTTAACTAGACGTCTTTTTTTCCCTTCTAAATCTGGCAACCTTAGGTAGAGGGGAAAAAAAAACTCAGTGTGATACAAGCAGTTTCTCAGTGCTTTTCATCCAAAACTTACCAGATGTTTCTTCGATGGACTTTCAATTTGCAAAAGGAGAACATAACTAACTGATTAAGTCAAGATTAGACTGCAAATCAGTGCTAAGGGTGGAAATGTAAGTTTTCAAGTTCTCCAACACATGATCTAATTCAGTGGTCTCTTTATCAATAATTTATTGGCTAGGAGGAAGCAAGATTAGAATTATCACAAGGCACATATCCCCATGAAAAGTAAAATTAAAAAAGAATCTAAAGGCAACAACTTTTAAGGTCTTAATTTTCTCTAGACTATGAACATGACTATGTTTAGTCTCTAAGATAGTATTTCTCAGTGTGGGGTCCTTGGACAACTTGCATCAGAATCATTTGGAAAGCAGTCTGTAAACACAGACAGTGAAGATAATAGATCCTTTCAAGGACTGAGCCCATGGTCTTTTTCTCACCAACACCACAGTCACTTCCTCTATCTCCAGAGCCTTTAGTTCCACTAATAGCTTTTATTCAGAGGATCTCAATGACAGAGGGTTTGTGGGTTATTTTTAGGGCTTTTTTTTTTTTTATTACACATTACAAAAGCAAAATTGTTTAAAGAAAACACTGTTAAAAGGCAAAATTGAAGAGGGATTTGACACCTCTTCCTAACACACCCAAATACAGGTATCCAAAATAACTGTTAAATGTAAGAGAACAGATGACTTATCTCACCTATATTAAATCACAAATTTAATCCGATCTTGGAAACTGAAAAAGTCTCTATCAGCTTCGTCTTGCCTTGGTGCCTAGTTAGTCCATAAAATTTATTCTCTACTTTTCCTTTTCCTCTCTACTCTTCCTCCATGAGGACTAATCATATCTTAATAATTTGGTACCAAGCCACAGTATAATTGCTCCAGGTCAATACTGTACCTTATCAGGCTGGGGGGCAGAAACTATTATAAAAAATTAAAAAGGATGAGGTCAAGAGGTACAACTTGAGTTTCAAAGCATCTCTAGGATGTGTGTATAACCAGAATGCCTTTTTAAATTGAAGAATTATGATTACTGTCTGTTAGAGCAAAGCAAATGTGTTCAATCAATCTGTCTTTTCACATTTATAGCAAACAGCCTCACACTTGGTCAATTCCTTAATCACATGCTAATAAAAATAACATAAATACTTTAGTAACTCACCCCATGCTACTAAAATGCAAGTAACCCAAGATGGCTTGACTATGTTGTTCTCATCTTGTTTTATCACCAGGGACTCGTTTCTTCTTACTTAGCCTTATGTGCTGCCAGTTGATACTTGCCTAAATATTTTCTTCATACTCAGAACATTATAGTTACTTTTTAAGGCTTCAAATATTTCCAACTAATTCTAGAAATACGTGAGGTACGCCTGAAACGCCGACAGCTGTAGCTTAGATCCAAAATAGTCAGGCTTGATCTAGGAGACACATTGAGCAAACAGAACCAGGAGTTTGAAGGTGACAGCTGAACAGGCATCAGTAGGAAACTGCCAGGTGCTTAGTTGATCCAGCTAAGGATGGGAACAGACAGATTCCATTTCCAGAAATAGAACCGAGGATGCCAACAAGTCACGGGATATATGTGATAGCTCAAATCTCCCCTTCCATTTTCTGAGGAGTTTGGGGAGATCTCAAGAACCTTAAAGCTTAAACTGTGAAAATGTGTCTAATGATCTAATGTCTAATGTGTCTAATAATCTTCAACATCGACTTGTTTAGCTCTTATTATTTTCAAGTCACATTGCTGGGCACTATGGGGGAATACCAAGAGGTTTATAATACAGGCTCTACTCACACAGAGTTTTCACACCAGTTGAGGAAATGACACAAGTATGGGGAAATCCTATCTTATGAGGGATTAGGATCCTGGTGAGCAAAAATAATAATAATTTATAAACAAAATACTCCCCAGAAATTCCTTTGAAATGCACTACATTGGAGACAGACATATTTTTCAGTAAGCCCAACATGGATTTGTTTTAATTTTTCCCTCCAACTTTATACAGGATAAGTCTTTCTCTAGTCAAGAACTAAGCTTATTAACTTGCATTCTGGGACCCTATTGAATTTGTAAAGCATATATATTTAAGCATGATAGTCACACAATGAGAGGCAAATTAGAACCAACACCATTTGAGGGATTCACATCTTCCAGTTCACATTAACTCCAGACCAAAGCTTATTGAGTGGGATGGTGAATAGAATTGCCCACTTGATTTAAATTATTCCCCCCTCTAGTTCTCTTTTTAAACACTGACAAATTTGTATAAGTGTTTGCTTATGATGTACCTCTCCATACCCATGTGAGAAGGCAAGCTTCATCATTTATTGACTGTACAACCTTGGCCAAGTGAACCACACCAAGCATCGATTCCCTCAGCTGTAAAATGAGGATAATGATTGCATCTTCCTGACAGGATTGTTCTGCTGATCAAATGCAATGATGCTTACAAAACTGCTTAGCCTGGCACTTAGTAATATAAAAGTCCCAATAACGGTGAACTATTCTAAAAAAAAAATTATATATATATATGTAGACTGGTTAACCATTATTGAAGCTTTTATTTATATAAATATGTACAAAATTGCCGAGGTTTTTTGGCCAGGGGGAAAATTGCTTTTTATTTTTTATTTGTCTTTTTTTCAGCTTCATTGAGGTATAATTAAGTATACATCATGGGGATTTGATATACATATACAATGTGAAAGGATTCCCAGCATCTACTAATAGTTAATTAACATATCCATCACCTCAGATATGTATCTTTTTTGGGGGGTAGAATATTTAATCTCTATTTTCTTAGCAAATATCAATTATACAATACAGTGTTATCAACCAAATTCACCATATATAATATTAGATCCTCAGACTTTATCTTATAGCTGAAAGTTGGTACCCTTTTACCAACCTCTCTCTACTTTCCACACCTCTCAGCCTCAGGCAGCCACTTTTCTACTCTGTTTCTAAGAGTCTGACCTTTCTCTTTGGATTCCACATGAAAGTGATATCATGAAGTATTTGTCTTTCTCTACTTGTTTACTTCACTTGCCATAAAGTCCCTCAAGGTTCATCCATATTGTCACAATGGCAGGATTTCCTTCTTTCTCATGGCTGAATAATATTCCATCATTTATATATGCCACATTTTCTTTACCTATTCATCCATCAATGGACAATTAGGTTGTTTCCATATCTTGGCTATTGTGAATAATACTGCATTGAACATGGGTGTCCCTTGGGCTCCAAGGAGATCAAACCAGTCCATCCTAAAGGATATCAGTGCTGAATAATCATTGGAAGGACTAATGCTTAAGGTGAAACTCCAATACTTTGGCTACCTGATACAAAGAACTGACTCATTGGAAAAGACCCTGCTGCTGGGAAAGATTGAAGGCAGGAGAAGAAGGGGACAACAGAAGATGAGATGGTTGGATAGTATCACCAACTCGATGGACATGAGTTAGAGCAAGCTCTGGGAGTTGGTGAAGGACAGGGACGCCTGGCATGCTTCAGTCCATGGGATTGCAAAGAGTTGGACATGACTGAGTGATTGAACTGAACTGAACATGGTGTGCATATATCTCTTTGATATCCTGTTTTCATTTCCTTGGATATATACCCAGAAGTGGGATTGCTGAATCATATGGTAATTCCATTTATAAGTTTTTGAGGAACCACCATACCATTTTTATAGTACCTGTACCAATTTATATTCCCAGCAACAGTGAACAAGTGTTCCCTTTTGTCCACATTCTCACCAATACTTATCTCTTGTCTTTTTGATGATAGCTTTTCTAAGAAGTATGAGGTGGTACCTCATAATAGCTTTGATTTGCATTTCCCTGATGATTAGTGATGTTGAACACCTTTTCATGTATCTGTTGGTTTATCTGTCTTCTTTGGGAAGATGTCTATTCAGTTTTGCTGCTCATTGTTTAATCCAGTTTTTTTTTTTTTTTTTGCTATAGAGTTGTAGGAGTTTAAATATTTGGGCTATTAACACTTTATAAGATATATAATTTGCAAATATTTCCCCTTTTCCTTAGGTTGCCTTTCATTTTGCTGATGGTTTCCTTTTCTGTGCAGAAGATTTTTAGTTTGATGTAGTCTGTGTTTTTGGTGTCATATCAAAAACGTTATTGACAAGACCAATCTCAAGGATCTTTTTCTATTAAGTTTTAGGGTTTCAGATCTATAATTCAAGTCTTTATTATGAATTGTTTTTGTGTATGATGTAAGATGGGGTCCAGCTTCATTGTTTTGTATGTGGCTGTCCAGTTTGAACAACACCATTTATTATCCCTTCCGCATTTTGTATTCTTGCCTCCTTTGTCATGAATTAATTGATCATATGGGCATGGGTTTGTTTTGGGGCTCTCTGTTTTCTTTCATGGATCTGTGTCTGTTTTTATGACAACACCATACTATTTTAATTACCATAACTTTGTAATATAGTTTAAAATTAGAACCTATGATGCTTCCAGCTTTATTCTTCTTTCTCAAGCTTGATTTGGCTATTTGGGTCTTTTGTGATTACATACAAATTTTAGGATTTTTTTCTATTTCTGTGAAATATACCATGAGAATTTTAATAAAGATTGCATTGAATCTGTGGATTGCTTTGGGTAGTATGGACATTCCAGCAATATTAATTCTTCCAATTTATGAGAATGGGATATCTTTCCATTTATTTGTGTCTTCTTCAATTTCTTTTCATCTTTAATGTCTAATAGTTTTCAGTGTACAGATTTTTCACCTCTTTGATTAAATTTATTTCTAAGTATTTTATTCTTTTTATGCAATTGTAAATGAGATTGTTTTCTCAATTTCTCTTTCCTGTAGTTCATTATTAATGTATAGAATGCAATTGATTTTTGTGTATTGATTTTGTATCCTACAACTGAATTTATTTATTCTAGCAATTTCTTGATGGAGTCTTTGATGTATAGTATCATATCATCTGCAAACAGAGACAGTTTTACTTTCTCTTTCCTGATTTGAATGCCCTTTATTTCTTTTTCTTTCCTAATTGCTCTGGCTAGGACTTCCAGTATTATGTTGAATAAAAGTGTTGAGAGAGGGTGTCTCTATCTTGTTCCTGATCTTAAAGGAAAAGCTTTCAGCTTTTCACCATTGTGTATGATGTGATCTTATCATATATGACCTACATTTATTATACTATGATAATCCCCTCTATACCCAGTGATTTGAAAGTTTTTTAATCATGAAAGGATGTTGAATTTTGTCAAATACTTTTCCTGTATCTATTGAAATGATCATATGATTGTTATCTTTCATTATGTTACTATGGTATATCACATTGATTGACTTACAGATGTTGAACTAGCCTTGCATCCTTGGAGTAAACCTCACTCGATCATAATGTATGATCTTTTTAATGTGTTGCTGAATGCAGTTTGCTAATATTTTGTTGAGAATTTTTGCATCTGTGTTCATTAAGGATGTTGACCTATATTTTTCTTCTCTTGTGGCGTTTTTGTCTGATTTTGATATCAAAGTAATGCCAGCTTCATAAGATGAGTTTAGAAGCATTCTCTTCTTTTTAAGAGTTTGAGAAGAATTGGTATTAATTCTTCTTTAAATGTTTGGTGGAATTCACCCATGACACCGTCTGGTCCCTATCTTTATTGGGATCTGTTTGATTATTGATTCAATGTCCTTACTAGTAATTTGTTCAGATTTTCTATTTCTTCGTGATTTAGTCTTGGTAAATCTAACTATAGTTTTGTTGTTTTGTTTATCTTTTCAAAAAGCCAGCTCTTAGTTTCATAGATCTTTCATATAGTCCTTTTAGTTTCTATTTCATTTATTTCTGCTCTGATCTTTATTATTAGCTTCCTTCTAGTAACTTTGGGGATGGCAGAGGATGAAATGGTTGGATGGCATCACTGAATCTACAGACATGAGTTTGAGCAAGCTCTGGAAGGTGGTGAAGGACAGCGAAGCCTCGTGTGCTGCAGTCCATGGGGTCACAAATAGTTGGACACGACAGAGCAACTGAACAGCAACTAACTTTGCACTGAGTTTGTTCTTTTCTTAGTTCCTTGAGGTGTAAAGTTAATTGTTTATTTGAGCTTCTTCTCTTTTTGTAATGTAGGCATTTATTGCCATTGCCTTCCCTCTTAGAACCTCTTTTGTTGCATTGTATAACATCCCATCATTAACTATTACAGAACATGATTGTACGTGGTGTATCAAATGAGAGAGACATGCCTTATCTGTTGAAGAAGTTCAAGGGAGGGAGACATAACTGGATGTATGTTGGCAGGGAGGGGTCCAGGGTGAAGTGATTTTGAACTTGCTGAGGAACGGATAACACTGGAGAATTGGAGGGGTGAAAAGGAGTGGAGGAGCATAAAGAAAAGCAAGGCATTAATGAGTGGGGATGCTCAAGAGACCACAAGTAAATGGGGATGGGTGAGGAAGCTTATGTAGCAGAACATTAAGAGTTGGTGTTGGAGGGGAAAGGCAGGACCTATGCCAGGCTATGATTCTGGAGAAATTATTTGAGATTTTTCACTCAAAGGTGATAGGATGATAAAACTTATCTAAATACACTTTCCAAATGCAGCTCACAGCCACTTCTTACTGGAAGACTTGCTGGACCATTTCCCCTCCTGGATCTCATTCTTCCTTTCCCAAATTGTGTTGATACTGATTGCTCCTCCCCAACAATAATTTTGACCTTAACCTTCTGCCACCTCATCTTGGGAACTCAATGTTTTCTCTCTGTGTGTGGCGTTGTGGAGGCGGTGGGGTGGGGGGGGGTGCAGTGGAGAGAGATATTTTCTCTGAAGATACAGTCCCACATTCTACTTCCTGTCTGCCATACAGAGCTTAGCACAATGTGGGTTCTGAAGGAAAAATCTGTGAATTAACTCAGTGACTGATTATGAACATGCCTAATTAGAGCAGGAAAAACAAAGAATCCCATAGACAGGGTGATGCTGGCTTTGTGAAGAAAGTAGTAAAATAAAAGAAAGATGGACAGGCTTACCTGTCATAAGCTCATTCCTGAAGGTCTATAGTCAAGTCTTTTTTTCTAACATTTTCCTAAATATCTTTGCCTAAGTTAGTCAGGGACCTGCCAAGCCAAACAAAGGCTAGCTGCCTGACTCAGATAACTGATGTAATGGCTGCAGGGAATGGGGGGCTGGCCAGGAAGAGATGTCCCAAGTGTGGCCCTGTGGGGGAGACCAGCTTCCTCAGAGTCCAGAGGAGGAAGAGAAACAGCCTCTATCTTTAATCACAACTCTTCAAAAAACAAGCTCTGCTGAGAGCAGCAGACTCTGGAAGAAAAAATAGTCTTTGCAAAGGAAACTTTTGTCTAACCTGAGGTCAAGCCCAGGAGTCAAACTGTAAAAGGACTGGAAGGGAGACCCTGGCTATGAAATGAAAGAAGAGAGCCTGTTACACCCTTAGTTCCAAAGAACCACATCACCATGATTGTCACTGTCTGTCTTCCCAAATGCTCATCAAATGGAATTACCCAGCTGTGACAAATCTTCATTTGTCCAATGTGGAAGATCCATGCTTTTCTCATATAAATCTGCACATTATCCTGGTTTGCAAAAGCCTCCAAGCACACCAACAGAAGAAGTAATTTGAAATAGATTCTGGTTAGAACTTGTCCTCTTCCTCATATTTAAGATGATGTCATCTCTGACAATGATACCTGATACCCTGATACCTGTCACCCTCACCAGGCCCCCGCACTGCTTTCTGGATTCCCAGCTGAAACTGTTCCTAAGACCCCCAAATGACCCTTTCCTGCACCTCCACCAATCAGAATCCCATCCATCAGACCACCCATCTTGTGCAGATGTTGGGGAGAAAGCATTTTGATTTAAGTAATGTACACTAAGGTGTAAGTGAGATCATACACAAACCAGCCCAGGTGTGTTTGCATTTCCAGAAGGGCCATCCTAAGAAATAGAATTCTAAACAGTCAAATTTCCAGAGTTATTTCAGGGTGTTGTGTGATGAGACAAGACTTATTGGGCCAACTCAAAAACACCACACGGGTAACCACTTCAGCCACATCTGATGCCGTTCCCTTCACTTGGAATGTTTTGGCCTCTCCTGTCTCTCTCCCTCTAAGTCCTATTTTTCCTTTGGGGCTCAACTTGAGTCTTACCCATGAAGCCTGCCCAGAGAGCACCTGGCTTGAATTTCTCGGAAGTCATTGCTCCTCACTTGTTCCATCTGGGTTAGTTTGGTTTCTTCAAGCAGATCCTGAGCTCTGAGAGAAGGAATAATGTTTTAAATTTCTTGCCTATATTCCACAGCTACTGGCATGATGCTAGGCTCACAGGGAGTGTATAAGAAATGTTCATAGTAACTATCATTGTTTTCCCACATGTTATCTAATTTGAGTCACAGCAACTCTGTAAGGTAGGGTGTCGCTCCTCTTGATGTACAAAGAACTTGGTAGGGGGAACACTGCTGAAATGGAAGAAGCTCATTTAAAATCTCTCCTCCCCACCTTTTTTATGGCATTCTCAATTATTCAGTCAATACATGACTTTTGACTTTGACCAGTATGACCAGCACTGTGCTGTCAGAAAAGTAAAGAAGAGACAGACTTGGAGCCCTGCCTTCAAGTTAGTCATGGAGCGGTGGCTCCAAATCTGGTTGATCATCATGAATGCTTCAGGAACTTAACACACAGACTCCTAGTGATCTCCAGACATTCTGATTCAGTAGGTCTGGGATAGGGCTCAGGTCTTTCCTCACAGTCGCTTGAGAAATTCTGGCAATCAGCCATGTTTGAAAACCACTGCTCCAACTAACCATATGCTGGATGGGCCTGTGGAGATAATTAAGTCAGGTGTTTCCTGAAGAGTAGGGGGCACACCACAGAGGCACACAAACTTTTTTTAAATTATTTTATATTTATCTCAGTGTATACTAGAAAAAATAGAGCTATTTCATAAAACTAAAAAGTTTCTTTTTATTAAAAATGCATTTAATTCTGGCATGTGCTGTGGCATGGATGAACCTTGAAGACATTATGCTAAGTGAAATAAGCCAGACACAAAAGAACAAATACTATATGATTTCATTTAAATAAGATACCTAGAGTAGTTAAATTCAGAGATATGGAAAATAGAAGGGTAGTTGCCAGGGGTTGGGGGAAAGGGGACTGGGGAATTAGTGTTTAATAGAAGTGGGCTTCTAGTTTTGCAAGATGGGAAGCGTTCTGGAGGTGAATGATGGTTATGATTGCTCAACATCGTCAATGTACTTAAGGTCATTGAGCTGTGCACTTTAATGTTTAAAAAGGCAAATTTTACGTTATGCCTGTTTTGCCATAGTTTAAAAAATGTATTTAGGTTAAAAAACAAGATAGAAAAATTTTAAGTAAGTAAAAGTAGAGGGAGGTTGCAGATACAGCAAACATGAAGATGCTACACAAACGACTGGTATTCGAGAAGCATTGTCATTTCACTTTCTCTTCTTACTTCGGAGGACACCAAGGCTCAGAGAAGGAGACAAACTTGCCCTATGCTACATATTGAGCCAGAGGCAAGGCCCAGACTAGCACCCAGGTCCCCTGACTCTGTCAGTATTTTTTCATTCCTATCATGTAATTAGTTGCTAAAATATTGTGGCGTAGGCAACAGACATGGAAGGTACACCATGTCTGCCAGAGAAGTCAGAGAGAGCTTGATAGAGGAAGTGGAACTTGACATAGGCCCTAAAAATGGAAGGATTTGTAAATCGGAGGAGATGGAGGGGACGTGCACACAAAGACCCAGAAGCAAGAATGTGGGTGGTTTGTGGTTTATACTGACACAGTGAAGCCGGAACCGTGGCTGGAGCAGTAGGTTTATGCTCTGAAATAATAGATGGTTCTTGAATGATAGGTTAATTTAGACTTGATTCAATAAGCAAAAGGCAACTCTTGTAGAATTTTGAGCACAGGTATAACATGCTGAAAGCAGGCTTACTGAAGGATCTGGCAGTAGCCAATGGGATGGATAGCATGGAATCAGACCACTGAGTGGGCTCTTCTAGGAATCCAGCCATGATGTGACAAAAACCAGAAGTGAGGTGGTGACATTGGGAATACAGAGGCAGAGTAAATCAAAGGCTAATTCAAAAGCAAGTCAAAGGCAGAACTATCAGAACTTAGACATCTATGAAAGGGCAGATGAAGGAAAGAAAGGAATCTAGAATGACTCCAAGTTTTCTAGGCCTGGATGATGGGGTCATGATATTGCCCTTAACTGAGATTTAAAAAGCTGAAAGAGGAGATGATTTGGAGCAAAGGTGAAACATTTGGTTTTGGACGTAGGGAGTCTGAGGTGAAGATGGAACGTCCAAGTAGAGATGGTCTCCAAGTAGCTTGAAATATGAGATTGGAGCTTGGGTTAGAGGTTAGAGGTTATTGAACTCATTTTAATTCTGGGATACTTTACATGAGGATGGCCTTCCAGTGATATATTCATTTTTATTTAGAATTAATTTAAAAGCATATTGTTTTCATAAAGAAATTGTGGTGTAAGACTTTGAACACAAGGGAACAAGCATTTAAATGCCTTCAAAGCCAGAAAACATCAAGGAAAGGGTGGGAATGGCCCATGTGAATAATTATAAATTTTCTCTTCTGGAAAGAAAAGAGAGAAAAACCATGCTGTAATTTCCAGTTGTCCTTTTTTGGAGCTCTAACGCATAGAAGGATTTAGTGTCCTTGTCACCCAATGCAACCTTTCAAAGAACTGCTGGATGAGTCTTTAGCAATGAACCTTTGGGAACACCTTGTATGGGATCCAGCTCCTCTGCAATTAATGCAGTATGGCAGCTGCCTGAATGATTCATATCAGGGCATCACATAACACCACGTAACGTGACAAAATGAGAATGGAGGGATTGACAATATTTGTGGTATTGTCTGTTAAATACTTGCTCAGTGTATGAAAGGCTATACCCCCTTAAGCATGACTGACAAAGCTCTTGGCCTTGCTAACCCCTCAAAATGTCAGCTCTGATTTCTATGAGTCAAACTAATGGAAAATGGCCGAGTTGGGGAAAACAGCAGGTTTGGCAGATGTTCCAGTGTGCTCTGAGAGCGAGCGAGAGGGAAGATGGTTTGCTCTGGACACACTTACAGAGAAGACCGTGGCAACCTTTTCTTTTAAACCTGTTTCCTGGGCTCAGGGCTGGTCATCAGGGAAGCTAGCCCTTTCGCCTCTCTTCCTATTTTCTGTTTCTCTCCACGGAGCTAGTCTTGCCTCCCAGTGCCCAGCACTATCAGACAGCGCCAGGCCCCCACTGTGCGGCCTCACTAAAGCTAATAACAACTACTGTGTATTGAGAGTTGACAGTATGCCAGACATTGTGCGAGGTGCTTTATATATGCATTATCTCATTTCGTCCTCAAACAAACTTATGAGGTAAGTAGTTATTCCCTTCATCGTACAGATTAAGGAAAGTGAAGTTTAAAGAGGTCAAGTAGATTCCACTAAGGCACAAACCCAAGTCCAGCACTCTTTCCACTCCATCACTCGTTGTCACAGAGAGATAGGAAAGAAAGAGAATAGAACTTAGCCAGCCAAAGCAGCCAGTTCAACTCCAGCAATCAGGAGACCCTCGTATCATATTTTTAAGCAATGAACTTCCCAGAAACCTTTAAATCTAACCCCTAAGCAGACTCCACTGATGGTCTCAGGAAACTGGAAAGATGTTTTATACCCTTGACATCAGTAATAGGAGAATTTGGGCCTGACAAAAAGTTTACTGTCACTTTTTAGATGCTTTCAGATGAGAAAACTATAAGACATATTTTCTTGGGGCTTTTCAATGTATTTTGAATTTGAACCATCTAGCCCCTTCCATTGGAGAAGGTGATGGCACCCCACTCCAGTACTCTTGCCTGGAAAATCCCATGGATGGAGGACCCTGGTAGGCTGTAGTCCATGGGGTCGTGAAGAGTCGGACACGACTGAATGACTTCACTTTCACTTTTCACTTTCATGCATTGGAGAAGGAAGTGGCAACCCACTCCAGTACTCTTGCCTGGAGAATCCCAGGGATGGGGGAGCCCGGTGGGCTGCCGTCTGTGGGGTTGCACAGAGTCGGACACAACTGAAGTGACTTAGCAGCAGCAGCAGCCCCTTCCATTGGAGAAGGCAATGGCACCCCACTCCAGTACTCTTGCCTGGAAAATCCCATGGATGGAGGAGCCTGGTAGGCTGTAGTCCATGGGGTCACGAAGAGTTGGACACTTACCGAGCTACTTCATTTTCACTTTTCACTTTCATGCATTGGAGAAGGCAATGGCACCCCACTCCAGTGTTCTTGCCTGGAGAATCCCAGGGACGGTGGAGCCTGGTGGGCTGCCGTCTGTGGGGTCGGACAGAGTCGGACACAACTGAAGCGACTTAGCAGCAGCAGCAGCAGCAGCAGCAGCCCCTTCCATGACTGATCTGTAACAGAGCCTTAATGCTGCCATCCCTTTCCTAATCTCTTTCTCTTTTTTTCTTAATCTCGTTCTACTAATACATCAGTCTTAAAAGTGGCACATGATTTGAGGGGCACTGGGAAAGCTTTACAATTTGCACTTGAAGTAAAGTGAAGAAGTGAAATGAAGTCGCTCAATCGTGTCCGACTCTTTGTGACCCCATGGACTGTAGCTTACCAGGCTCCTCCATCCATGGGATTTTCCAGGCAAGAGTACTGGAGTGGGTTGCCATTTCCTTCTTCAGAGGATCTTCCCGACCCAAGGATCAAACCCAGGTCTCCCACATTGTAGGCAGACGCTTTACCGTCTGAGCCATCAAGGAAGTCCCTGTTAAATTACAAGTCCTCTGAAAGGGTAGACTATCATTCTTTCTTGAATCATCACCAATTCCTTATTGAGATTAGTTCATCCCATTGTTTTCCAAGATGAGAGCTAAGAACCATGATTCTTGGTCATGTTGAAGGAAGAAAAGGGACAAGGGCTAAGCTGCAACTGGGGCTCTGGAAGGGGGCAATCAAGAGAAGCTTAAGCTCCTTCCCCAATTCATCAATGGTCAGCATCAGCCCTGAGCACATTGCTGTCTGTATAGCTGACCAATGCAGAGCTCAAACTAAGACCCACTGTGCTCTGCCTATGATTCACAGAAGGTAGAAAGAAGATATAACAAAGATATAATAATGCAAGTGCTGTCCTACCTTGAGGAAGCTGACTGCTGCTGACCCAGCCTGAATAGGGCTTGGTTTCAAAGTGTTTGTCCAGCAGTATTCAGGGCTCATACCAAGTGCTTCACCTTCTCTCACTTCACCCACCCTATGCCAAACAGGATAGCTGGCTGAGATGAAGGGAGAGGTCTATCCAGAAAAAGGCATTTTTCTTTGTTTATTTACTTTTCAATAAAACTAACCAGCCCACACAAAAATCAAACCAGCAATTCTGACCGCCTTGTTATGCCCTGGGTTTGGCACTTTCCCCTGTAAGAGATACTCTTGACCACCAACTTTCCCATCTTCGAACTGTAGAACGACACAGCGGGACAGGAACTCCTAACTCATCTAGTTCCACCCTTAGTTGCACATACTGTGGACAGGGAGGCTCAGAGGAGATGGATTTGCTCAAGGTCATGCAGTGAATTAGTTGTGGGCTGGAACCCAGAGGTCCTGATTCCCGGAT
This sequence comes from Bos indicus, assembly GCF_029378745.1. Taxonomy (NCBI): domain Eukaryota; kingdom Metazoa; phylum Chordata; class Mammalia; order Artiodactyla; family Bovidae; genus Bos; species Bos indicus. The sequence goes on along the minus strand of NC_091789.1, from coordinate 18,510,852 downwards.
GAGCCTTCTTCCACTTCACCACATTGTAACCTCATCAACAGCAGACCTCCGATTAAGGGCCTCTTGGCTTACATCCGTTATGGGTTCCAAAGTATTCTCCTAGCTCGCTTTTGGGACTCATTTGGTAATACAAGGCTGTTTGGATAGTGCCTAAGTGTCATCCAGGATTGTTCTTCCCAGATCAACTGCAATCCAAGCCAGGATGGAACACTGCCACGAAGTCAGTCCTCCCTGGCCTCTGCACTATAAGTAAAGGAAAATGAATGTCTCTGTCTTCTGTCTGGGGCTTTCAGATTGCTGAACAGATGTCTGTCTCAAAACAACTCCTTAGATACTGGGCAGGGGAGAAATGGGTTATACACTCTGATAAGGGAGCATAAGCTTTTAGAGTGCAAGAGAGCTGCTGTTGCCTGCTCCCATCTCCCCCATAGGACCAAATGGACAAAATGGTGAATTTTCCCTGTCAAAGATGTATAGAGTCTCCTGACTTGAAATATGCTTGTGAGCCCTGTCTTTTGGGGAAATTGGCCTTTAAGCCTAAGTTTGAGCTTCTCTCAGAAGACCTTACCTGTTTTTCCACCAGGCTCCAGACTCCAGTTTTTTTTCCATTCACATGAAATAACTAATATATCCCCAGTTTTGACCCCAAAAAAGAAAAGTTGCCATTTCATCCAGGTTGCTGAATTCCATATACTTGCATACTTCATTTCCCCATACCCACTGGTTGGTGGCCTGGTATGGGCACTATTTTGGGAGCTCACCTAAGCAAAAAGCTGGTGGCCAGGGAGTCAGGAATTTGAGAATGTCTCTGGTGCTGGGCTCAGCTCCTGTTTCACTCTAAGCCTCAGGCCAGTCAAAGTAATGATCTGGTGTTGCCACTTAATGCTGCAGATGCTTAGTTCCTGCTGGGTCTACTTTCAACAGTTCAAATATAGCAGAGGACACAAGTCGATGCATGTTCCTCAGGAAGGACACACAACACGTGGCCACCCACTCAGCAGGTCCAAAGCTACTTCTTTGTAGAGGCTGACAGCTGCTCTGCTGAGGCCCTCTGGAGGGTCCAGGCAGCCTTCCAAGATGGGAAAAGCCATTTATTCTCCACCATCCCCTTCTGCTGTCAATAGAGAAGCTTGGGTGAGGTGGTCCTACATAGCCCAAGCCAGAGATGACCCTGTGTATGTGCTGTGGAATTTGAGGGCTATGCCTAGGGCCAGCTTCAGGCAAAGCTGACACAGATGACCAGCTATGCATTCTGATGTAAGGGCTGTCTGATAGGCTTCTAATTATCTCTCCTCCACAGCCATTATGCTATCATAAATCTTAGATCAGACATGTCAGTTATGGCATCTGACATCTCCACAGTTCCTTCTCAGAGAAATTATGTTGCCCATGGTCCCTTGCTGAAGAAAACAGACCTAGATTACTCAGTGAAAATGGAGTGGTGACTTCTTAAGTCATGGATGGGCATCTGACTCAGAATAGTCAATGTATTAGCTGTTGGATGACCTTTGTATGACATGGCCTACCAAAAAAAAATTGTACTCAAGAGGACAATGGGAAGTAGCTAAGATGCACAACTTGTCTCCCTAGAATGTAAGTGGGGAACTTACAATATTTAAGTTTTTTGGTAACAGAACCATAAATAAGAAGACACTAGATCAAAGCAGAGACAAACAGCAGTTGGGGGGGGGGTTGTTTCTTTCTTTCTTTTTTTTTTAGTTTTAATTTTTTGCAGTTTTTTAAATAGCTTTTATTTTTTAATTTATATTTTGTTTTAATTGTAGGATAATTACTTTACAATTGTGATGGTTTTTGCAGTTTCTTTTAAATGACAGAGTATTTGATTAGATTTTGGCTATTGAGGAGATAATGAGATTCAATCCTTAAAACGCTCTTACTTCCTGAATGGTGCCAAATCCTCAGTTTCTATCAGAAATTTAGAGGGACATTCATTTGTCTTCATGTAGTTGGGGGTCAGGGTGAGCTATGCAAAAAGTGATCCTTCTGTTGAGGGTGATGGGGGAAAATTCTTAGCACCAGGTCTGCTGCATTCCTTTGGAACTAAATTTAGACTATTGGTTATCCTACCAACCTCATACACACTGTGTAGAAACTTCATCCTCAGTCCTTTTCTCCCATTCCACCCCTTGGCCTAATTCTAATCCAAGGTTGATCATCACTTAATGTGGCCAGCTTTCCATCAAGGAGACCACCCTTTCTCTTTTCGTCTGGGCATTCCAACCCAGGTCAGTCTAGTCAGTCAGTGTACAAGAGGCTTCTGACACCTCGCTTATAGAGAGCATGCCCACTTAGGTCTTTCCTTCAGATCTGGGCCAACATGATTTAGTTCAGTTCAGTTCAATTCAGTCACTCAGTTGTGTCTGACCCTTTGCGACCCCATGGACTGCAACACGCTAGGCTTCCCTGTCCATCACCAACTGCCAGAGTTTACTCAAATTCATGTCCATTAAATCGGTGATGCTATCCAACCATCTCATCCTCTGTCATCACCTTCTCCTCCCTCCCTCAGTCTTTCCCAGCATCAGAGTCAGTTCTTCACATCAGGTGGCCAAAGTATTGGAGTTTCAGCTTCAGCATCAGTGCTTCCAATGAATATTCAGGACTGGTTTCCTTTAGGATGGACTGGTTGGATCTCCTTGCAGTCCAGGGGACTCTCAAGAGTCTTCTCCAACATGGGAGTTCAAAAGCATCAATTCTTCGGTGCTCAGCTTTCTTTATAGTCCAACTCTCACATCCATACATGACTACTGGAAAAGCCATAGCTTTGACTAGACAGACCTTTGTTGACAAAGTAATGTCTCTGCTTTTTAATATGCTGTCTAGCTTGGTCATAACTTTTCTTCCAAGGAGCAACATGATTGCAGATATTCAACTCAATATTCAGTCCTTACACATGGTACCCACACAGACTGATGTTGCCACCAACAGGAGTTGGGCACAAAGCCAGTGTTGACTTTGTGGCAGCTCCAGAAGAAGGCCTTTCATGGGAGATTAAGTATCCTTCCAAGCCTCTTGCCACAATAGCTAGTGTGGATGGTTTTTCAATATTTTTTAAGTCACATAGCCACTCAATGTTTGGGCTCAGTGTTATGGACAGGATGCTGGAAGAATCTTATCCCTGACTTTACCCAAAGCCAGCCCTATCATCTGTTTTCAATCTAGACTGAATTAGCCTGTGATGGGAAGCAGAGGAAGATAAAAATGATACAAAGCCACTGTTTTCAAACCTCTAGCAATCCATGGTGGAAAAGATTGGTGACACTCAGATCACTGTGTCATCATGTGGTAAAAGCTGATGAAGAGTCTCTTCTGGAAATGGAACCTAGATTCTAGACTCCTGAGTAGGCTCATTTGAACCAGCTTGTGAAATTTACCTCTCCATTTTGCTGTTTACAATAGAGGGTAAGTAGGCCCACAATGACAGAGAAAGGATGCTCTAGGTGACATCTCTCAGATCCCTGCAGATGGTGGGAGAAATAGCCGTGGAAGTTCTGGGATAGTTCCAGGGCCCACTGGGGACTAAGTCATACCCCATTTCACTATTGAACCTATACCCAAAAAATTAATTTTGTAGTTTTAATCATAGGAAAAAGGAAAATTTCATCTTTATGTACCCTTTGATTTTTTTTAGTATACTGGGACTTCATGGAAAATTTTGGAGATGGAAGAAGAAAACATCAAAATTGAACAAATCACACACAAAATACTGTACATATTTCTTGAGCTTATCTCTATGACGTGAACTGGATTAGAATGAAGATGACATCTTGGTTTCACAGTTGAAGAGTTCACATATTCTTTTACTTTATCTCCACTTACTATCTGAGTTTCGCCTTAAAGGAATTTATATGACTCTTCTCCTAGGCCATTTGATCTTCTTACATCTTAGTCAAGAACAGATAGGGAGGCACTGAAGTCACCTAGGGCAAGGTCAGGCTTCAGTAACCTTGATCAGTAACCCTGATCAAGACAGCAGGAGCTATTTGGCCTAAGGATTTGTCCTTTCCCCTTGAGCTTCTCAGAACCCATCTGAGCTTGTTTGCCCCATGACTGGCCCAGCAGCCTGGACTCCATGGCCCATCAAGCTGCCCTGTAAGGATCTTCATTCAATGGCACTACTCTCTGAAGTGCCTGCTACCAGATAAACTAAATCAAGTTTAAGTAGAGAAACAAAAGAATATCTGAGTCAGCAAGAGCCTTAAAAATCACCTTCCCAAGAAGTGAAAGTAAAAGTATTAGTTGCTCAGTCATGTCCAACTCTTTGCAACCCCAAGAACTGTAGCCCGCCAGGCTTCTCTGTCCATGGAATTCTCCAGGCCAGAATACTAAAGTGTGTAGGCATTCTCTTCTCCAGGGGATCTACCTGACCCAAAGATCGAATCTGGGTCTCCTGCCCTGTAGGCAGATTCTTTACCATCTGAGTCACCAGGAAAGCAAGAATGCCAGAAAATATAGAAGAAACCATAGAATTGGCAGATCACCCCTGCTTTATGCCCATCGTTATTACTGCCTGTAGTAATACACCAATAGCCAAATGTGTGTGCTATTGTCTGTTTGACTGTATCCACCTTCTTTTAAATTTGTGGTCCTTGGCAGAAAGACTCCTAAATGGATAATATCTCTAGGACCTGGCACAGACCAGGTGCTTAATAAGCAGTGGTTGAATTAATGAATGTGCATGCATGTGTGTATGTGTGTGTTGAAACTGTGTGTATATTACTGCTCCATGTCTGCACTTAGGCTCTATCTATCCCTGCTGCTGGGGCCTCCCTGGTGGCTCAGACAGTAAAGAATCTGCCTGCAATGTGAAAGACTGGAGTTTGATCCCTGGGTCAGGAATATCCACTGGAGAAGGGAATGGCCAACTGCCCCCCATAGGGTTGCAAAGAGTCACAACTGAGTGACTAACACTTTCACCTTTTCATCCCCACTGCTGGGAATAGCATCTCCACTTCTGTCGTTATCCTTTAGGCAGCCTCATTAGCTCAATGACATCTTCCCAAGAGGATCACCTCCACTTAACAAGCAAAGAGTTTACCACTCATTAGATTCTCAGAGCACACAGTATTGTCACTGTAGTTTGATTATTTAACCCTGTTAATGGCTGCTGATGAATTTGGGTAGGTCCCTCCAAGGTAGAATAATTCTTAGTTTCCCAGGGATCTTGTGGAAACGAGAGCCTAATGAAAGAACAACAAATACAATATTAGGTCCTGAAAAGAAGGAGCGATCCTCTGTCCCTTCTCTGAGAGGAACCCCTTGAAATGCAGAATTTTCCTGGCCTGGTCACATAAGTCTGATCACAATCACCTGCCAGCCTACCCCACCTGCTTGTATGATTCTGGGCAAGTCTTAGGTACTTCAGATTCCATATGCTCACCTGTACAATGAAGGGGTTGACCTCTGGACACCAGAATCTTTTGCAGTTTTCTACTGGGCTTGATTTTTCCTGACTCCAGGAAGGGAGGAAAGAACCAAGGCTAAAGGTACAACATCTACCCAGATGACCCTCTGCACCTCCACGTCTGCCCTGTTTTAATTCAAGGTGCGGCACACAGACATTTGGCTATTGGTGTTAGTTAAGGAAGCCAAATGAAAAGTCTAGAACTACAGCCAATGTCCCACATACACAACAGATTTTCCAAGCTCTGAACTGGGTAATTTTCTTGAGAGGCCACATAAAAGAGAGATAGGGATGGGGAAGTGGTTTCCTTTTTCATAATACTTGCTCACACAACAACCCTTCCAAAGACAAAGAAATGGTGAACATTTGAGGCAGAACCTGTTTCTCCTCTCCTCTCCCCTTATCACTTCAGGGCACATTGGGACACGGTGTGAAAAGTCAGGAGATGGAATCGCTAAGATGGTGCAATTAGCTGGAGGCAGACCTGGGTCTTCATCTCAGCTCTGTTATTTGCTGTCTGTGAGACCCTAATCAAGTTTACTTAACCTCTGATACCTAGTTTTGTCATATGTAAAGAGAATATAATGGTGCTACCTCGCAGGGTCATTGTGAGGGTTAAATGAAGTGATGTGCAGAGAATGCTTAGAACAGTGCCTGGCACTTAGCAAGGTTAGGAGAACACTTTCCAAATAATACTGGGACACAAGAGTATCCATTTCCTCTGGGATTCTGGGTAATAGAATGTTTGAAATCGAGGCTGTCCTAGAAAATGTAGTCTCTGTGCCTGGAAGGTAGCTTGCATTCTGTTCTTTAGCAGCTCGTCTTGAAAACTCTGCCCAGTAGCTTGACCAAGTGGGAATTTACCTTCTTTAGGGGGAAGAACAGAGACTCTTAGACTCTAGGGCCTGGTAGGAAGCTCAAAGAGCAGCTAATGCAACAAGCCTCCTCCCCACCTTCCCCCACAGCCACCCAGAGGACCCAGAAACTTGGGGAAAAAGGGAAGTGATTTGCTCAAGCTCACACAATAAACCAGTCATGGAGAGTTCATTGCCATCACTGAATCTTTTATAAATAAAAGAAGTTTAGAACAAAAAAATGTGTGCAGCACAAAACAGGTTAAAAAGGTACAAATCCAGGAGACTTAAGCTAATCCCTCCCTATGTAACTGGGTTTCTCAACTTCTGCACTATTGACAATTTGGGGCCAGGAAATCCTCCCTTGTGGTGGCTGTCATATGTGTTGTAAGAGATTTAACAGTGTCCTTGGCCTCCACCTACTAGATGTCAATAGTATCCCTTCCCCCAGGCTGTTCAGTTCAGTTGCTCAGTGGTGTCTGACTCTTTGCGACCCCATGGACTGCAGCACACCATGCCTCCCTGTCCATCACCAACTCCCGAAGTTTACTCAATCTCATGTCCACTGAGTCAGTGATGCCACCCAACCATCTCATCCTCTGTTGTCCCCTTCTCCTCCTGCCCTCAATCTTTCCAAGCATCAGGGTCTTTTCCAATGAGTCAGCTCTTCACATCAGGTGGCCAAAGTATTGGAGTTTCAGCTTCAACATCAGTCCTTCCAATGAACACCCAGGACTGATCTCCTTTAGGATGGACTGGTTGGATCTCCTTGCAGCCCAGGGGACTCTCAAGAGTCTTCTCCACACCACAGTTCAAAAGCATCAATTCTTTGGTGCTCAGATTTCTTTATAGTCCAACTCTCACATTCATACATGACCACTGGAAAAACCATAGCTTTGACTAGACAGACCTTTGTTGGCAAAGTAATGTCTCTGCTTTCTAATATGCTGTCTAGGTTGGTCATAAGTTTCCTTCCAAGGAGTAAGTGTCTTTTAATTTCATGGCTGCAATCACCATCTGCAGTGATTTTGGAGCCCCAAAAAATAAAGTCAGCCACTGTTTCCACTGTTTCCCCATCTATTTCCCATGAAGTGATGGAATTGGATGCCATGATCTTTGTTTTCTGAATGTTGAACTTTAAGCCAACTTTTTCACTCTCCTCTTTCACTTTCATCAAGAGGCTCTTTAGTTCTTCACTTTCTGCCATAAGGGTGGTATCACCTGCATATCTGAGGTTATTGATATTTCTCCCAGCAATCTTGATTCCAGCTTGTGCTTCCTCCAGCCCAACGTTTCTCATGATGTACTCTGCATATAAGTTAAATAAGCAGGGTGACAATATACAGCCTTGATATACTCCTTTTCCTATACGGAACCAGTCTCTTGTTCCATGTCCAGTTCTAACTGTTGCTTCCTGACCAGCATACAGATTTCTCAAGAGGCAGGTCAGGTGGTCTGGTGTTCCCATCTCTTTCAGAATTTTCCACAGTTTATTGTGATCCACACAGTCAAAGGCTTTGGCATAGTCAATAAAGCAGAAATAGATGTTTTTCTGGAACTCTCTTGCTTTTTTGATGATCCAATGGATGTTGGCAATTTGATCTCTTGTTCCTCTGCCTTTTCTAAATCCAGCTTGAACATCTGGAAGTTCATGGTTCATGCACTGTTGAAGCCTGGTTTGGAGAATTTTGAGTTTTACCTTGCTAGTGTGTGAGATGAGTGCAATTGTGCAGTAGTTTGAACATTCTTTAGCACTGCCTTTCTTTGGGATTGGAATGAAAACTGACCTTTTCCAGTCCTGTGGCCACTGCTGAGTTTTCCAAATTTGTTGACATATTGAGTGCAGCACTTTCACAGCATCATCTTTTAGGATTTGAAATAGCTCAACTGGAATTCCATCACCTCCACTAGCTTTGTTCATAGTGATGCTTCCTAAGGCCCACTTGACTTCAAATCCAGGATATCTGGCTCTAGGTGAGTGACCACACCATCATGATTATCTGGGTCATGAAGATCTTTTTTGTATAGTTCTTCTGTGTATTCTTGCCACCTCTTCTTAATATCCTCTGCTTCTGTTAGGTCCATACTCTTTCTGTCCTTTATTGAGCCCATCTTTCATGAAATGTTCCTATGGTATCTCTAATTTTCTTGAAGAGATCTCTAGTCTTTCTCATTCTATTGTTTTCCTCTACTTCTTTGCATTGATCACTGAGGAAGGCTTTCTGGTCTCTCCTTGCTATTCTTTGGAACTCTGCATTCAAATGGGTATATCTTTCCTTTTCTCCTTTGCTTTTGGCTTCTCTTCTTTTCACAGCTATTTGTAAGGCTTCCTCAGACAGCCATTTTGCTTTTTTGCATTTCTTTTTCTTGGGGATGGTCTTGATCCCTGTCTCCTGTACAATGTCACGAACCTCTGTCCATAGTTCATCAGGCACTCTATCTATCAGATCTAGTCCCTTAAATCTATTTCTCACTTCCACTGTATAATTGTTAGGGATTCGATTTAGGTCATATCTGAATGGTCTAGTGGTTCTCCCTACTTTCTTCAATTTAAGTCTGAATTTGGCAATAAAGAATTCATGATCTGAGCCACAGTAAGCTCTCCTGGTCTTGTTTTTGCTGACTGTATAGAGCTTCTCCATCATTGGCTGCAAAGAATATAATCAATCTGATTTCGGTGTTGACCATCTGGCGATGTCCATGTGTAGAGTCTTCTCTTGTGTTGTTGGAAGAGGGTGTTTGCTATGACCAGTGCATTCTCTTGGCAAAACTCTATTGGCCTTTGCCCTGCTTCATTCTGTACTCCAAGGCCAAATTTGCCCGCTACTCCAGGTATTTCTTGACTTCTTACTTTTGCATTCCAGTCCCCTATAATGAAAAGGACATCTGGCTGTGGCAACCAAAAATTCCAATGTCCTCTGCTGGGGGACAGGGTAGAGGGACAAAATCACCTCAGATTGAGAAGCATTGTTGAATAGGAACAGCACTGTAAACATCACGGCCTCCTCACCCCTCTTCTCAACTCTCAACTGCACCATCACCAGTGGGATTAATGGCTCTCAGGTGGGGGAGGGGGTCTAGCTTCACCCTCTATCTGCCCACTGTCTCATATACCCACTGCCGTCTGTCTTCCACAGGTAACAGGCATCTCAGACAACGTGTCCAACAGCCAACTCCTGATTTTTGGCCCTGCCCTTCTCCCATCTTGCTCTTGCTTACATGTATTCATTTACCTTACAGGACATTGCACAGCTACTGCATTCGTTTCATATGGTGGCTGTAACAAATGATCACAGACTTGTGAGGCTTCAAACAGAAGCATGTTCTCTTACAGCTCTGGAGGCCAGAAGTCCCAAATCAAGGTCTAAGTAGAATCGTGCTCTCTCCAAAGGCTCTAGAAGAGAATCCTTCCTGGCCTCTTCCAGCTTCTGGTAGCCCCAGGGCTTCCTTGACTTGTGGCTACATGGCTCTAGCCTCTGCCTCCATCTTCACCTGGCCTTCTTTCCCCTCTCTGTCTCTCCTCTGTGTGTCTCTTATATGGACATTTGTCATTGGATTTAAGGCCCACGCACATAATCCATGTGATCTCATGTCAAGACTCTTAAATGACATCTACAAAGACCCTTTTTACAAATAAAGTCACACTCACAGGTTCTTGGGGTTAGGACATGGACATGTCTTTTTAGGGGCCATCATTCAACCCAGCACACCTACTATGCACCAGGGAGATTATAGGCACTGGAGATATAGTGGAGAACGAAGTCCTTGATTTCATGGAAATTATACTAGACTGCCTTGGACTGCAAGGAGATCCAACCAGTCCATCCTAAAGGAGATCAATCCTGGGTATTCATTGGAAGGACTGATGTTGAAGCTGAAACTCCAATACTTTGGCCAGCTGATGCAAAGAGCTGACTCGTTTGAAAAGACCCTGATGCTGGGAAAGACTGAGGGCAGGAGAAGAAGGGGACGACAGAGGATGAGATGGTTGGATGGCATCACTGACTCAATGGACATGGGTTTGGGTAGACCCCGGGAGTTGGTGATGGACAGGGAGGCCTGGCGTGCTGCAGTTCATGGGGTCGCAAAGAGTCAGATGTGACTGAGCGACTGAACTAAACTGATACTAGACTGTAGGGAGACTGAAAATAAATAGATAACTATAGAACATATAATGTCAGCATATAGTATGTAATGCCAGGATATAATTAATTATAATAGTACTAGGAAGAAAAATATAGCAGGGTAAGAAGAAAAGAAGATGGGAAATGACTGGGGCTGCTAGTTTTGATAGCATGCTTGGGGAAGGCCTCTCGGGAGAGGTAACACTCAAGTGGAGAAGTGAAACATGGGAGCCAGGAATGGGGAGGGCTGCGGAAGGTGCTAGAGGTAGAGGGAGCATCAAATGCCAAGGCCTTTAGAAAGGCCCCTCGTTGGCACGTTTGAGAAAAAACAAGGAGTCAGGCCAGCTCTTGCACTGAGAGTGACCAGAGGAGTGGCAGGAAATGATTTGGGAGCATTAGCAGGAACCAGAGCATGTAGGGAATTGTGGGCCATGGAAAGGACTTTGGGTTGTTATTTTTTTTTAATATGTATTTATTTATCTATTTGGCTGTTCCAGGTCTTAGTTGAGAATGCAGGATCTTTTAGTTGCGTGGCATGCAAGCTCTTTTGCTTTTATATTAAGTGAGATGGGAAACTATAGACCGAGGCTGGAGCTCGGGGGTGACATGGCCTGATGTGCATTTTGAGAAGATCGGTGTGGCTGTTCTGTGGAGAATGAAGGGCCAGCAGCAGGGCCAGCTAAGAAGGTACAGGTGGTGATTCCAGCCAGTGGAAAAGGGAGGGCTGGTGTCCCCATCCATCCAGCTGCTCAGTCCCCAAACCTGGGACTCATTTCGGATTACTCTCTTTGCCTATCGCCCACATCTACTCCACTGAAGTCTGTTGGTTTCATATTTAAAACACATACGCAGTCTGAGCATGTCTCACCACCTTCACCACAACCCTCCTTGTCCAAGCCACTGTCATCTCTTGCCTGGCCCATGATCACGGCCTCCCAAATGGCCCCCCTGCTACAACACTTGCCTCACACGGCAGCCAAACAATCTCTGAAAAGCATAAATCAGAACCTATCACCCACCTGGCTTAAGACCCTTAATGGCTTTCCAGTACATTTAAAATCCAAACACTGTACCATGTATATGTACATTATGTGGCTCCGACCCATTTCACCGACCCCACTTCCTGCCATTCTCACCACGACTTTCCACAGTCCAGTCACTCTGGTCTTGTTTTTGTTCCTTGAATCTTTTTAGTTTGTTCCTGGCTCGGGACCTTTGCGCTAGCTCTTCCCCCTGATAGTGATCTAGATGTTCTTAGCTGTTACCACTTCCTCTAAGAAACCTCCCTGATGACCCTGATGAAAGCAGGACCCTGACAGTCACTCTGTGTTCTTTAGTTTCCTTCAGAGCACTTACTCTCTAAAATTATGCTATATCGGGTACTTGTTTGGTTTATTCTGTCCTTTTCTGGTTCCTTAATTAATGTTTGTCTCTTTCTATTAGAAGGTAAGCTTCTTGAGGCAGAGTTCATGCCTGCCTTGTTCACTGCTGTATTGCCAGCCCCAAGCACAGTGCCTGGCACACAATACTCCCTCAGTGAACATTTGTTGAGTGAATAGACATCTTTTATGGTGCACAGCTAGATGGGAGCTTAAGGACCATCTAGTGCCTGGGGTTCAGAATCATCCAGAGGGCTTTTTTTTAATCCACATTGCCAAGGCCCATTCCAGACCCAGTAAGTCAAAATCTCCCAGGGCAGGGTCAAGAAGTCCACATTTTGAACAAGTTTACTTATGTGACAAACACTGTATCACCCTCACTTCTACTGTTCTCAGTACTTTATAAACATTGGCTCATTTAATCCTCATAATAATAATTTAAATAGTCCCATTTTACTAGTGAGTATGCTGAGGTACAGGGAAGTTTAGTAATTTGCCTGAAGTCACCCAAGTAGGAGGTAGTAGAGTCAGAATTCAAACCCAGGCAGTCCATACTTGTGTTTTTTTCTTCCAGTTTTATTGAGATCTAACTAGCATATAGCACTGCATAAGTTTAAGGTGTATAGCAGAATGATGTGATTTAATATATGTCATGAAATGATGACTCCAATAAGTTTATTCAACATCCATCACCTCAAGTAGATACAAAAATAAGGAAATAGAAAAAAATGTTTTTCCCTTATGATGAGAACTCTTAGGATTTACTCTCTCTTTTCTTAAGAGCTTTGACTTATTTATTTTTTTGGTCATGCTGTTTGGCATGTCAGATGTTAATTCCCCAACCAGGGGTCGAACCTGTGCGCCTGCAGTGGAAGCACAGTCTTAACTGCTGGACCACCAGAGAAGTCCCTGGATTAACTCTCTTAGTGACTTTCGTACAGAACACACAGCCATGTTAATTATATTGATCTTGTTGTACATTTCAAGCAGTTCATACTCTTAACCACTATTTTATGCTGCACAGTAGGTCCTGTGATGAATCTATTCTGTTTGGGACCCATGGATGAATTTTCTCCGAGGAGGACAGTGAAGCCCAGACAAGAGAAGGGACCTCTTGAAAGCCAGTCAGATGTAAAACACATTCTCTGTCTTCCCATCTAGTGAGTGCTCCATTCTCTTCAGTCATTCTGTCTTCTGTGAGGAGCAGGGCCTGGGATCACATTGCCCACATAAAAACCCAGGCACAAGGGGTTATCTAGAAATGTTTGTGCTATCAGTGCTGGCTATCAGGGAATGCAGAAACACTCCCTGGCATTGGGTTCTCTAACCATTTCTCTGGAAATACAAGTTTAGAGGCATAGGCCCTTTCCTCTCAGAAGGACAGTGGCATAGAAGCATGGGTCTGTGGGGTGAGTGCTAGTTGAGGATAGTATGCAGGAACAGCCCCCAGCAAGTCTGTGCAGGGAACAGCATGTGCACTAGAGCTTATCTGCTCCAGTCACACAAAGTGCACCAGGCCAAGGCAGCCTCCACTCCCCCGCCCACCGCAACCCCCACAGAAGGAACCATGAGATGGCTCAGCCAGATGACATGCATCAATTACTCTCCAAGGAGGCCCTGGGCCGAACAGGCTTTTCAATTTCCAGATGCTTTTTAATTAAAATAAAGGCCACTCTGTAACCTGGCTTTGAATGGACAAAGTTTCCTTAGTAGAATAAGTATACAAGTTCACCCTTTTGCCATTACTTTTCATTGAGCAACTGAAACGTTTGTAGCCAATAAATTACGACTTGAGTCACACAGCAGCAAGGGGCATGGAAGGGTTAAGTGACTTATGGAAGGTCACTCTGCCGAAGAAAGCCTCCTTTGTTCCCGAGTCCCCCTTTGCTCCTGCTCCGCTAGTGCGCATTCTACCTTTGGGGGAGATGGAAAGAGACTAGGCTGCCTCACTCAGAGCAGCAGAGGGTTGAGCAATGATGTGGTGACCTTGTCCATCTGGGAATTGAGGCTCTCCAACTCCACCCTGAAAGGAATCTTGTGAGCTCAGATTTTCTGTACTGGATGTCCACACTGAGTTCCAACTGTGCCTCATCCTTTGGGGACAGAGGCAGCAGGAGGGGAAAAGCTACTTTTATTTCTAACCAGGTCACAGTAGAGGAAAGGTTTGGGGAGGCTTATGGAGAGGCTAGCAAACCACACCAACTTTTATGTGGGACTTGCCTTTTCTCAAATTCCATCATAGTAAAAGAGGAAAGAGCCAGATGGCAACTGTGGGCTCTGCTAAGATGTGATAGCTCACTTTTTCTTCTGGATTATAAACCAGTTCAGCATTAACAGAGTTCAGGGACAGTGGCTATCTTTGGTCCCAGAGCAAGGCCTGCTGATCCTAGATTGCAGAGTTGGATGTGATCTCAAGTAATGACCAATTCAACTCCCCTACCTCGAACGACTTGACGTTATTGTTCGCTATGTATTATGAATCAGGCAACTGAGATCTAAGATGTTGCATGATTTATCCAAAGACTCTCTGCTAAGAATTGAAGACAGTAAACAGTAGGTGTTTCCTTGATCCTGTTTTTCCTTACCAAACACCCCCACCAACTCCTATGCCATGGATCTTTTTCTGGGAGCAGAGCTTTTCCCAAGTTCTCTTTTCCCCATCTGCTGAAAGATTGGGTCTAGTCTGTATTGTTAACTATAGAGAGAGGAAAAGGAAAGAATGAGAAGCCAATGAGGGAACCACTTTCAACTTTTCCTTGAATGACCCCATAACTTTCTTCCGTGACCTGGAAGTCCCACAGCATTTTGTGGGGTCTATCTTGGGCCATGTGTATATGAAACCAGTATAGCTGGTAGGAAAGTGAAGAAGCCAGTTAACCTCTGTTTGCGAGGGTGTTGATGTTTGTTTTTTACAACTCCAAATTACACATTTCAGCACACCAGACAAATTTAGGGTTCAGGGTACGTGCAATTGAGGTTGTGGGAAGAATGCTGTAGGAACCAAGTTTGTTTTGTCTTGGGTCCTTTCTCACTTTGGCCTTCCTTTGCTGAATGTTTGAGCTTCCCTTGTTTGGATCTGTTGAAGACACAGGAACTTCACTGCCTTCTACCCTCCTATTTCTTTCCTGATTGCCCTTTGGGATAGAGGCTCTCTTGATTTCGCAAAGACTGAAGGTATCTGCATGACTTCCCAAGAGACTTCAAGGCATGACGCCGAGAACATGAGTTTTAGGATTTAGAGCTTAGAATATTTTTTCACATGTCACCCTGAAGCTAGAATCATGGGGAAGATTCATGATAACAGGTCCTTGTGAACAACCTTGGTGTCACCCCATATCATTAAACTTGTGAAATATCACCGAAAGGCTGTATCCTAAATGGCTCCAAAGTGGGCTGTTGGGCCGAGATTTTGGTGTCAAAGGCAAGCGTATTGCATTTCACCCCCGTGGGGATTGTTGTAATCATATCTAACAGATGTGTATCTTCAAAAAAAAGCAAAGGATGGTAGCCTTTAGAAATACCCATCTGTTGAACATTTTCCCTTTCATCTCCAGAATAGATAGAGACTGTGTGAACAGAGCTGCCCAGCCCTGCACTAGATTACAGGCACATCTTTTCTCATTAACAGAAGAGTAAAGACAAATGAGGAACATTTGGGGATCAGCCAACAGTACCTAAGTCACATTGTTCGAAGTTCTTTGGGCCCTCATTCTGGAATTAAGTTATGTAAGGGAACAAGGCAAGCCCCCTTCCTCCCTCTACAGATGGAGATCAAAAGGCAGTATCAGCCTAACCATCCACAAATCTCTCCAGTGTTTGACACTCACTATCAATAAGCACCATCTCCCTGCTAGCCAGGTAGTAATCTGGAACAGCCTCTTTCAGTCAGGCGGCTTGGGGACCAGGATGGGCTCTGCATCCTATACCACTCCTCATTCAGAATCATTCGGTGCAGTAAATCTCCCTGTTTATAGAATTTCATTTTTAGGACTATGATAAGGTTTTCACATGATAGGGTTTCTAGGCTGAAAGGAAATGGCCATGGAATAATGGGCCATTCCCTTTCTCACATCCTGTCAAATCCATTCAACTTTTTTTTTTTATCTTTCCCCTTCCTTCCTTCCTTCTTTCCTTCTTCTTTCTTTCCTTTTTCATTTCTTTTTTTAAAAAAAACAAACCTGCAGATGCTCACCCAGTGTAATTTCAGCAAGTTCACAAGCCTGGGATGTTTCTCTCCCTCTCACCTTTCCCCTGTCAGCACTGACTGGATTCTCATTTCAGCTTAAACATACACAGAGGGGGAAAATCCATCTTCTCATGACTTACACAGGGAGTTTGAGCCTCCCCACAGCCCCTAACAAGTCGCGAGTTTGCCTTTAATAGTATGGTCAAAGGAGCCTCTAAAATGACAAGATTTATAGGCATGCCTTGCAGCACATTCAATAAAGAGGAAAAACTCACCAGATCCAGTCTCTGAAATCCCGAGCCTGACCTCTCTCTTCACCCACCAGCCGGTCACCTATTAAAAGGCCTCGTTAGTGCAACAGAGTCTGCACAGTAAGTAATCACTCCATCATTGTTTACTTGTATGTTGTGAACTGGGGTTTCTTCCAATGAAGCTCCCCTTTGGGGTAGCACTCATGACTTCTGAAAGAGTTTCTTGCTCTGTTTCATCAGAATCATGAGTTTTTATTAAGGTTAACATTGAAAGATATTTTCTTCAGAGAGAGCATGGGGATGTGCCTCCAAGCAAGCTGGTTAGATTAACAGCACCAACATTCTCAGTCGCTGAGGAAGATAACCGAGGACTGCCTGATTTTAGTACAGCTACACTGCAAGATACTCCCTAGACACCACTTAACATCAGAGTAGAAGGGAGGACTTGGTGGCAGTATAAATTGCTGCAGCCACTATGGAAAATAGTATGAAGGCTCCTCAAAAAAATTATACCATGTGATCAAACAGTTCCACTTCTGGGTATTTATCTGAAAAAAAAAAACTAATTAAAAAAGATATATGCCCCTGCATGTTCATTATGGCATTATTTACAATAGCCAAGACACGGAAACAATCTTAAGTGTTCATCCATGGATGAATGGATAAAGAAGATGTGGTTCATATACACCATGAAATATCACTCAGTCATAAAAAGTGATATCATTTTTTCAGCATGGATGGACCTTGAAGGTATTATGCTAAGTGAAATTAATCAGAGAAAGACAAATATGGATGCTCTCTCTCTTCTTTTAAAAAAGACTTTATTTATCTTTTTTATTTTTGGGTTTTTTTCATTTTTTGACTGTGGTGGGTCTTCATTGCTGCCTGATGGCTCTTTCTAGTTGTGGCGAGTGGAGGCTACTCTTCAGCGGGGTTCTCCGGCTTCGCATTGTGATTGTCGTGGAGCACGGTCTCTAGGCACACGGGCTTCAGTAGTTGCAGTGCATGAACTCAATAGCTGCAGCTCACGGGCTCTAGAGTGAGGGGGTCAGTAGTTGTGGCACACGGGCTTAGTTGCATCACAGCATGTGGGATCCTCCCAGACTAGGGACTGAACCTGTGACCCTTACACTGCATGGCAGATTCTTAACCATTGGACCACCAGGGGAGTCCATGATGATCTTTCCTATATGTGGAAACTAAAGGGAAAAAAAAGGCTCATATATAGAGAAGAGATTGATATTTGCCAGAGCCAGGGTGGGAGTCAGGGGGTAGGACTAAATGGGAAAAGGAGGTCAAAAGGTACAAACTTCCAGTCATAAAATAAGTAAGTCCTGGGGGCATAATATGTAGTAATGACGACTATAGTTAACAATACTGCACTGCATGTTTGAAAGTTGCTAAGAAAGTAAATCGTAAAAGTTCTCATCACAAGAAAAAAATCATAACTGTGTAGTGGTGGATGCTAACTGGACTTACTGTGGTGATCACTTCACAATATATACAAATATCAAATCATTGTGTTGCACACAGCCCTTCTCCAGGGGATCTTCCCAACCCAGGGATGGAACCTATGTCCCTTATGGCTCCTGCATTGGCAGCACTGCAACCCACTCCAGTATTCTTGCTTGGAGAATAGCATGGACAGAGGAGCCTGGTGGGCTGCAGTCCATGGGGTCGCAAAGAGTTGGACACGACTGAAGTGACTTAGCACGCATGCATATTGTACACCTGAAACTAATACAATGTTAAATGTCAAGTGAGAAGACTCTTGAGAGTCCCTTGGACTGCAAGGAGATCCAACCAGTCCATTCTGAGGGAGATCAGCCCTGGGATTTCTTTGGAAGGAATGATGCTAAAGCTGAAACTCCAGTACTTTGGCCACCTCATGTGAAGAGTTGACTCATTGGAAAAGACTCTGATGCTGGGAGGGATTGGGGGCAGGAGGAGAAGGGGACGACAGAGGATGAGATGGCTGGATGGCATCACTGACTCGATGGACGTGAGTCTGAGTGAACTCCTGGAGTTGGTGATGGACAGGGAGGCCTGGCGTGCTGCGATTCATGGGGTCGCAAAGAGTCGGACACGACTGAGCGACTGATCTGATCTGATCTGAGACTCTTAGGAATACAACCTTAAGCCACCTTTTCTTTTTGCTTTACTGGCCACATTGCACATTGACTTACAGTGGACTGATTGTCACTAGAAACCCATAAGCCTGCTCCCCCTCCCTTTCAAAAAAGTCGTATTATATCGTTAAGCCAGTTTTCTCCTATCCTATATTTGTGAACTTGTTTTGGGAGGACCCAGTTATGGGACTCTTCATTGATTTCTGTTAAATTTTCTTTTCCTAAAATATCCTGTCATTCCTGTCTATTGAGCCAGTTTGGGATTCAGCAGGATAGGAAGTCCTTTGCAAAATTTACTCAGGGACCTGAACATGACACCGGTGTATCACAGGGAGAAACTGGTTCTTAGCCAGAAGTTGGAGGTTTGACAAAAACCAATACCAATGTGTTGTAGGAGTTTCACCCCATGGGGTTAAAAATGTTTGTAAACCCAGACACAAAGCAATCATATTCTGCTTTGACTCCATAAAATAGTGCACTAAACTCCAAAAGATAGCCTGGATCACAGTCTCCTCAGAGAAGTCCCCAACTGCTTATTGTGTGGTTGATACCGGATTGGGTCTGTGAACTCAAAATCCATCAATGCCTTTGTTTGGTGACAATGGGGAAGGGTGAGTTTCAGATGCCAAATCTTTAAGGCAATGGGACATTCTCAGAGAAAGTTCCTGTGAATGCTAGCTCTTAGTATGAGCTGCATGAGCGAGGGCATTACCTTGTGTCTCTTGCATGATGTTCTTTGGGTCAACAGAAAGACTAGCCAAGGACCCTGAGTTCTGTGGCAGCCAGTAGAGCAGGTTCTCTGGGTGGTGTGCTCGCTTGGATAGGTACATGCTTAGAGATTGGGATCCAGGAGCTTGCAAACCCCATTTAGTCAAACACCCCAAACCTCCACCACACTCACCCACCCCCAGCTCCACATTCTTGAGGTTTTCATTCCCCAGACCTGAGTGAAAGACTGGCAGCCTGACTGCTAATTATTCCTGGAAGTGGCATGCTACGAGGTCTACAAACATTTTCTGCAAACATTGGCCCACAAGAGGCGAGCTGTTGAGTTCTGGAAGCCAGGAGGCTGGAGGTGGGAGGGAGCCTGGGAGGCATTCCTCAAGCATGAGGCAGTAGGGTCCCTCTGCCTGCTGGATCTCTGCTATAAGGTCAGTGGGAAACAGATGCATTGAGGACAGTCCCCAAGGTGGGATGGGACCACCCAGGGGCGTGGGGCTTTTCAGACTTGTTTTTCAGGTGAATGGATGAGGCTGGCTGGGAGCTCTTATGTAGCTGGACTGTTGATGCCTTTCTGTTGTCAAAAAAAGTTTCATCTACCACCCAGCCAAGCTCTGCTTGCACACATGTTTTCCAGAGACAGAGACAAGAATGCGTTTGGGGGGGGAGGGGCGGGGGGAGACTGGAGTGACAGTTACATTAGCCGTATGCAGGGCCATCCTCATCACCTCGGCATTTCCTGGAGATGGTTACAGCCTCCTGTGAACCCCAGCCAAGGTTCTTTCGAGATCCAGGGCAAGTCCCCTGGCCAAGAGCAGGCTGGCCTGGCTCAGAGGGAGGAAAAGGAGACTTCAGGGAGAGCAGTCAGGCTTCTAAAGCTCTCTGCCATTGGCGCCCACCCCAGCAGCCTCTTCAGCCTGCACTAACACTGCTCTGGTCACACCAGGCTGTACCCTAGCACCCTGCTCATGCCAAGCAGTTTCCAGCTCTATGCCACCCCTCACACTCTTCCCTCTGTCCACCATGTTCTCTCCCCACTGCTTTGCCGTCCTAACTCCCACTCAGCTTTCCAGACTCACTTCCAGGGTCACCTTCCTTGGAAAGCTTTCCCTGATTCCCTTTGTGCTTCCACAGAATGCTGTGCTTTCTCTAATCCCAGGACTTCTCACACTGGATAATGACACTAGCTCACTCTTGTCTTAGATTAAGCAAGTCACTGTTTTACAGCTTTCCTGTGTGTTAACCTTTAATCTTCACAACTCTATAGTGTTATTGGTGTCCTCACTTGATTGATGAGGAAATTGGGAAACCAAAAAGTTAAGGAAGGCGCTCAGTGTCACACAGGGAGGGAGTGGTGAGGCCACAATTTGAACGCAAGCTGTCTGGCTCTGGAATCTGCCTCCCTGGAAACTGGGGACATATGAGTTAAGTCATATGAGGACATATGAGTCAAATCATACATGAATTCTCAAGAGTAGACCCTCCAGGGATTTTTGGATGAACTTAATTGAACCACATCTCACCATTAAGCCTATAGAGAAGATCCAGAAAAGGTGGGAAGGGGCAGAAGAAGAGACAGGCCCTCATGGCATGTTTCTCACCTGCCTCTGTGCACAGATTTCCAAGCCTAGCAGATCCCTCCTCCCAGCCCAGAGCACAAAGGCCAGAACCAGGCCCTAGGCCCCAGCTTGGGAGGTAGTTTCTGGGAGGCCATTTCCCAACACCAGATCCATTTCCACTGGGCCTACCTGCCTCACTGCCACGAGCATAATCATGACTTCTCATTTGGTTTCGGTTAAAGACAACAATGTACTTGTTTACTGGGAGGGTGGGTAGAGTGGGAGAGGGCTTTGCTTGGAGGATTCACACTTAGCCTAGCCTAGCCTGCTCCAATCCCAGGGAGATTTGGAGCAGCCAGGAGGAAATCTTTTCAAGTTCTAGAACTTTCTGTCATCAGCCTCAAAGCCTTTGTGTAAAAGCTTCACCTATGTGGAATTCCTACAGACAAGTACAACCTGACCTTTATGACTGGATTTAGACCTACCACCAGTCCTTTCCAGTACTATCAGAGGCCCTTTTGAGAAAATAAACAGATATCTCTGTAAAAAAACATTTTTTTTTTAAGTAGAACATGACACCCAGGATCCAGAGCACTGGGTCATGAATCTGGGCAGAGTGGCTATGGCTGTGGATGCTGGAGTAAGACAGCCTGGACTGGCATCTTGGCTCTACCACCTGATAGCTGTATGGCCCTATGTGCCTCATCTATAAAATGGGCACAATAACGACACCCACCCACCTCACCACCTCACAGGGTTAATGCCAGCATTAAATCACTTAACTGAAAACAGCTCCTGGCAGGTAACAAGAATTCAAAGATGGTAAACCGTTGTTGTTTTTTTTTTTTATTATTCATTAAATGAAAGTTTATTGAGTGTTTTTTATACAACGTCCTGCTTGGTTTTGTGGATATGAAAAAACAGAACCAGGTCTTTCTCTTCAGAGACCTAACAATCTAATGGACAAAAAAGACTTAAAAACTAATAGTCATTATTTATAGATATCATACTAGTTAGTCTTACCCAGAGATACATAACAAAAACACATAGGCATTCTGTTCATACTTAGTCAAACAAGTGGAACCAAAATGTCATAAATTTTTAGCTAAGCAAAAATTCATAGGTTTTCTAAAATATATTTTTAAAATTAATTTATTTTAATTGGAGGCTAATTACCTTACAATATTGTATTGGTTTTGCCATACATTGACATGAATCAGCCATGGGTATACATGTGTTCCCCATCCTGAACCCCCCTCCCACCTTCCTCCCCATCCCATCCCTCTAGGTCATCCCAATGCACTGGGCCTGAGCGCCCTGTCTCATGCATCGAACCTGGACTGGTGATCTATTTCACATACGGTAATATACATATTTCAATGCTATTCTCTCAAATCATCCCACCCTCGCCTTCTCCCACAGAGTCCAAAAGTCGGTTCTTTACATCTGTGTCTCTTTTGCTGTCTCGCATATAGGGTCATCATTACCACCTTTCTAAATTCCATATATATGCATTAGTATACTGTATTGGTGTTTTTCTTTCTGACTTACTTCACTCTGTATAATAGGCTCCAGTTTCATCCACCTCATTAGAACTGATTCAAATGCATTCTTTTTAATAGCTGAGTAATATTCCATTGTGTATATGTACCACAGCTTTCTTATCCATTCGTCTGCTGATGGACATCTAGGTTGCTTCCATGTCCTGGCTATTGTAAACAGTGCTGCGATGAACATTGGGGTACACGTGTCTCTTTCAATTCTGGTTTCGCCCAGCAGTGGGATTGCTGGGTCGTATGGCAGTTCTATTTCTATTTTAAGGAATCTCCACACTGTTCTCCATAGTGGCTGTACTAGTTTGCATTCCCACCAACAGTGTAAGAGGGTTCCCTTTTCTCCACATCCTCTCCAGCATTTATTGCTTGTAGACTTTTTGATAGCAGTCATTCTGACCAGCATGAGATGGTACCTCATTGTGGTTTTGATTTGCATTTCTCTGATAATGAATGATGTTGAGCATCTTTTCATGTGTTTGTTAGCCAAAAGATGGTAAATTGTTATTATCAGTCTTTGGTTCTTATGCCAGTTAGCTCACGGCCTTGGAGAAATCATTAGTTTCTTTAGTTTCCTCAACTGTAAAAGAAGGATTTACCTAGGGCCCCTTCCAGGTCTCACGTTCTATAACAAAGTGTTTTTTATACCTTAGTTTATATCTTCTTTTTCTTGAGATGCAATTTACACTCAGTTAGGTGTCCAAACCTCATGGTACAGCTCCGTGAATTGTTACATACATATGTACCTGTGCATGCTTCTGATACACCACTCAGATTAAGTTCTGGAAGAATTCCAGCAAATCACAGGCTTCCTTCTGTTTCTCCCAGCCAACACTCTCCTCCAAAGGTAACCAGTATTCTGATCTTCATCACCATAGATTAGTTCTGTCATTTCTTATTGTTTCTGTTCAGTTGCTCAGTCATGTCCAACTCTTTGTGACCCCATGGATTGCAGCATGCCAGGCTTCCCCGTCCTTCACCATCTCCCAGATGTTCCTCAAACTTATGTCCATCGAGTCGGTGATACCATCCAACCATCTCATCCTCGGTCATCCCCTTCTCCTCCTGCCTTCAATCTTTCCCAGCATCAGGGTCTTTTCTAATGAGTCAGCTCTCTGCATCAGATGGCCAAAGTATTGGAGCTTCAGCTTCAGCATCAGTCCTTCCAAAGAATATTCAGGGTTGATTTCCTTTAGGATTGACTGGTTTGATCTCCTTGCCATCCAAGAGACTCTCAAGAGCCTTCTCCAACACCACAGTTCAAAAGCATCAGTTCTTCAGTGCTGAGCCTTCTTTATGGTCCAACTCTCACATCCATACATGACTACTGGAAAAACCATAGGTTTGACTAGATGGACCTTTGTCGGCAAAGTGATGGAACCATAGAATCGTGCTTGGTGTCTGATTTCTTTTACTCCATATTTCTGAGATGCATCTGTATTATTATATGTACCAGTAGGGTTTTTTTTAGGTGCTGAGCAGTATTCCATTGTATGGATATATCACAATTTATCCTTCATCCAGATGGATGTTTAAGTTGTTTCTAGTTTGAGGTTATTATGAATAGGGATAGTGTATCCATTCCTGTATGTGTCTTTTGGTGAACATACTTATGTGTTTCTACTGGGCGTATACACAGAAGGGGCTTCCCCAATGGCTCAGCGGTGAAGTATCCACCGGCAATGCAGGAGATGCAGGAGATTCAGGTTCCATCCCTGGGTTGGGAAGATCCCCTAGAGAAGGAAATGGCACCCGACTCCAGTATTCTTGCCTGGAGAATCCCATGGACAGAGGAGCCTGGTGGGTTATGGTCCATGGGGTTGCACAGAGTGAGACATGACTGAGCATGAGCATGACATACAGGAGGGGAATCGATGGGCCATAGGGCATACACCTATTTAGCTTTAGTAGGTATTGCCAAATCATTACAAAAGTGGTTTTACTAATATACAGATCCATCGCTAATGTACAAGAGTTCCATTAGCTATAAATCCTTGCCAACACTAAGTATTGTCAGTCATTTTATCTTACCCATTTTGATGTGTGTGTTCCTAACTATAGCTTTATCTATGTTGCTGATAGATGGTAACGCATGAATATCACTACAGTTTGGCTTTGACCAGCCAGATGTGGATCTTCAAGAAGAAAACCATCTCTAGCATAGCCTCTGAAGTAGGCACTCCATTCAGGGTAAAAAAATATCCAAGGGACATTTTGGCCCTCTGACAGTGGCTGCTTCAGAAGAAAGGCTGCTCTGTGCTAACATCATTTAGAAAAATGTTGCTTGGGAGCAAAAGACAAAGGCAGCTCCAACCTTAATTCCTAATTTTGGCTGTTTGTGCAAGCCCAGGAATTTAGAACTGAATAAAACTGACCACCCATCCAGGACATCTCAGAGGAATCTAAGGGTATGAGTGCCAGGTGATGAGGGATCCACAGCATTTTTTATTAGCAGCTTTATGGAGCTATAATTCACCTGGCATGGTACATTCACAGAGCTATGCCACCATCACCACTATTCTAGAATATTGTCATCACTCCAAAAAGAAACTCTGTCGCCCTTAGCAGTCACTCTGGTTCTTTCCTCCTTTTCAGCTCCTGGCAACTCCTAATCTACTTGGTGTCTCTATGGATTTATAAGTTCTGGACATCTCATATAAATGGAATCATACAATATGTGGTCCTTTGTAACTGGCTTCTTTCACTTAAGATAATGTTTTTAAGGCTCATCATGTCTTAGACTGTGTCAATATTTCATTTCTTTTTATAAGCAGAATTAAATTCCATTGTATCACTATATCACATCCGAGATGGACATTTGAGTTTCCTCTCTGGGGTATGTACAAATTTTTGTGTGCACATATGTTTTCAGTTCTCTTGGGTATATACCTGGGAGTAGAACCCCTGGGTCATAGGGCAACTAACTCCATGTTTAACTTTTTGAGGAACTGCCAAACTAATTTTTTTCAAAGTGACATCAGGATGTTATAATCCTACCAGCAATGTCTGACTGAGGGTTCCTATTTCTCCATATCCTCACACTCATTTTATCTTTTATTATAGCTATTCTGGTGGGTATGAAATGGTATCTCATTGTGGTTTTGATTTGCTTTTCCCTAATAACTAGTGATGTTGAGCATCTTTTCATGTGCTTATTGGCCATTTGTGTATCTTCTTTGGAGGCCTGTCTATTTAGATCCTTTGATCGTTTTTGAGTTATTTGTGTTTTTATGATGGAGTTGTAAGTGTTCTGTATATATTCTACAGACCCTTTTATCAGATATATAATTCACAAAAATTTTCTCCCATTCTGTGGGTGGTCTCTTCAGTTACTCGATTGTGTCCTTTGAAGCTCAAAAGCTCTTAATTTTGATGTAGTGCCATTTATCTGTTTCTTTTCCTTTAGTTGTTTGAGCTTTTTCTTTTAGTTGCTTGAGTGTCATAGCTAAGAAACCATTGCTTAATCCAGGGTCAGAAAGATTTACACCTATGTTTGTTTCTAAGAGTTTTATAGTTTTAGCTCTTCTATTTAGACCTTTGATCCATTTTGATTTAATTTTTGTATATGGTATAAGGTAAGAGTCCAACTCCATTCTTTTGCATGTGGATATCCACTTGTCACAGCAGCATTTATTTAAAAGACTATTCTTTCCCCCATTGAATGGTCTTGGCACCCTTGTTGAAAGTAAATTAACCATAAATGTGAGAGTTTGTTTCTGGTCCACAGCATTTTTAACTGACAGCAAAGAATGGTCAGATATGGAGGACTCACAATACTTCCAATGTTTCAGCCTAGCACACCCAGAGGCCTCTTACCCCTCCACTCTGCAGAGAGAGGGCACAACCCAGGGAAACAGTCACTGAAATTAGGTCTAATGACTCAACCTGGAAGCAAATCACGTTGGAAAGTTACACGAGTTTCCAGAGCCAACCTTCCTTTCTCCAGAAAGTTACACTTCAAGGTAGACCCCGTTTCTCTTTCTGTATATGCTGTCCTGAGTTTAAGAGAAGTCTTCCCTTCTGACTGAGGCCCTTTCCGCATTAGCTGGGCACTTCATCTAATGTTAACCCTTTCAAAGACTGCCCACTCTGAGTTTAAGCTGTGGTTAGAGCCCATAGTTTCAGAAAGCAGAGGGGCTTGGCTTCATTTTTCTTCCTCAAAGGAAAATGCTCTTGCCCCATTGCCTCATAGGCAGCCTCACACTCCGGGCAGCACTGCAGCAAGTGGCAGTGGGTTTATTCTGGAAGTGAACTTCCACTGCTGAGCACAGAAAGGGAACCTGAACTCCACCTAGCTTTGGCCCTGCCGAGCACCTGATGACCCTGGCTCATGTTTTGAAGAGATTCTTTACCTCTTGACCAGAAGAGTTCCTTGGCTGTGGGGAAGCAGTGTGCAAGAGTGGAAAGGAGCACAGATCTTGGCTCCAGAAAATCTGGGTGTGGAGCTTCGCAGATGGCTCAGTGGTAAAGAATTGTCTGCCAGTGCAGGAGATCTGGGTTCAATCTCTGGGTCAGGAAGATCCCCTGGAGAAGAAAATGGAAACCCACTCCAGTATTCTTGCCTGGAAAATTCCATTCACAGAGGAGCCTGAAGGGCGACAGTCTATGGGGCATCAAAGAGTCAGACAGGACTTAGCAACTAAACAACAACAACCTGGGTGTGAATCCGATTCTGAATGTATTTGCCATGGTAGACATGGAGGCACATTGCTCAGAACCCCTGTGGAGAGACCCCACTGCCCAACTGTGAGGAGTGCAGTCAGCTAACAGCTGGAGGCTGTTAGCTCCTTCAAGGTCTGCCTCAGCTTTGGAGCCAAGGTCATGCTGTTCCTGGGGTGGTCCCCAGCCAATGACTGATCCAGGACGTGATCCAAGGCCCTTTCCACCACGTAAAGGCCCCCCCTAGAGGGCAGTCTTTGCTCTGAAGCTCCCCTTTGAGCGCGTAGACTTTGACAGGCCGACACCGTGGGCTAATAGGCCCCTTGCCCAATCCTGCCTCCATCTCTCTGAAGTTCAATACTGAAGGCATGAAGGAGCTTTCTGGAAAGTTAGAAATGTTTTCTTCCTTGATTTAGATTTTAATAGCATGGGTACTCACACTCCCACTTTAAGTTCAGTGGAATTTATATGCTTAACTCTATATGTTATGCCTCAATTTTTAATTAGCATATGTACATGTTAAGTTTTTAATTTATAAAATACAGAGAAGTAGAAAGAACAAAATCACCTCTGGCCCCACCCCCAAAGATAACCACTGGAGACACTTGAGATACCGCATTACACCCTCTGCCTCTCTCATCACTCTGCCTCTGTATGTTGCCACTTTGGCTCTTAGAGAAAAGGAAGTTTAACCATGATTTCTACTTTCCTGGGACGTGGAAAGACTGGGAAGATTGTTTCCAGGCTCACTTTCTAGCCCCCCTTTCACTTCTTCCCTCAGATAGAACCTGAAGGTAAATAATGCCAAAATTTCAGTATCCTAACCTGCACATCACCCCTCACTGAAGCTGGGATCCTCTGGGCCTCTGGATCTCTTTCTGGAACAGCACAGATCAGGGGCCCACATTCACTGGGTCTTTTGCCTTCACAGGAGTTGAAACGCTAACTCAGGCCCTACAGGATTAGCTTGATGGGAATGGACCTGATTTTGTCCAAGGCTGAAATGGTTCTAGTTCAGAGCAGCCAAGCTTTTTGCCTTTTTGTGTGTGTGTGTGAATTGTGGGAGGAAGGCATTTTCCAGTTTGCTTAGATGAACACAAACTGTCAAAGTGACCCTGTAGGGAACATCTCAAGGTAGATTATAATCCAAACTAGGCAGCTGGAACACAATGTCTTTTTCCTTAGACATGCATGCATGCTAAGTCGTTCCAGTCATGTCTGACTCTTTGTGGCCCCATGGACTGTAGCCTGCCCAGGCTCCTCTGTTCATGGAATTCTCCAGGCAAGAATACTGGAGTGGGTTTCCATTTCCTTCTCCAGGGTATCTTCCCGACCCAGGGATCAAACCCGCATCTCTTATGTTTCCTGCATTGGCAGGTGGGTTCTTTACCACTAACACCACCTGGGAAGCCCTTTTCTTAGACAACCAGCTCTCAAAATGAGGTCCCAAACCTGCAGTGTCAGCATCACCATCACCTGGGAACTCGTTATAAATGCAAATTTGAGGGGCCCACTATAGACCTGGTAATTCAGAACCTTTTAGGGTAGGATATCAAACACAGTCATCTGTGTTTCAGTAAGCCCTCCAGGTGGTCCTGATGCACACTCAAGTTTACGAACCTCTGTTCTAGAGGTTTTTAAATTCCACTGCCAGAGAAAGCAAAAATGTACTCACGCATCCTCTGTTCACCCTCATAACCTGTGCGCTGTGTCCTTAGCATGACTTAGGGGCACGTGCCAGGACTGTATAACTTCAAAGTTTCTTGTTCTTTATATCCTGAACCCATGGAAATGCATTCCTTTTGTCTTTGTTAGTTGACCAAAGATGAAATATAGCCCAATGTTCCCCCAACAAAAAGATTTATTAATTTGTACTAATGAGTGTTTAGAGAAAAACATACAAACCAATGTCCTTGTTGAGTGCTCCTTCTCAAAGGCAAAATGTGGATGTTATCTGTAAAATCAACAAATTTGTCACCAAAGTGAAATGTTGTCTTTTCCTGAGGATTTTCCCAGGCATCTCAAGGACTAGACAGCCTCCTCCCTCCCCATGCTCAGATGCACAGGGTTAAAGCTTACA
Organism: Bos indicus; assembly: GCF_029378745.1. Taxonomy (NCBI): domain Eukaryota; kingdom Metazoa; phylum Chordata; class Mammalia; order Artiodactyla; family Bovidae; genus Bos; species Bos indicus. The sequence goes on along the minus strand of NC_091789.1, from coordinate 18,481,933 downwards.
GCTATAACTCACATCTTTAAGAGAGCTCACATATAAGTTTGTTTTCAGGTTAGTAGCTTTGCTCAAACATAACTGAAGAAAGGAGACCACAAACCTATCCAAAGCCAAAGAATCCCCACAGACCTGTGCCTCCTTAAGATACGACCTGTGCAATGGTCTCTTGGATAAGAATACCAAAGACACAGGCAACAAAAGCAAAAAATAGACAAGTGGGACTACATCAAACTAAAAATCTTCTGTACAACAAAGGAAACAATCAACAGAGTGGAAAAAGCAACCTACAGAATGGAAGAAAATACTTGCAAATCATTTATTTGATCAGGGATAATATCTAAAATGTATAAGGAACTTCCATAGCTCAACAGCAAAAAAAAAAAAAAAAAACCAACCAGATAACCCAGATAAAATGGGCCAGATAAATGCCCAGATAAAAATGGGCAAAAGACCTGAGTAGACATTTTTCCAAAGAAAACATACAGATTGCCAACAGGCACATGAAAAGACATTCGACGGTGCTAATCATCAGGGAAATGCAAATCAAAACCACAACCAGATATCACCTCACACCTGTCAAAATGTCCACTATCAAAAAATCAAAAGATAACAAGTGTTGGCAGGACTGTGGAGAAATTAGAACCTTTGTACATTGTTCAAATGTAAATTGGTTTAGTCACTATGAAAAACAGTATGGAAGTTCCTCAGAAAAATTAAAACTAGAACTACAGTATGATCCAGCAAACACACTTCTGGGTATGCATTCAAAAGAATTGAAATTTAAAAAAAGAATTGAAATCAGGATTTCAAAGAGATATTTGCACTCCCATTTTCATTGCAGCATCATTCACAATAGCCAACACGTGGAAATACCCTAAATATCTACTGACAGATGAATACATATCAAAAATGTGGTATATACATACAATGGAATATTTTTCAGCCTTAAAAAAGAAGGAAATCCTGCCATTTCTAACAGGAACGAACCTGGAGGACATTATGCTAAGTGAAATAATCCAGACACAGAAGTACAACTACTGTATGATTCCACTTATGTGAGATATCTAAAATAGTCAAACTCAAAGAAGCAGAGAATAGAATGCTGGTTGCTGGGGGCTGGTGGGAGGGGGAAATGAGGAGTTGCTAATCAGTAGGCATAAAGTTTCAGTTGTGCAAGATGAATAAGTTCTGGAGATCAACTGTACAGTATCATGCCTATGGTTAACAATACTGGATTATACACCTAAAACTTTGTTAGAAGAATAGATCCTGTGTTAAATGCTCTTATTTCAATTTTAAAAATTAACTAAATATGTTAACTATAAAATAGAACAGAGACCTGAAAAAAAACCACAGAGGTTTGACCAGTGGTATGCTGTTAAATGTTTAATAACCTTCTCTCCAACGGAAAAAAATACCCTATATATCTTGATTATAAACGTATAGCACACAATTTATAAATAATAATAAAATATATACATTCCTTATTATAGATTTCATATAGCCAGAGAACTCCCATAGAATGCTTTAGTCAATGTTTTCCTAACTCTTGTGTCCATAACCAACCTAAGGTGGCAATTAACAATTAAATGTGGTTCCAACAGGATTATTGGTTGATGTGTTGATTTACATTAATAAGACAAAACTGAAACATCAGAATGTATGTTGAAATTTCCTAGTTTAGATAAGTGACATATATGACTTCTTCACTAAATCAGATAATAGTTTTTGAATACTGGAAGAATATTTCCTCAATTTTTCATGCTATATGAAATATAACAGTTACAGAGATGATGCACTTTTAAAGTTAATCTGCACTATTAACATTTCTCCATCACTTTCTTAAGTCTAGACCGAGGGTTGTCAAAAAATTTCAGTAAAGAGCCAGATACTAAATATTTTAGGTTTTGTGGCTACATAGGGTCTCTGTTGCAGATTCTTTTTCATTTTCTTACAACCCTTGAAAATGTAAAAACCATTATTGGCTTGTGAGCTGTATAGAAACAAGCTGTGGGTGGAGGTTCACTGACCCCTGGTCAAGACAATCAACAGAACAATAGATTAAGCAGTGATTTGTAGCAGTTGCTAATTTCCATGATGTAAATACTACTATGACTGATTTCAAACTACCAGTTTGACTTGACTAAATGTGGAGTTACAAAGAGATGAGCAGATAAGAAATAATACATAGTATTTTTACTCCACAGATACAAAGGACACAAATAACCTCAAGAGCATGAATAATAGTGAAGCATAGGAAAATAATTAGGAAGTGATGAGTTTTGAGTATTTATTACCTTTGTTTTTAATCTAATTTATTTAATGGTAAGTTTGTATAATTTAATTTTTAATGATGATTATATTTAACAACCAGCTCTCAACATTTCTGAAAATTCAATAATTGACTCTCGGGAGCCACTATGAGCAACCACTGTGACCAAACCAAATTTCAACCTGTTTGTTTTGGTTTTACTGGATAAAGAGAGAATCTTCACTCAATTTGGTCCGTTATTCCCTGTAACAAAAGAATTTACTACAGAGTTTCTTTGAAGCTGGCAGTTTCCTTGGCTCCTCTAAAATAGGAAATGATTTTAGATGTTATTTTTACATATTTTCAGAAAGGGATCTGTCTCTATTCTCAACAGCTTCCTGACTACCTTTTGCTTCCAAATAATGAGAACTATTTAAAGGAAAAAGGAACTACTGTAGTGTGGTTTTAAGAAAAGCACATACTTTGCTGTTTCAGAAGTAGTTACACAAGAGTTCTGCTCATAAACTGGGGAAGAATTAAAATAGCTTTCCAAGGTCCCTCCCAAGGCTGTGATTTTCCTTTCACCTACTCAGGTAATGCCACTTATGGTACTCATTCATTTATTCAGCTGTTTGAGCATCTGGAGAAGGGAATGGCAAACCACTTCAGTATTCTTGCCTTGAGAACCCCATAAACAGTATGAAAAGGCAAAAAGATAGGACACTGAAAGATGAACTCCCCAGGTCGGTAGGTGCCCAATATGCTACTGGAGATCAGTGGAAAAATAACTCCAGAAAGAATGAAGGGATGGAGCCAAAGCAAAAACAACACCCAGTTGTGGATGGGACTGGTGATAGAAGCAAGGATCGATGCTTTAAAGAGCAATATTGCATAGGAACCTGGAATGTTAGGTCCATGAATCAAGGCAAATTGGAAGTGGTCAAACAGGAAATGGCAAGAGTGAACGTCGACATTCTAGGAATCAGTAAACCAAGATGGACTGGAATGGGTGAATTTAACTCAGATGACCATTATATCTACTACTGTGGGCAGGAATCCCTTAGAAGAAATGGAGTAGCCATCCTGGTCAACAAAAGAGTCCGAAAGTCAGTACTTGGATACAATCTCAAAAACGACAGAATGATCTCTGTTTGTTTCCAAGGCAAAGCATTCAATATCACGATAATCCAAGTCTATGCCCCAAGCAGTAACACTGAAGAAGCTGAAGTTGAATGTTTCTATGAAGACCTATAAGACCATTAAGAACTAATACCCAAAAAAGATGTCCTTTTCATTATAGGGGACTGGAATGCAAAAGTAGGAAGTCAAGAAACACCTGGAGTAACAGGCAAATGTGGCCTTGGAGTACAGAATGAAGCAGGGCAAAGGCCAATAGAGTTCTGCCAAGAGAATGCACTGGTCATAGTAAACACCCTCTTCCAACAACACAAGAGAAGACTCTACACATGGACATCACCAGATGGTCAACACCAAAATCAGATTGATTATATTCTTTGCAGCCAACGATGGAGAAGCTCTATACAGTCAACAAAAACAAGACCGGGAGCTTACTGTGGCTCAGATCATGAATTCCTTATTGCCAAATTCAGACTGAAATTGAAAGTGGGGAAAACCACTAGACCATTCAGGTATGACCTAAATCAAATCCCTTATGACCATACAGTGGAAGTGAGAAATAAATTTAAGGGACTAGATTTGATAGAGTGCCTGATGAACTATGGATGGAGGTTCGTGACGTTGTATAAGAGACAGGAATCAAGATCATCCCCAAGAAAAAGAGATGCAAAAAAGCAAAATGTGTGTCTGAGGAAGCCTTACATATAGCTGTGAAAAGAAGAGAAGCCAAAAGCAAAGGAGAAAAGGAAAGATATAAACATCTGAATGCAGAGTTCCGAAGAATAGCAAGGAGAGATAAGAAAGCCTTCCTCAGCAATCAATGCAAAGAAGTAGAGGAAAACAATAGAATGAGAAAGACTAGAGATCTCTTCAAGAAAATTAGAGATACCAAAGGAACATTTCATGCAAAGATGGGCTCAATAAAGGACAGAAATGGTATGGACCTAACAGAAGCAGAAAATATTAAGAAGAGGTGGCAAGAATACACAGAAGAACTATACAAAAAAGATCTTCATGACCCAGATAATCATGATGGTGTGATCACTCACCTAGAGCCAGACATCCTGGAATGGGAAGTCAAGTGGGCCTGAGAAAGCATCACTACGAACAAAGCTGGTAGAGGTGATGGAATTCCAGTTGAGCTATTTCAAATCCTGGAAGATGATGCTGTGAAACTGTGCACTCAACATGCCAGCAAATTTGGAAAACTCAGCAGTGGCCACAGGACTGAAAAAGGTCAGTTCTCATTCCAATCCCAAAGAAAGGCAATGCCAAAGAATGTTCAAACTACTGCACAATTGCACTCATCTCACATGCTAGTAGAGTAATGTTCAAAATTCTCCAAGCCAGGCTTCAGCAATACGTGAACCGTGAACTTCCAGATGTTCAAGCTGGTTTTATAAAAGGCAGAGGAGCCAGAGATCAAATTGCCAACAGCTGCTGGATAATGGAAAAAGCAAGAGAGTTCCAGAAAAACATCTATTTCTGCTTTATTGACTATGCCAAAGCCTTTGACTGTGTGGATTACAATAAACTGTGGAAAATTCGGAAAGAGATGGGAATACCAGACCACCTGACCTGCCTCTTGAGAAACCTGTATGCGGGTCAGGAAGCAAAAGTTAGAACTGGACGTGGAACAACAGACTGGTCCAAATTGGGAAAGGAGTATGTCAAGGTTGTATATTGTCACCCTGTTTATTTAACTTCTATGCAGAATACATCATGAGGAACGCTGGGCTGGAGGAAGCACAAGCTGGAATCAAGATTGCCGGGAGAAATTTCACTAACCTCAGATATGCAGATGACACTACCCTTATGGCAGAAAGTGAACAAGAACTAAAGAGCCTCTTGATGAAAGTAAAAGGGGAGAGTGAAAAAATTGGCTTAAAGCTCAACATTCAGAAAACAAAGATCATGGCATCTGGTCCTATCACTTCATGGCAAATAGATGGGGAAACAGTGGAAACAGTGGCTGACTTTATTTTTCTGGGCTCCAAAATCACTGCAGATGGTGACTGCAGCCATGAAATTAAAAGACGCTTACTCCTTGGAAGGAAAGTTATGACCAACCTAGACAGCATATTAAAAAGCAGAGACATTACTTTGCCAACAGAGGTCCATCTAGTCAAGCCTATGGTTTTTCCAGTAGTCATGTATGGATGTGAGAGTTTGACTATAAAGAAATCTGAGCGCCAAAGAATTGATGCTTTTGAACTGTAGTGTTGGAGAAGGCTCTGGAGAGTCCCTTGGACTCCAAGGAGATCAAATCAGTCCATCCTAAAGGAGATCAGTCCTGGGTGTTCATTGGAGGGACTGATGTTGAAGCTGAAACTCCAATACTTTGGCCCCCTGATGCAAAGAGCTCACTCATTGGAAAAGACCCTGTGCTGGGAAAGATTGAGGGCAGGAGGAGAAGGGGATGACAGAGGATGAGATGGTTGGATGGCATCACGGACTCAATGGATATGGGTTTGGGTGGACTCCGGGAGTTGGTGATGGACAGGGAGGCCTGGCATGCTGCGGTTCATGGGGTCCCAAAGAGTCGGGCATGACTGAGCGATTGAACTGAACAGAACTTGAGCATCTACCATGTGGCAGCCACTGTGCTGAGCACTAGAAATACAGCAGAATACAAGATAGACATTAATCCTGCTGAATCAATAATTACACAGATTATTGTTCACTTAGACTTTTCATAAGTTCCTTAAATAAGATTATATAACAGGAGCCTGACCTACTGTAGAGGGGTTGAGGATGTGACATTTAATCTGATATGTGATGAACGCATAGGAAGTCAGGCAATGGAAGAGGGAGAGCAAAGTAGAATAGCCTTCATCTCAGGTGATGGGAACAGCCTATATCATGCTTGTATAAAGCACAAATGTCCATCCAGTACACAAACAGATATATATCTTTGGCATCAAATTTTCATGAGGGGAATATGATTAGGAAAAATTATTTTAAAAGTCTCCCAAGAGGAGGGAAGTGGTAACGGGGAAAAAAAAAAAAAAAAGGTTGGGAATATTGGTCTATATAAAGAATGTGGCACTTTTGAGCTATTACAGTAGCAGTGGTAGAGTTAAGATGCTGGCCTCTTCCCATAAGGACTGATGACCTACCTGCAGGTTACTGAGCTTGATATTAAGACAGGAAGTTAGAGGACTCCTGGTATTCAACAACTTGGAAATTTTCCTCTAGTATGTTTCAAATACTGCCTCTTCCTCATTCACTCTATTCTCTTACTGGACACTTGTTAGAAACTCTCCTTGTATCCTCCATGTAGTGTGTAACATCTTTCTAATACTTTCCATTTCTTTATTCTTCTGTCTTGCATCCTTGATGATTTCCTCAGATCTAGCTTCTAGTTCACTAATCCTCCTTTCAACTGCATCTGGTTTGCTGTTTATCTATATTTCTCCCATTTCAGTTTCATGTTTTTGTTCTTTTTCAAGTCTACCTGTATTTTTCAAACTATTCTATTTTGCTCTTATAATTCTTATTCCTTTAAAAAATTTTTTGAACATTCAAACCATACTTACTTTAAAGTCCCTTTCATATTTCTGTATTTGCTATAATTCTTAAGGTGTGAATTCTCCCCTTTGTCATGCTAGTCTCACAGTGGCTTATTTCCTTGGGGACTCAGCAAGTTTTGGCTATGAGTTCATCTTCAGAATCATAGTGACAGACACAGATCCATGTGCTATACTATCTGGATTTGAGTTCTGGCTCCGCCACATAGTAGCTGTGTGGCCTTAGGCCAGTTACTTAATCTTTCTGTTCTTTAGGTTCAGAATCTTTAAAAATAGGGCTATTCTAAGAATTTGTTAGTATAAGCAAAGCCCTTAGTACAGTACCCACACTTAATGAAGCACTTGATCAGCATATTACTGTTACATGGCAAGAATTGCTTTACCTGGGAGGCTTATTTGCATAACTCAGGTTAATGTGACTATCTCCCCACTCTCAGCTCAAAGTAGCCAGGACACTTCTGAATTGTTTTTATTCTTCTATACCTGTCCACATTTATGGGCCACCACTTCTAGCTGCCGGATTTCTGAAGTGAAGTGAAGTAGTTCAGTCGTGTCTGACTCTTTACGACCCTGTGGACTGTAGCCTACCAGGCTCCTCCCTCCATGGGATTCTCCAGGCAAGAGTACTGGAGTGGGTTACCATTTCCTTTTCCAGGGGATTTTCCTGACAGAGGGATTGAACCCGGGTCTCTTGCATTGCAGGCAGATGCTTCAACCTCTGAGCCACCAGGGAAACCCTTTCTAGAGGAGTTCAAATCCCACCCCCATCCCCCACTCTGCCACTAAAACCCTGAACCTGGGACTCATGTCCACTTTGAATCCCTTTGTAGACTGTGGAGCGGTTATGGCTCTGAGCTACCTCTTCATTTCTGGTTCTAGAATTTGTTTGCTTGGTTTTCGTTTTTGATCTCTGCTGCATATTTAAATTTTCTAAAAACAATGCATTTGTAGTGGAAGAGGAGCTTCCTGCTACAACTCAGGCAACTGAAATGAACAGAAATCCCTGCATGTTCTTTCTAAAGAGGCTTAGCTGTCATTTGGCCATGAGATCCTTGAGAGAACCCAGTACACAAAAGGACATGTTTTATTTGCATTTGTATCCCCTAACCCTAGCACGGGGCCTGGTACACTTGACATATGCTTACTGAATTAAGAAATGAAACACCACATTGGCAACAAGCCTTCAGCTCACTGATTTCTCTAAGTCCTACAAGCCTTCAGCTCACTCGTTTCTCTTAGCTTTACCACCACCGCTGCCATGGTGTGGGCCCCCGCCCTCCTCCTTCCTGTGAATGAGCTCTGTCAAAAAGATACAGTTTCTAACAAACAAAAAGAGGTATAATGCATTCAATCAGTGACTAGCTCAAGGACAAGCACCTGATCTGGGTTTCTTTTACTCTCAAAGCAAAATAGCCAAGTGGAAACACTTCAGAGGCCATAGATTATTCTGATTTTCAGACTGTTTTTGTTCAGCACCAGAGTAAAACGTTGAACAGGTAGCTGATGCAATCTGGCAAAGTAAGTATATAGCTCTATTTATATTAAGATACACACATATATCAGGCCATCAGCAGTATTTGTATAAACAGTGACTCTCCTATGAAGGTAAAGGCCACCCCCTTCAGTTCCAGTGACTGAGATATATTTTTCCAATCCTGGGGGCAAATACAGACGCAGCAAGTTCCTTCTTCCCCTTGGAAATTTGGCAGACTTGCCAGCTCTGACTCTGTTGCCACATTCCCTTGGGGTTTTATGACTCTGTGCATATGGCCTGTGTGAAGGCTTCACTTAGGTCACCTTATGCCTTTGGCAGTCAGCATGGTGGATGACGATTCAGGAAGACCCTGGTGTTTCCCAGATGGGTCCAGATCTGGCCATGCAATTACTGCCCTCCAGCTGGGAAATGTGACGCCGGGGTGATGAAGTAGCTGCTGAGAAGGAGGTAGTTTGACTCTGAATTTGGTCTGTTCTTTATTTAAATCCAAAGACTGAACCAACACACACACACATATGCACACATACATATATTGATAAAATCAATAGCATACACACACAAATACACCACTCCCCAATTACAGGGGGTGTTCTTTTGGATTTCCTGGTGGACTCCCCTAAACATGTATTTCCTAAGCTCATCTCCTATGCTGGCCCCTGTTTACTTGTCTCATCATTCTCTCTTCCTTTGCTCTCCTACTTATTTCCTTATCATCGCTTTTAACCCTCTTGGAGTTCCCATGAACCCAGTTTGAGGCCCTTTAAGGCACATAAAGGGATCCTAAATCCTTCTTCAATGTGAGCTGCTTTGCTTCATTCTGTCCCATGATCACAGAGAAGCCTGTCCCTGGTCTCAGTTCTGAAGGGAGGCAGCCTCCTCAGGGAAGCTGCCCCATCACTGGTAATATGACACTACCCTTGGGGTGGGCATTCTCACTTGTAAAGGAGAGAACTGGAATAAATTTGGTCCTAATCAGAGCATCTCAAATAAGTCATCCTTCCTTCCATCAACACAGTGTTCGTTCACTGTTACTCCAGAGGCAGCAGGGAAAGAATATGGAGTCTGTACTTAGGCAAACTTGGCTTCAAAATCCAAGTTCAGCTGTTAATAGCTGGGTGACCTTGGGTGAGTTTCTTCCCCTCTGAGTCTCTGTTTCTTTATCTAGTTGGAATCAAATAGAGCATATATGCAAAGTGCTGGACACATAATAGCCACTCTGTATATAGGAGCCATGACTACGATCATCTGGATGATGGTCGTAGGCCTTGGCCCTTCTCATCTCACCTGAGGCAGAAATTCTCAGAGCCCTATTTTCTCAGGGTTAAATGGAGGACTGTAAAGATCCACAAACATCTTCCCACATCCAGTGGTGTGATAAGCTCAGAGCTGCTGACGCTCAGCACAGCACTAGCTCTCTAAACTCTAGGACAAACAACAGACAGATCTCCTGCCCTCAAGGGGCCCCAGCGGTCCAAACTAGCAGATAAGAGGAAAATGTAAACATCAGGGATTAGGTTTCAACATATGAATTTTGAAGGGACACAAACATTCAGTCCATAGCAACTAGCATCTGCTAAAGTATTCCCCGTAGACCACAAGGGTTATGGAAATTCACAGGGTGGCTGCGGGTGGGGGTAGGGGGGCTGCTGTGGATAGGAAGTCTTCCTGGAAGCAGCAGGGCTTCAGCTGGGACTCCAAGAAAGGGCAAGATTTGAAGAGACCCTTACAAGGACGGGGAGCTCGGCAGACATATGCTGGACAAACTTGAGAATTAGGCACAGTTATTATTTCCATTTTACGAGTAAGAAAATGGAAGGGCAGAGAAGCCTAGTGACTTGTGCAGGGTCACTTAGCAAGTAATTGGCAGCACTGGAATTTAAGTGGGGCTCTGTCTCTGATGCTGGAGGCTGGTATTCAAAGGTGAAAAAAGATGGGCCTTGGCTGGGAAGTAGGAGCTAGGGAGCCACTGACATTTTCAAAGAGAGTGACACGATGAAGGCAATGTTTGTTTTATATACTTGGGGCACAGATGTTTAGGGGAAGATTCTGGCACCAGAGGGGTCAGTTAGAAAGCAGTGGCAGTAGTTTAAGGATGAGGATTAAAGGCCTGACCTGGGGGCAGAGGCGTAGTGGGACTGGAGAAGACATAAAAACATGAGGCATGTCAAAGGGCAAACTGACAGTCTTGGGAACTGACTGCATACAGAGAATACAGGGCAAGGGGATTAAAGTATCAGATCTGAGAACCAGAAGATTCATAATGCTGATACTGGAGATACTGGGAAGGTGAGCTAGTTTGAAGATTGATGTTTATATGAAGCAGGGTCTGATTTCCTTTATTACTATTGCTATTAATTGTACTAAAAAAAGAATGTATACTATGAGGAAACTAACAAATTCAGAATATGAGATATTCTACAACACCACTGACCTGAACTCTTCAAAAAGTCAATGTCACACACACAGACACAAAAATTAAGGCCACACACCACCGCAGAATCAATTACTCTAAAAAGACATGAGTTGGCACAATACATGAACCTTGATTTTGGATTTTTTTATTTAAAAGGACTCTATAAGACATAGGATATTGGGACAATTTGAATATGAATTGGAAACTACAAGATATTTTATTTAGTTTCTTAGCTGTAATAATGATTTGTGGTGAAGAAGGAGAATTTCCTTATTCTTGGGAGAGTCATTCTGAAGAATTTAGGGTAGTGTGGCATGATGCCTGTAAGTTACAATCAAGTAGCTCAACAAAGAAAAAAATATGTGTATGTATAACTAGATTGATCAATAGAAATATACAGCAAATACATCAACAAGTTAATTGTGGAATTTAATGGGTATAATGTGTATTCATTGTACTTCTTTTTTTAAAACTCTATGTGTGTTTGAAATTTTTCAAAATAAGATTTGGGTTAAAATAATTCCCAAAAATATGAACATAGTAAAAAGTTAACCCATACAAAAAAGGATATGTAGTGAACATTTCTACCCTACACACTCAGTACTCCCTTCCCAGAAGCAACCACTGTTCACGTGTCTTGAAATATTATCTGCATTTACGAGGCTGTATTTATGTTTGTAGATCCTTTTGTAAAATAGAGTTCATGCTATAAATCTTTTTGTTAGCTGCAATAGACTCTTTTATCTATGCAGTTGGGGGAGTAGTTGGTCAGTTAATTAAAAGTCCGTTAAAGAAGTGCCTGGATCTACCAGGGAGAGGTGTTCCTGGGCATCCAGTGTCGGTGCATTTTACAGAGGAAATGGAATGGAAACTCCTGAGAGTTGGCTCCACAGAGGCCTGGTAAGCAAGCTTCCGCTGCAATGCTGGCAGCTCACTTTTTGTATAAGTTTCCAGACTTCTCAGAGATCGTTCCATAGGACAATGTATAGACCTGCCTCATTCTTTCAGGCTAGTTTTGAGGATGAGTTGCTTCTAGGATGCGTATAGTTGTAATCATATTGTACTTGGGGTGATGCAAGGCAGGGGAGCATCTGGGTGGAAATTTCCTGGGCTTTCTGAACTTACCTGATCTGAAGAATACTTGGGTATTTTTTGAACAAGCTCCCGAGCTTGGGAAATGCTGCCATAAACAGTTGGAGAAACACGGCTGGGCCTCCGGTGACAAGATTACTCTGAGGGGTGGAACTCCCACTAATGGTGCTAGTTAATGCAGAGTAGACAGAGGAGGCAAGACGCCAGAGAAACGCGGAGGTCCAAGGACAGAGCTCACAAACTCCCATGCGAGCTTCCGCCCTCTGCCCTTGCTCACCAGAGATGATTGCCTCCTGTTGCAATCTGGGGGGTCACATTTCCAAAGCATGTGCAACTTTGCATATGAAAACCCTCCCTAACTGCCAGCACCTGGGCAAATTCAAATCCTCTACTCCAACATCAGGGTCCTCCCTGCAAATGAGAAGGTTTGATTGGAAAAATGTGACTCCAGAAACCAGATCTGGGATTGAACTGAAATTGCCTGAAAAATGAAAGCATTGGCACTATTAACAAAAAGGGACTGGATTCCTTTCTTTTTTCTCTTTTTCTTTCTTTCTTTCTTTTCTTTTTTTTTTTTTGCAGCTAAATCCTGAACAGCTTGCAAACCTTGGGAGGCAGCCATCCCATTATCATTCCTGATATGGACTTGAATTTCTAAGAAATGACTTTTTTTTAAGATCTGTGGAATTGAACCCCTACTAAAAGCAGTCCAAGGAGACTCAATCACAGTTTTTCAAGAACAATCCTGAGACAAGAGCCTGAGCTCTGTGGGGCCTGGAGGGCCCAGAGACCCAGATAGCCTGGTGCCGACCCCCAGTAAGTCCCTTCAGGAGTCCTGGAAACCCCAGACATTTATCTAAATCACCCCCTGAGGTGGGACTAGGTAGAGGAGGCAGCCAGGCCTCCACATCATGTAAGGGACCCAAAATGCCAGAGGGGCCCTTGATTTGTCACACTGCCAGAAAGGTTCAGATTTCAGTGTCAAGCACTGAAGTCACCCTGTCTTCTCTAAATCCAGTGTCTTGGAGGTACAGACAGGATCCTCAATCTTTTAAGATCAGTTTTTCACTTAAAGTAAAAAAAACAAATGCAAAAGGGAAGGTAGAACTGGGTCTGGTCTTGGGTGTGAGCCTGGACAGTGGGCTGCTGCTAAGTCACTTCAGTCGTGTCTGACTCTGTGTGACCCCATAGTCGGCAGCCCACCAGGCTCCCTTGTCCCTGGGATTCTCCAGGCAAGAACACTGGAGTGGGTTGCCATTTCCTTCTCCAATGCATGAAAGTGAAAAGTGAAAGTGAAGTCGCTGAGTCGTGTCCGACTCTTAGCGACCCCATGGACTGCAGCCCACCAGGCTCCTCCATCCATGGGATTTTCCAGGCAAGAGTACTGGAGTGGGGTGCCAGGAAAGGAAGCCTAGAGGGCCCAGGGCCAGCCCACCTGGTCCTAGTAGACCCTTTGGGAATGAGGGAAGTGAGGTGTGGGGCCCAGGGAGAGGCAAAGTCAGGAAGTGCATGAGGGACCTGGGCCAAGACGGTCTGCTGTGGCCCCACGGGCACACACGGGCCCTATTGACTGGGACACCGGGAAACCATCACACGGTCTCCAATCCCCTAACTGTGTGGTTACCATGACCATGCCAAGTGTGTATGCTTCCCACATCTTTTGTGAGCCTGCTAACCCCAGACGCTTCCTCGTGCCCCATGGTTCAGTGGCACAGACTCCAGTGTCGGGGGGCAGTGGCAGGAGCCTCATGGCTGAGGGAGCAGGCCTCAAGGACCTTACAAAACAATTTACTCCGACTCTGCTATGCCTCTTAAGAACTCCACAGCTCTGAATTTTTAAAAAAATTTTTCATTATCCTCCCACTACCCACACACTTTAAAAAAAAAAAAAAAATTTGTCCAGGCTGGGTCTTCGTTGCTGCATCCAGGCTTTTTTCTCTAGCTGCAGCAAGCAGGAGCTACTCTCTAGCTCGGTGCATGGGTTGCTCATGGGTGAGCTCTCTTGCCATGGAGCACGGGTTCTAGGGTGCACAGGCTTCAGTGGTTGCAGCACGTGGGCTCAGTAGTTGTGGCGTGTGGGCGTGTAGGCCTACAGCGTGAGAGATCTTTCCAGACCAGGAATCAAACTTGTGACTCCTCCACTGGCAGGTGGATTCTTAAGCACTGGACCACCAGAGAAGTACCCCCCATCACACTTTTAAAGGCACATACTCTGTGCCAAGTGCTAGAGTAAGCATATTAGATGTATCGTTTAATCCATCCTCATCAAAACCCTGTGAGGTGGGTATTCTCATTGCCTTCATTTTACAGATGTGGAAACTGAGGCCCAGAGAGGTCAAGTCATGTGGCCAGCACAGCCCATCTATTCAGTAGCAGAGCTTCTAGAAGTCAGCTAGCATGCTAGAATCCATCAGATTACTTTTCTTAAACTTACCTTTAACTTGTCTCTCCCGATCAATTCAACTTGTCTGCACAGTGAGTTTTACCCAGCAGTTCCAGCCTAGGCTTCTTTTGGAGTCTGCCTAAGCTGGCTAGATGGTTGCATCTGGGTCACTGTAATCCAAAAAGGCTTAATTAAAATCGGGAAATACATTCAACCGTGTCTCCAGCAATGCTATGAACTCTAGATGTGGCAAATGAGGTTGTGAGGACATTAAAGGCATACAAGGTGCTTGGGGCACAGCAGAGGCACTTGGAAAATACACACCTGTGTGCCAGTATAAGTTGAGAAATGAGAAAAGGGAAGTGTTTGGCTCTAGATGACTGAGTTTCCTTTTGTAAAGACTGTGGACAAAGGGACTTTTCCACTAAAAGACACTTTGGGTCTGGGGGGAACCGTCTCCAGTCTGCAGGGCTTCAAGCAGGACTTTGCAAGATGGGTGTTTGGGTGGGTGAGGAGGGGAAAGTGGGTGACAACTGGCAGTCTGAGGGCATGAAGAGGACAGAGGAAGAGAGGGGACAGAGAAGAGGGGATGAAAGACTGGAAGTAAAGGGAGCAGGCCCAGAAGAGAGAGAAGAGGAAGGACAGAGATGATTGGGGGTGAGGGGCAGTAAAGGAGAAATTGTGGGAAAGAGACGAGGGATTGGCTTTGAAAAATCGGTTCCTTCTTTCAATAAATCATTATTAAGGGCCTTCTATGTGCCAAATACTGTGTTAGGTGCTCCGGACACTGGGAGACACCACAGACCTGGAGCTTCTTTGTGGGTTTGTTCTGCCTGTAATTTAGCCCCTTTAGAGAGAGTCATCGGAGAAGGCAATGGCACCCCACTCCAGTACTCTTGCCTGGAAAATCCCATGGACAGAGGAGCCTGGAAGGCTGCAGTCCATGGGGTTGCTAAAAGTTGGACACAACTGAGCAACTTCACTTTCACTTTTCATTTTCATGCATTGGAGAAGGAAATGGCAACCCACTCCAGTGTTCTTGCCTGGAGAATCCCAGGGACGGGGGAGCCTGGTGGGCTGCCGTCTATGGGGTCGCACAGAGTCGGACACAACTGAAGCAACTTAGCAGCAGCAGCAGAGAGAGTCATAGCAGAAGGCAATGGCACCCCCACTCCGGTACTCTTGCCTGGAAAATCCCATGGACGAAGGAGCCTGGAAGGCTACAGTCCATGGGGTCGTTGAGGGTCGGACATAACTGAGCGACTTCACTTTCACTTTTCACTTTCCTGCATTGGAAAAGGAAATGGCAACCCACTCCAGTGTTCTTGCCTGGAGGATCCCAGGGACGGTGGAGCCTGGTGGGTCGCACAGAGTCGGACATGACTGAAGTGACTTAGCAGCAGCAGCAGAGAGAGTCATAAGGATCAACAGGGCCACTTGCTGAACTGTGCTGGGCTGTGAGGCAGGGAAGGTCTTTGGAGTAAGGGTCTTTGATGGTCTTAGGAGAATCTTTGAAGGTCTTAGGAATAAGCTGGGTTGCATTTGCCCTTAAAGTATGACTCAAGATTGTGACATTGGGACTTCCCAGGGTCAGGTGTCCATCCATGCTGTTATCACCAGGTTGCTTCTCATCTGCCTCATTAAACACATATCTGCATGGACTGGAGCCGTGTAGTGGCTTGTCTCTTCCACAGAGTAAAGGGTCTATGTTTATGATACCGTCACTTGGCTACCTTTCCTCTTCCCTTCCTGAGTTCTGAAGCACACTCTTCATGACTGAGGTTGCTGTAAGGATAGTTTCTGGAGAAGTGAGGACTGACAGTATAGTCAGTGGTCCACTGGTAAAAAGTTTAACAATTGGCCCTCTCAGTTAGTGGAAGAGAAGGATGCTGATTTATAGCATTTGCAGATTTCCACACTTTCACATGGTGTAAACACTCCCACCAAGGCCAATTTCAGGCTCTCAGTATGTTGTCATGGAACAGTCATAAAGAGGGACTTCCCTAGCAGCCCAGTGGTTAGACTCTGAGCTTCCACTGCAGGGATCATGGGTTCGACCCCTGGTCAGGAAACTAAGATCCTGCATGAGGTGCAATGTGGCCCCAATTATTTTTTTAATTTTTAAAAAAGAGTTGGGATGAGATGTCCACCTGTGCACTATCATAGGGTATTTCTACCACATAGGCATAACAGATGTAAATCAAGAGCATAGATAATAGTGAAGTGTAGCAAGATAATTTGGAAGTGATGAGTATTCAGTATGTATCAGCCTTATATCTTGAATATAATTTAATTGCCAATATACCTAATTTAATGTTTAACAATGACTTTATTCAACAAGTCAACTCCCCCAATCTTTGTTGAACAATCAGTTTTCACTATCCAACAGGGTGTGGTTCTATGTCCCTTTTCTCTTAGCTTCAGCGAGAGAAAGAGAAGCTGAGGAAACAGAGCCTCGGGGCCCTCACCCCACTTTAACCAGAGCAGCCCCACTTGTATTCATTTTTTGGTTCTGTGTTTGAACGAAGGATTCCAATGTTTAAAAAAAAATTTTTTTTGAACACACTCGTGTAGATGGGCTATGATGCCCTTTCTATCTGCGATATCCAGAGTGAGCCATGCCCCATCTCCCCTTTCCTTGCCTGGACCCATTTTTGTCACTCAGGCTTCCTCCTCCTGCTACTCCCAGCAATCCTCTGTCCCATCCCAAGGATTCTCAACTCCACTGAAGGGACAACTGTTATCGTTGGATCTGGTTTCGACTGGGATTCCTTCTGGGCATACTTTACTCTTCAGCATGTGACTCCAGAAGCTTCTTCTAAAGGTCTTTCAGATACAAAGGGATGGATGTACAAAGGGCAGAATTCCAAGAAGGAGGGGTACTCCCATAATCGACCTAATTTATATCTTGCATTCTCCGTCCAAAAGCTCTACGTGTCAGTGGACTACTGGGTTACCAATTGCTGCCCGATCATGGATCTCTATTTTTCTTTACACAACACAGTTTTCTTTATGTAAAAGCTAAAAACTGTTCTTAGCAGATGTTTGGGTTGCTCTCCCACTGAATGCAAGTTTTTCAGCCATGGAAATGCATGAGGGGGCCGCAGGGGTTATGGATGTGACACAATTCTTTTCTGAAGGCAAATTCACCCTCCTGAGCTTGCCAGAGAAATTATTTTTCCAGGAAAACTAAACAGTAAGCACATACTTGGATGTTCCTTGCAGGCAAGAGAGGAGCCCTTTCTATCCCATTAAGGTCAGGCAATTGCCCAAATGATTTGCTTCACTGCCTATCATAACGGGGAGTGTGGGACAGAACCAGCGGGAGCCTACTCTCATCTCTCTCCCTCCAGCAGTCACAGTCGAGCAAAGTTCACAGGCACAGGCACCCTCTGAAGCCTGCAGTCAGAGAAGCTGAGGCTGGGGCCACTTGGAAACCCCTCAACACACACGCGCGCACACACGCACACACACAGTGTTCCCCTAGCTCAGTGCCACAGCTCAGCTCATATGGATCAGTGTTCTAGAACCAAACATGGAGAGATGGCATTTGGTACGTGGAAGCTGGGACCTAGGAGCTCACAGGATGGGATACAGTGCTGAGCTTCCTGGTCAGCTGCCAAGTCTGCCGGGTGTGCGCTGTTCAAATCCGATAGGGTAGCCAGTGGCCCAGGAGCTTGGGAGGGAGTGGAGGCTGCTATTTCCTGCCTGTAAGGCTGCCTTCAGAGGCTTAGGGGTACGTTCGCAGCTTGGTTTCTCAGGTTCTGTCCCCACTCTTGACAAACTCCCCTTGTCCCCATTTCCCTGAGAGTGATGGCTCTATATCTGAAGGCTCTTACAGGAGGGAGGGATGAATGCATGCCCAACACATAAAACAGACTCAAAGCCAAGCTCTGTCCAGTCTAGGCCAACTTAGGTGATAAATCTTGCTCAATTCCCTGGTCAGAATACCTTTGGCTACCTCTGCAAGCCAGGTCTATTCTCCATCCAGAGCCCTTTGGCTACAGTCCCTGCACAGTCGGCACTTTCTCCTCTTCTCTGGCCAAGCTGAGCTCACTCTCCCCTGGCTCCCCCAAAGCCCTTCACTTTCAGAATCAGAATCCTTTGAACCCAAACTTTGTCTCTTACAAAAGTCTCTTCTTTTACCTCCAACTTTATTCCAACCTAGACTCCTAAATTCTCTTGAGGCTTCCAACACTTGAATTCGGGGGAATTTGGTCTTTCCAGGGGAAACAGAAGTGTTCCTTATTTATTTATTAACATCCAGGGGCTGCTATCATATATAGATGATCCACAGGAGATAGCAACCTGAGTGTGTTTTTCCCTCATCACTTGCTCTTGACCTTGGAGAGAGGTTTGAAAGCTAAATGTAAACCATTAGCAAAATACTGTCTTTTCAATGCACCAAAAGGAGGGAAAGTTAGCTTATCTTTCAGAAGCCCCCAGAGTATTGTGGACTAGCTGAGTAAGTGTAATTAGAAAAAGGAAAAGGGAAGTCAAGGATAAATTCACATGGAGCTGAAGGAGCCTCATGATAAAGTGGATTTTCCCAAGAATTGCCGGAAAGCAAAGCTGTTCAGCCTTTGGGAAATGGTGAGTCCAAGAATTTCTGAAGCGCTCCCACCCTTCACCTGGCCATGGCCTTGATATCACCAAAGAGTTCTGCTTGCTCTGCTCCAGGCTCAAGCAGCAAGCTGTTTTCATTGCTACTTTCCAAACTGTGCTCATATCCATTATCTCACTTGATTCTTGCCAGGACCCTGTGAGGTAGGTAGGACAACTATTAGTTTTCCCTGGGCTCACTTTTGGAAGATGCCCAGGACTCAGATTTTGCACAATTGTAACTTGACAGATTTGGCTCCATTTTCACATGCTAACAAAACCTGGCCCAGCCTAATCCTTATGTAAAGGGGAGATTTTTCCTGCAACATTGAACTAAACTAGGCAGAGAGATTCCTGACCATCAGGGGTGACATGATGGGGTGGGGGGCAATCTCAAAAAAATTTAGTAATTCTACCCCTCCCCTCCCTTTCTAGAGCACAGGCTTTTGAATGGGGAGGGCTTGTGTTATCCTCAAGCTACTCAAACCTTCTTTCTTGAAGACTCGATGCTAGCTATATTTGATCAAACAATTGATCAAGTGCCGATTGTGGAGGCACAGAGAAGTATGAGATGTGGACCCCGACTTCCAGGAACTTACAGTTTGCTGGGAGCTAAACTTGTACACTGGAGAAGGCAATGGCACCCCACTCCAGTACTCTTGCCTGGAAAGCCCCATGGACCGAGGAGCCTGGTAGGCTGCAGCCCATGGGGTCGCTAAGAGTCGGACACGACTGAGCGACTTCACTTTCACTTTTCACTTTCATGCATTGGAGAAGGAAGTGGCAACCCACTCCAGTGTTCTTGCCTGGAGAATCGCAGGGACGAGGGAGCCTGGTGGGCTGTCATCTCTGGGGTCGCACAGAGTCAGACATGACTGAAGCAACTTAGCAGCAGCAGCAAACTTGTACACACGAGACAACAGTACATATCAGGCAAAACAGTGAATGTCAGGGAGAGTTGATGCAGCCAGGGGAGGCATCTCAGAGAGTCAGAACACAGGAGGGTGGTTAAAAGCATGAGCTCTGGGGTTGTGCAATGAACATGGCTTTGCAGTCCAGATCCACCATTACTAATGGAAACTTTGAACAAATCACTATACCCTATCTGTAAAATGGGATGAAAATTAATAAACAGCTATCACATTAAGTTGCTGAGATTAAATGAACACAGTACCCAGCACATAGTTAAGTGTTTAACAAATGGCATCATTCAGGCACTATTTAAGCTGATCACTGAAGAATGGGTGGTTT
Organism: Bos indicus; assembly: GCF_029378745.1. Lineage (NCBI taxonomy): Eukaryota > Metazoa > Chordata > Mammalia > Artiodactyla > Bovidae > Bos > Bos indicus. The sequence continues at coordinate 18,461,785 of NC_091789.1, read as the reverse complement.
GGAGACACTCATAGAGAGAGTCAGAACAATACAAGGCATGGAATTAAACAAAGTCACTGAATTTAAAAATAAAGGAGGTGTGTGAGGATGCTGAGGATAATGGTCTTACCAAAGCAGAGGATACACGTTAAAGGACTAGGAAAAAAATACACTTTGTTAAGTTAGGTGCAGCTAGATGGTGAAAAGCCTTGACAACCAAGCAGAGGAGATAGACTGGATATAACAGGAAGTGAGAAGCCAGCAGAGACTCTGAAGCAAGAGGATGATTTGGGGATAGTGGTCTTAGAGTAAGATTGGCCTGGAGGTGTGTTTAGTGACTTAGGCAGGGACTGAGGGATATCTACTATATCAGGTGTGTGTTCATATGGACTTGAACTAGAGACTTGAGAGTGAGATTACAAAGCATTTTAAAATATTGGGAGGGGGTTAACTGGATAGAATTGGCAATTGGATATGGGAAATGAAAGAGAAGGAAAAGACCAAAAGAGTTCCAAAGTTTTGAGTCTAGATGACTTGGAAAGCGGTGGTGCAATTGACAGAAAAACGGGAGTCAAAAGGAAAAGCAGGCATGGAGGAAAGGAAATGGATTCAATGTTCAATGTTCAATTTGAGATGATGGTAACACTTGCAAATAGAAATGTCTAGCAGAAAATAGTGACTGATGCAAAGAGCCAACTCATTAGAAAAGACCCTGATGCTGGGAAAGATTGAAGGCAGGAGGAGGGGGGATGGCAAAGGATGAGATGGTTGCATGGCATCACCAACTCAATGGACATGAGTTTGTGCAAACTCTGGCAGATAGTGAAGGACAGGGAAGCCTGGCACGCTGTCCATGGGGTTTCAAATAGTCAGACATGACTGAGCAACTGAACTGAACTGAGCAAAGTTATGAGATAGGTATTATTATTATTTCCCTTTTATAGATGAGGAAACTGAAGCGCAAAGAAGGTAAATAGCTTACCCCAGGCCACACAGTTAGTAAGTGGCAGAACGGAGAGTCAAACCTCCACTCTAGCTTCAGAGACTGTTTTGAATAACTCTGCTATGTTTGTTACCTCTTTAAGAAAGGAATTTTCTGTAGGTTTCTGGTAGATAGCCTTCATCAAATTAAAGTTTCCTTTTATTTCTAGTTTTCTTAGAGCTTTCTAAGAGCAAATGAGTGCTGTGTTTGTCAAATATTCTAGCTGTATCTATTGAAATGATCATATCATTTTTTCATTTAACATGCAAATATAATGAATTACATTGATATTATTTCTAATGTGAAACAACCTTGCATTTCTGGGATTAAACCCTAATTGATTCTATTATATTCTTCTTTTTCAAAAGTGCAGGATTTGATTTGCTAATAATTTATTTAGGGCTTTTGTATAGTGTCATTTTTCTGTCTTCGTACAGTTTGGTATTTGTATAATGATAGTTGGGCTTCCCTGATAGCTCAGTTGGTGAAAAATCCACCTGCAATGCAGGAGACCCTGGTTCAATTCCTGTGTCAGGAAAATCCACTGGAGAAGGGACAGGCTACCCACTCCAGTATTCTTGAGCTTCCCTTGTGGCTCAGCTGGTAAAGAATCCACCTGCAATGTGGGAGACCTGGGTTTGTTCGATCCCTGGGTTGGGGAGATCCCCTGGAGAAGGGAAAGGTTACCCACTCCAGTTTCCTGGCCTGGAGACTTCCATGCACTGTATAGACCATGGGGTCACAAAGAGTCAGACACAGCTAAGCGAGCCACTTACTATAATGATAGTTTGGGGAAATAAATTGGAAGCTTTCCATCTTTTTCAATGTTCTGAAGCAGTTTGTTTATTGATAAGAGGATGTCCCGTCAAAGTTTGGTACAATTTACCTTTAAAATCTTTATGTGTCAAGAAGGTTGAGGTGTATGCTTTTTTTTTTTTTTTTTTGGCATTTTTTATTCTATTTCAATTTCTTCTCTAGTTTATTGGCACAGTCTGATTTTCATCTTCTCAAACCAAGTTTGGTCATTTATATTCCCCTAGAAAACAATCCATTTCATCTAGGTTCCACATTTATTGCCATAAATATTTATACAAAATGCCAATTATTTATAACTTTATACATATACCAAGACTGACACAATTACTAAGAATATTTAAGTTTTCCTACAGTTTTTAATGCATTTGAAATGTAGTTCTCTTTTTTGTTTCCCCGTCTTTTTTTCTTTCCCTCTCCCTCTATCTCTTTTTTACTCCTGAGTGGTTTATTTTTATTTTAACAAACTTGCTAACGTTGCCTATTTTAATGGTGTTTTCAAAGAGCCAGCTTTTGTTTGTATAGATCAACTTTCCATTTTTTGTGATTGTGTATTTTGTAAATTTTTAGTTTAATCTCTATTAACAAGCCTTATTCCTGTCAAGCCCATCTGTCTGGACTATCTTTCCTCCTTCCCTTCACTTGGCTGACTCCTACTCATTCTTCAGTTTATGCATCATTTCTTTCAAGAAACCTTCCCTGACCCTCCAGCATGATTTAAATGCTCATCCTCTGTCCTCCCCCAGAAACTTCCAGCGCTCATCATTCTACATTATAATTAGCTGTCTGCTTATGTCTCTCCCCTATTAGATTGCAAATTCCTTGAGGGCAGGGACCGTATCTGGTTCATAATTGTACCTCCAAGTGCTTAACACAGTACTTGGCTTCCCTGGTAGGAATTCAAATGGAAGGTTTATTGGAGGTACCACTCCATGAGTCGGCAGGCAGATCTAACAGAGAGGTTCCCCCCAGTCTGGTACATGAGGTCTGGGATCTTTGTTTGTTTTGATTGAAATATAATTGATGTACAATGTCCTGTTAGTTTCAGATGTACTGCATAGTGATTTGGCATTTGCATGCATTATTAAATGATCACCACAATAAGTCTACTAACTCTCAGCCCCATACAAAGTTATTAGAATGCTATTGACTATATTCCTTATGCTGATGATATATATTGCCTCCCCATGGCTTATTTATTTTATAACTAGAGGTTTGTACATCTTCATCCCCTGCACCTTCTTCACCTACCCTCTCAGGTATTAAAAAAAGGAAAAACAATTAATTTTGATAGAACTTCCTTTCCTGATTTTTGAAGAATCAAAACCCTTCAAATGTGTAATTCCAATGGTCATCACCTAGGAAGGAGTCTTCCCCCCAACCTGCCCTCCCCTTTCAGCCCTGCATTCCAGCATGGATATAGAAGGTTTAACCCCAAAGGAGACAAGGCCAAGAGTTACCCATTAAAGGAGCTGAGGCTAACTGAAGTTAAAGGTCTACAGGCTGCCCCAGGGCTTTTCCATTTAAAAGCAGCTTTCCTGCACAGGGTCCCTTTCCTTCTCCGCAGTGAGTATGGGTGGGGGGGACCTCATCCCACACTTCCATTTTCTTGTTTCCAATCTGGTTTGAAATACCTTTCCCTCTTTTTCTTCTTTCCCCTCGATTCCCTCCTTTTATTTACCATTGATCTTGCAGTTTTTTAATTACTTGTGTCCAGGAGGTGTTTCGAGAATATGCACTGAAGTAGTAGTTTATGAAATTGGCAACATCCATGCATTGCTGCCCTAGGTTTTCTTCTGGAAACTTCTGTGGTTAGCAGTCAGATCCAAAGAAAGCAGAACATAAGCCGAACTGAAAGAGATGCATACCAAAATTATGGAATACCGTGAACGTGAGAGCCAGCTCTTGCCCACCTCTCAGCCCCCACTTCCACCCTAAGCTATAGTCTGATAGAAGACGATTTCTAGAAACAAAAATCAGAGTGGTGATAGAGCGTGTTCCTGCTCACCGTGAATTTACTCCCTGAGAAAGATGGTCTCACTTCCTTGCATAATCTGGGTTCCTCTTCGAAGAAGGGATCATGAAGCTAAAAATATACAGACATTTTTGAAACAGAACTCATTCTGAAATTGAAGGGAAGTCAGAGGAAGCAGGACTCAAAGTACACCCACTCTGTGCCACCTATCAAAGATAGAACTCAATGAAGAGAGATATCCCACAGGGCACAATGTGGGACCTGGGCTGCTGAGAAAAGGTTGCCAGGCAGGCTACTTCAGACCTTTCTGAGGTTGCTTTGCTGACAGCACATGTGTTACAGGCACCATGTTAGGCTCTAGGAATGTAGCAAAGAACAGGACACAGCTCTGCCCTTGAGGAGCTTCTAGGCTGATGTCTATATGGGACACTCTGTCTGCATTTGGAACTCTCCTGGCTATGACACATGGCACCTTGACCTGAACATGCCCCATCTCCTCAGCATTTTCAGTGGCCTCAAAGACAGGAACTGCATGTCTTTTATCTCTGTACCCCCAATATCTAGAACACTACTTCAAAGATGGTAGGCATTCAAGTAATATTTGTTAAATGAATGAATGAATGAAGGAAGGAGAGGAGGAATGATGAAAGAAAAGAGGATTAGGTGTCAACATTAGTAACAGTACTTTAGAATCCTGAGGCAGCCCCCAGAATCATGGGCCAAAAACCCAGAGATCCTTAGGTCAGCTTCACAGATGCTGGTGACTTTGAATTGGTCGCTTTTATTGTTGTGTTTACTCATCCTTGAAGGTATTAAAATAATAGAGCAGGAAAACAGTTTGGTGGCTCCTCAAAAAGTTAAACATTACCTTTTTAGTAACAAAGTTACCATATGACCCCACAACTCCATTCCTAGATATACACTGAAAAGAACTGGAAACAAGGATTCAAACTAGTACATGTACACACATATTCAGAGGCTTTGGCCTCACTACTCATGAGCGCTAGAAGGTGAAAACAACCCAAAGTCCATCGATCGATGAATGAATTTTAAAAGTGTGATGTACCCATACAATAGAATGTCATTCAACCATAAAAAGGAATGAGGTATTGATACACGCTACAACTTGGATGAATCTTGAAAACATTGTGCTAGGTGAAAGAAGACATAGGTCAGTTTAAGAAGATGGCCTTTTGAAGAAAGTCTTGAGAAAATGTTGGTGTAGCTAAGGAGATGGGTGAGCACAAAGTGTTGGGTACCTGGGTGGGGCAGTGCTAGGAAATGCTTATTGACTGATTTCTTGATTGAATAAAAAAAAAGATATTTACATAAAGGATCTCACTTCAGGGATGCCCTATCTTGGGTCTTGTCTTCAGGCCACATTTTGTGTCAATGCTCTCATTCCTCCATTCTTTCACTCAACAAACATCTATTGAGCACTTCCTGTGCTCTAGGAAGCACAGTGCTAGGGATTCATAATCATACACATGGACAAGAAAAATTCACATACAATTGCAAACATTATTTTTAAACCGAGTTTCAACCTTTTACTTCTCCAAACTTTGAGCTTGATTAAACAGATTGGCAAGAGCAGGACAAGTTATGGTGACAGTGATGGTGTTTCCACAACTGGACTATGTGGTGCAAGAAGCATGGTTAAGGAGCAGAGTACTTGAAAATGAGGCCAGCTCAGGAAATGGCCCTGTGACAAAGGAAGTAGAAGAGACTGTCTTCCCGTGTGTCCTGTCCTCTCTATCCCCTGCCTGGACCACCTGGAGACAGTGGATTGAAGCAGTGTTCTCACCCTGTGTGCAGCAAACGTTTCTCTCACCCCCAGCATAACTCACGAGGGGCCGTGTGTGAGCACTAGGTCGCCCAAAATTGAGGGGAGGCAATCTGATCAGAATGAAGAAGGGTCTGCTTCTTGCTGCCTATGCTACAGTTAATCCATTGCCATCTGTCTTTATTTTGCTGACTCACTGCTTTCATTTGGGTTGGCAGTTCTTTTGCTGTTGGCTGCAGTCTTTAACTGTTTACAGAGGGCTGAGATGGATGGAGAATTAGGGGCTTTGCATTCATTCCCTGGATGAAATCCTACCCAGGTACTGTGGGCCTCTTGTCGAGGGCTGAGGCCAAGGCCTCTGGATTTTGATGGATGGTGGAGATTAAGTGTAGGGTAACACATCATTTAGTCTGATTGCAAGGCCAGATTTCTCCCAAGTGCTGCCAAATGAGCTGGGAGGTCATGTGAATTGTCTGCCCAAGCACAAGGGAGCACGGCGCCTTTTAATTAGAACAAGGATGAAGGCTATTCGGGACCTTGGTCTGTCAGGGAACTTGGAGCACCCACATCCTATACCTCATTCAAGGTTCTCTTTAAGCTTCACCTCATCCATGGACACCTCCGCTGTATTAACTTCCATCCCCACCAAACATCCCACCCCTCCTCCAAAATGCACTTTTCTACACTTTGAATCTCATCAGCATTTGTTTTTTATTGTGTACAGTCCTGGCTCACTCTGTCATTTTGGAGCCTACCTTCAGCCTAGTGAGAGACTCTCTATCGTTGTGAGATATAAGCTCATCAAGACGTGAAATTCTAGCCGTTATAGCTCTGAATGTGATTCTGGGCATTACATGTTTGTGATCTAAACCTGAGGTGACATACAGCTTATTGTCACACTTTGAAGGATGAAGCACAGTGCTATTCATAATACTGGGATACCAGGTGTAAACTGGGACCACCCTGGGCAAGCCAGTGCATATCTTCACTCCACCTAAAGCACTGGGCTCCTGTTTGACTTATTTGGTTCCTGCCCCAACTCCCAGGTAGGATAGGTTGACACTGAAACTGAGTAGGCAGATAGACCAAAAGTCCCTCAACTCCCTCTACCCTCAAATGATCTAACACAGAAAGTATCCTTTAAAGGGTTAAAACTGATATAAGCCCACTGCAAACCCATGGCGTCTTATTACAAGTCATTCTATCAGATATCCTGGAAGTGTTTCCACTGAATTCCTATAGATTTCAAAGGCCAACAATGGCTTCCCCAAAATCATCTTCTCCTAGGATCCAGCTACCATATAACAAAATGGAGGTGACTTGCTTATCGGAATTATCCCTTTGAAAGCTTAACATTACATGGTCTAACTATCCCAGGGTCATCTGTGTTGGAAGGTATTCTCTACCAATAGGTCAAGATTAAAAAGTAGCCTCCAGAAATTGGAGCCCTCATACACAGCTGGTGGGATTGTAAAATGGTACAGCCACTTTGCAAAACAGTCTGGGAATTCTCAAGCAATTAAACACAGAGTCACCATATGACCCAACGGTTCTACTCCTAAGTATATTATATACCCAAAACAATTGAAAACAAATGTCTACACAAAAACTTGTGCATGAAGGTTCATAGCAGTCCAATAATATTGGACTTTGCATAATAACCAAGAAGTGGAAACCATTCAAATGTCCATCAACTGACGAATAGATAAACAAAATGTGGTATATCCTTACAATGGAATATTATTCAGCCATAAAACTAATGAAGGACTGACATGCTACAACACAGATGAACCTTGAAAACATTTTGCTAAGTGAAAGAAGCCAGACACAAAAGACTACATCATATGATTTCATGTCTATAAAGTATCCAGAACAGGTTAATCCATAGAAACATAAATATTAGTGGTTGCCTAGGACTGGACAAGGTGGGGCATTTGAGATGGGAAGTGACAACTAAAGGTTACAGGGCTTCTGGCATCAGGGGCTGTTGAAAATGTTCTAAAACTGATTGCGGTGATGTTTGTATAACTCTGTGACTGTACTAAAAAATCAGTGAATGATACATTGTACATGGGTGAATTGTATGGTATGTGAATTATATCTCAATAAAGCTGTTTTAAAAAGTAGCCAGGACTCAGTACCAGCTATCCAGGCTAGACTTGGCGTTGCTTTAGTAAGAACATGGGTGCCTTCTTCCAGATCATTCTTCTCAGTCTTCTCAGGTTGCCCAAGCACCAGCTTTGGCAAATGCCTCCTAAGGGCAGACCCGATTGGGGATAGGGGGAGAGAAGCCTTGTTAATACCCACAAGGCCTTGGCATTTTCTTACTAGGCTTTACAGTAGCATCCATCACAAAGTCACAGGATCCAATAATATTGGACAGGAAAGAACTTTGGAGCTTATCCACTCCAACCCTCCCCATGGAGACGCTCAAAAGGGGGAAGTGATTTGCCCGAACCACACATTTAGTCAGTGGCAGAGCAGGAACCAGAACCGGACACTCCAGACTCCTTCTCCAGTGCTCTTTCTCCTGCCCAGCTTCTCCACTGCCTCTCTTGTCCCTGTCCTACCCAAAGCAGCCCCTTGGACCCTTCCTGCTGAAATCCAGGAGAAGTCAGTCTGAGAATCCAAGCTCAAAATCAGGGTGAATTTACAATTTTGGAAACATAGTTCAAGTCTGGAAATGTGGTTGACTAAAGAGTGGGTCAGGAAATGTGCAGTATAGGTCTCCCAACATCAGGATGTGGATAGAGTACAGGATTTGACCCCTGGTGCAGCTAAATTTGTGGAATGATCACATGCTTCTCTTTATACTGTATTTGGCAGTATTAGAAGAGAAAAATAATATTCATCTTAGGAAAACCTTGGTAACTGCAAATTTTCTGGCAACCTTATTTCCTCTCGCTTTCTTGGAAGAAACCAAACGAAAAAGCAGCTGTACAAATTAGCCCTGACCAACAGGCCCGGGACCAAAACAAAAAAAAAAAAAAAAATGAAGCTCAAAACAAATCAGGCTAAATATTTAAATCAGAATAGAAAATACATCCAACTCTACGCCTACTGAAGCTTTTCAAACTGCTAATCTCCACTTGATTATCGATAACATTCTCTTTTCTAGGAGGTCAAGACAAAGCTGGGGACAGTGTGACCGAAACTTATCAGCAGTTTTCTAAACCCCTTCATCTGCATTCACAGATTTTTCTGATAGCCCTGTTTAATAGAGGTCAAATCATGTATCCTGCTTGTGAGAATCAGATTAGTACCCTGGTGAAAAGAAAGTGTGCTTAGTAAGTCACCAGTCATCAGACACTGTGGGCCAGGCACCGTGCTATTGCTGGAGGGAAGACGAAGACACAATGCCAGTTCAACAGGAGCCATCCAGCCCCAAATAAGACAAATCATAGCCAAGGGCAGGGGCAAAGCTAAGGAGGTAGCAGAGTTTATATATGTTGAATAACAGTCAGGGAACCAGCCTTTCTGGAATAGAGATTTCTTTTAAGGGAGTCATGGCATATTTGATTGACAAAGGAAGTTGGAGACAGATTGTGACAGCAGTGCAGGGTTTTGAGGAGGTGAGTGGCCAAATGAAAACCAGGTCAGGGATGTCTTCTCTTCACCCTCCCCTCAATGCTGGTTGAAGTGTGCTCCTCTAGGCTCCCATAATCCCCTGGGCCCTATCCTAACACTTTTCACACTTTCCTGTGATTCCCTGCTTCCTTAGAGTTCTCCCCTTCAAACTGATTTTCTTGTGGGAAGAGCTTATGTCTGGTTGATGTGTTTTTCCCTAAGGCCCAGCAAAGAGTTTAACCCATGGTCGGCACTCAGGAAATGTTTCTTGATGGAATGAGATGGGAACTGGACAAGATAGGCTGGGATACAAGGCTAGATATTTGGAAGAGCCATCAGGAGAAGGCTGGGGAGAGATTTGTTTAGAAAGAGGTTGCCCTGGTGCAGACATGAGGAAATATGGCCCTGACCCCAAACAGTAGCAATGGTGACTGAAAAGGGAGGATGTCAGATGTATTTCAAAGGAAGAATGCACAGGACTTGGAAATCTTAACAATGATGGAGGAAATAAAACAAAATGGCTATTGAGTTCAATTGGAGTAGTTTCCTCACGAGGTGGTGTGGTAGGTCCTATAGACCCCCGTAGTATTAACCAGCCCCTGCTCCCATTCTGTGGGCAATTGGTCATGGATCCAGCTGTTTATAGAGACCCTGGTCTTCTGCTCTTTTCATAGTTAGAATGAAGAGGACTAGACCATTGCTGAGGGGACTTTGCCCAGCTGTCTCCATGCCAGCTGTGCTGAGTCCCTAGGGAGCTCGTGCTGACCCAATAAGACTATGCTGCAGAGTGATGGCCTGACTTTTGGTCATCTTAATCCTACAGTCTCAACTCAGCCCCCACCACCTGGAGGTGTCAAACAAAGAAGTCCCAAACAAAGAAAAGCGTTAGCCTGAGAAACAAGAGTCCTCTTTTCCTAGCTGTGCCTGTTTCGTTCCACCTCAGTCTTTCTGCAGTCCAGGAAGGGAGGGGCAAGAGAAAACCACGGAACTTTTTAAAATCCCATTTTCCAAAAGCTAAATCAGATTCATTCTGTGTCTCCTACACAGACTGCATTCGTCTGGGTAATGTAAACACTGTGAGGCCACAGCTGTCTGCCAGCTGCAACGTTGAAGCCCATTTTGGGGGGCATGAAAAAACCTGTCTGTAACTATCACAGATGAGAAGTGTTAGCTAATGAATGGTCCCTGCTGAGTCCAGAGCCCAGCTGAGTTATTTCAGTCCTGGGCTTTAGCAGAGATTTTTATTGGGTAACAAATCTCAAATGCAACCGGTCACCCTCTAGACCCTGAATTGGAACTGGTCCCTCAATCCCCCCCCAGATGAACTCACTCCAGGGACATTCCTGGTAGTAGCTCAAGGATCTTGGCATTCAGAGCATTGGATGACTGCTCAAGGAGGGTACAGTGCAGGCTTAATAATCCCATGACCCCCTTGGGCTCCCCACAGCCGTGTGGACAGTGGTCTTTTCCGAGAGCAGAGTTGCCAATGGCTCCCACCGGGGCTGCTCAGCTTTGAGTGGCCTGAGAAACAGTTGGCTTTGAGTTGGACACCACTATTTCTGCTGGGCCTCAGCCTAATCCTCTGGTTCTTGCTGGCACCTTCCCTACTGTTCTTACTCCTCTTACATGGGCTCAGGTCAGGGGCAGGCAAGGCCAACAGAGCCACCAGACCAACCAGCTGGCATGAGATGAGTGCAAGGGCCCAGCACCTTGTGGGGTGTCTGCCTAGAGTGTGTGCACACCAGAGCCGTGCCTCCAGCCTGCCGTGGGGTAGAAGCAGGTACTGATGATCAGCCTCCGTGTGTGTACTGGCTCAGAGCTGTCTGCGAATTAGAGACCCACAAAAGAGAGGAAAGTGCTAAATCCAAGCCAGTGAATTTTTTGTGGTAAAATCCAAATAACAGAAAATGTAACCATTTTAATGTGCACGATTCAGTGGCATTGAGTGCATTCACGATGTTGTGCAATCATCACCTCTGTCTAGTTCTGGAACATTTTCATGACCCCCAAAGGTGACCCCATACCCACTAAGTAAGTAGTCACTCCCCATCCCCCCACCCCCAGCTCCTGGAAACCACTAATCTGCATTCTGTCTCTATGGATTTACCTATTCTGGCTATTTCATAGAAGTGGACTCATACAATACGTGGCCCTTTGTGTCAAGCCATCATTTTTTTAGTACCTCCATGTGCTAGTTGCTATAATAGGCATGAGCCTCCAACCTCAGATGCATGCCAGGTAGCAGCAGCTGCTATATTTTTTGGAATACAGTACTTAGCTCACTCAAGTCACACACTGGGTGATTTATTTGCACCACCCTGTGTAATCCTCACAACTTCCTGAAGTAGATAATAGTTATGTCCCATTTTAAAGGTGAGTAGTCTGGAGCACAGAGAAATTAAGTGACTTAGGCAAGGTCATACTAGTAGATTAAAGTTAAGATTCCAACTTAAGTCCTCCCATTATTCATCATGAATTTAGCCCGACTTTGAGCCAATCTGCTTAGTTAGAGCCAGCCTACTGCCTTTGTGGTATGTGCTGCCTGCCCCATCTTGCTTGCCTTTAAGACCCCATAGGCAAGGGAATAATCTCATGAGGCCCTTGTTAAAATACCCTTGTGCTGCCAGGGATAGGAGCCTGGCATGAGCGCCCCTTATGTTCACATGCCCTTGGGCATACCCAGAGTTTTCTCAGAATATGACCCCACCCCTTTCTCTCCTACTCATGACAGCATATGGGAATGTTAGTGACAGTTATTTATAAGGAAACTCTTGAATCCACTTGAGTTTATTTTCTTAAGTAAATCAGATACAAGCTTTGGTATTTGATTATTAGAAACAAATACTAACTGATTATCAGACACCAGAGTGCCCTGACATCAAAGATGTGAACCTGTGGTCCAAAGACTTTCTCCTTCATGACCCATCTGGAGGTGTCAGAGAGGTATAACTCGGCTCAATCAAGCTTCCCCTGGGACTGAAGATCAGATTACTGTAAACAAAGGTCTTGGGTGGCCTTCATGAGGCAGCCTCGAAGGCTGTGCACCTGATGTCTGGACTTTTGAACATGACTCTGGCTGCATTTGACACAGACTCCCATGCCCAATCACATATGTAAGAGATAGTCAGGGCCTGACTCAAGTTCACTAGCCAAAGTTGGGGGAAAGGGAAAGGAAAATGGGTATTGTCCCACTGTTTTCTAGACTTCAGGATGTATGTTTCAAAGCTCCACCAATGGGAGTGGCACTCCAGAAAGTTCAATGGAACTGAAAGAGACAAATATTGATACTCGACAGTCAGCTTCTATAATAATAATAACGGTGCCGCCTGAATGCAAATAAGCAGAACAGATGTTCCTCATGTGTTATGAGTTGAAAATCATTCCTTCATGTGGGATCAGTTAAAATCAAGCTTGAGACTTAGTGTATGTTTAATATAAAAATTCTCAATAAAAAGACTTTGGAGGCAAAATCTGAGTGAGGGCATACTAAAATCATCTGGGCAAATAATCAACCATTCGGCATTCGCCTGGAAAATATCAAGGGATGTAAGCATAGGAGGATGGCAATCCTGGGAACAGAGGTGTTGATGAGAGAAATGTCCTTTGTAATCAGATCTAATCAGAGGTCAGTGTGTTCAGTTCTTCTCAGCGTAAGTGTGGGTTAGAGCTTGCTGTTCCAAGGTGAGGCCTGGAGGAAAGGAAAACCCAATTCTTTTGACATTTAATATACAATAGAAAAATTTTCAAAAGCTGGGTTCTTAGAAGAGCTAACTTCAACTTGAACCGTCTCAGCCCAGTCACTGGCATGGGAATTAATGAGAGAACTTCAGCCTTGTTCACTGCCTTCAGGACCCCATCCACACCGTAGAAGAACTTCATATCTGAGCTGGCAGACACACTAGGAACCATGATCCAACACTCTCAGCTCACTGACGAGACAGGTACAGGAGTGTTTTTGATATGCCCAAGGTCAGCAGTGAAATGAAACCCAGGCAGAGCTGAGACATGACTCTGCTCTGGGAACCCAGCTGAAAGAGGCAGAAGTCAAAATGGAATATAAAAGCATGACTGCCCTTTCACAATAACAGCATAAAACTAGCATTCTACAAGGAAAAAAAAAAAAAAAACAGAACTGGCATGCTCTTTCATTCCATAGCAACAGCTAACAGACCTTTTGGTTTTAAAGAATTTGCATGGTGTAAAATAGTCACCTGATCCCAAGGAAGAGAAACAAAACAGGCAACCATTAAGAAAGTCTTAAAGAAGCCGAGAAAGGGCCAAAGGCACTGAGAGGCTGCCCTATGAGGCCAAGCAGGAAATATTAGAGCAAAATAGCTAGGGAAGATGAAGGAATAGAAGGGATGTCATATGATCAAAGTTTATAGAGAAACTCCAGAAGGCCATGGATCCAAAGGACTTAAACATGTCCTCCAGATTCTAGAATACGAGATGGGCAGCCTTTTTAGTGCATATCAGGAAAAATGGATGAAAGGCAGCCTTACTGTACACAGTGAGTACTAGTGTTAGCTGTGTTCAACTCCTTGTGACCCCATGGATGTAGCCCACCAGGCTCCTTGAGTACTAGATGCCCAGTAAACATGAAGGAAATGCACAAACCTTCTCCACCTGAAAGGTGTTACACAGTTACAAAGCATTTCTCAGAGAACTTCAAATAACCCAATTTTTGGTGTAACAATAATAACAGCTACCATCTATTGAGTGCTTACTATGTGCCAGGCACCATGCTGAGCTCTTCACATGATTTTCTCATTTCATCCTCACAACTACCCTGTCACTACTTTTCAGATGAGAAAACTGAGGCTCAGAGAGGTTGATTCATTTACTCTAAGTCACACAGCTAGTCAGCAGTGAAACCTACCCTCAAATCCAGGTCTCCCTTCATTCCAGAGTGTGGAAACACTCCACCATCCTGCCTCTGACATCATAAGGGTTTGGTTTCTTGGGACTCTCCCTCTGGCAGTAGAGAGCTGACAAAAGTGATGTTCTAGAACACTCATTCCAGTTGGTGGGAAAGATGAACTGGAAAGAGAAACCCTGGGATTAGGGATCCAATTAGGAGCCTAAACCAGTAAGAGGAGATGAAAAGCAAAGACTTGGTGAAATAACTGGGAGGAGGGACTGACAGACTCTAAAGACAGACATATGGATCCTACTGCACTGAACTTTGCTGGTTTCCTTTAGGACATCCTGGAGATCTCTCTGTGACCATACATGTAGATCTGTCTTACCCTTTTGGTGACTGCTCAGGGTTCTATTCTATTGGAGCACCACTATTACAAACAGTTTCAGTGAACACTCTGGATGTGCATACATCTTTGCATCCTGGTATATGCTGCTGCTGCTGCTAAGTCGCTTCAGTCGTGTCTGACTCTGTGCGACTCCATAGACGGCAGCCCACCAGGCTCCCCCATCCCTGGGATTCTCCAGGCAAGAACACTGGAGTGGGTTGCCATTTCCTTCTCCAATGCATGAAAGTGAGAAGTGAAAGTGAAGTCGCTCAATCATGTCTGACTCTTAGCGACCCCATGGACTGCAGCCTACCAGGCTCCTCCATCCATGGGATTTTCCAGGCAAGAGTACTGGAGTGGGGTGCCATTGCCTTCTCCGATCCTGGCATATATGTGGGATCAATTCCAAGCAATAGAATTTCCAGGCTAAAAGAAACACATTTGAAATTGTGATAGACTTTTTTGAAAAGACTTTCAGCGTTGAGATGATTAATATTTTAAACTAGGGATAAGGGAAAACCTTTCTTGGTACCATTAGGGAATGGTATATTACAGCAGAAATAAATGGATTGGTCACCATTCAATCATATAATCAAAAAGCACAGGGCCTTCCATTCCTTTCTAAAACAAATGAACACCCATATTGTCACATCTAGTGACAGGTAGAAAGGGAACTGAAGGCCTGGAAACCCTTTGGGAATCATTTTCAAATGTTGGAAAACTGGTAACTCATCTCTCTTCAGTACTTAATTTCAAAGGAGGAGGAACTAAGCTGGAGTGTGTAACAACAGGACGGCTGTGGCCATTATTTAATAAAGGATACATTGGCTCCCAGAAGGAAGGCTGGCAAACTGAAATGAGGGAAGTCTTCAGACATCATAGGAATTTGACTTTATTTGTAGCTTCGAGAACATTGGCCATTGTTTTCAGACTTCTTAAAAGTAGCACCCAAAGGGAAGGGAGGGTAAACTCAAGTATTATTATTAAGCATCATAGTCTGGTCCCCAGGTGACATTTTGTTACACTGCTATTAGAGTCAGTTCCACCTGCAAATCCCCAGCCTCTGACCAAAAAACTACCTGATCGTGGGCATCAATCAGTCAACAAAAATGGAGGAAGCGGACAGGGAAAGGAGGTAGCTGAGAGATAGCTAGCTGTCTCTCCCCAGAGAGACAAGTGGTCAAATGTAAGAAATTTTAGCAAGAGACCTGTGCATGAAGACAGTAGGTGTGTTTTTTTAAATTTCCACCGAATGGACTAGTGAGCAGAATCCCAGCATTCTTTTCATTCACGCAACAAGTATTTATTGAGCATCTACTATGTGCCAGGCACTGTGGGAGGCATTTGGGAAGTACAGCATTGAACAAAATGAAGGTGGCCCCTGCCTTCATGGAGCTTACTGTGTCAGAGGATAGATAAGCATTAAGCAAGCAAACACACAAATAAATCCATAGTTATAAACAGTCATAAGTGCTGTGAGCTGGTAAAAAAAATAGATCCTCGGAAAGAGAACATTCAAATGGGGCCCAGCCTGAGGAGTCAGGATGGTCTTGCCAAGGTAGCCTAGCGTTTAGAACGAGTCCTGAGTGGCTTAAAGAGCCAGGCAGAGAGCCTTTAAGGCTGAGGGAAACGTGTGAAAGGATTTTGTGCAATCAGACCCGTAGAGTTGCTGAGCAGGCAGGAGGCTACCTGGGAGCTGCTCCCTCTCTGGACAAACCAAAGTGCTCTAGGCCTTACGGTGGCTCCAGGACCCAAGTGAGTTCCAGAGACCAACCTGGAAGTTACCCAGTGAGGATCCATAGTGACAGGCTGCTTGGAGGTTCAGCCAATTCGATATGGTGAGCTTCCAAAGGATTCCTAGTCTCCCCGACCTCAGAGAATCACGTCCCAGTGATTTCCATCTCTGCTCATTGCTTGCCATGGGCGGGAAATGGCTGCTTGCCAAAACACTGAGCCTCACCTTGGTTAGGGTTAACGATGGATTGAGGCAGCTCTGGCCTTCAGGAAAAGCGCAAGCAGCAATGGGGAGTGAGAGCAACAGCCGGAGCCAAGGAGGCAGCCCCTGCCAACAACTTCCACTCCTTCCCTTCCCTCCGGCATGGCTGCCCAAGGAGCCCCGGTGACTGTGTATGGTGATCTGTTTGTTTTGCAACTGACAAAGAAGGAGGGAGCCCTTTCTGACATTTTTGCCCAGAGGCCCCAGATTTCTCAAGTATGAAACTGCCAAATACGCAACTTTGGGTGGATATTTGGCTGAATCACTTTGAAGGGCCTGTCAGTGCCTAAAATGGAAATTGTTAGAAAGCAGAGGAGAGTGGTTGCCAGCAACCATGAAATGGTAATGACCAAATCATTTATTTTTGCAATGAAATGTCATCCCCTAACACTACAAAGGCCGGGTTTTTTTTTTCCCCCATCTTAGAAGTACTGAATACCTATAAGAAATCTTCAAAAGTGACTCTGTGTGCCATGTACACGTCCACATGTGCCCTATCCCTCCCTCTCCCACCCTCTGCCTTCCCTCCTGAACCAAAGCTCCTCCATGCTTCTGAAGCCCAACTGCAACCTGGGATGAATTAAGAAGTTGGCTGATTGTGAAAGGTAATCAGGCTTTAGCTACCCTATAAAATGAAGGGGAGTTCATTTGGTTATTTATAAGATGGTGTGTGGCCAACTTTACCACGTGGGAAAGTCAGTAGGTAGTACTAGACTATACCCCAAAGCATGACGTGGGTCTTTGAAAGATCTGTTCCAGTGCGGCTGTAGTCGCACCTGGGAGACAAGACACTTCAGAAGGTTTTACCAGACGTAAGATTCAGTAGCAGGCAAATTAGGCCAAATCTCCAATTCTGTGCCTTTTATTTTTAAACTCTGGTACTTTTTTTTTCTTTTTTGAGTTTACGAGGAAGAAACTGGAAAGTACATTGTGGGTTAACACTGGGGAATGGAAGAAGATCTACTATTTCTTTGAAAACAGCTATTAAGATACCATTCCCTCTGGCCAATTCCTGGGCGGCTTAACCAAAGACAAAGCCTCAGGTCCTTTCTGTTTTTCCACATTGACTCCCAGTTAGGATCAGTGAAATTTTATATGGCCATAAAATTCATTTTAAAATAATACTTTACAAGCCTTTTGGCCTGAAAAATATTTCAATAATGTCTGCACATTCAATACGGAAAAGTAAGCTAGTTCTCTTGAGCTCTCATGATAAGCTTTGAGAGGGATCCTTGGATCACAATCATCACTCTAAACTCTTTGATCACCTGTTTTTTTCAACAGGGGTGGTTTTCCCCAAAGTTGTTTGTGACTGTCACTATGAGATCCATTTTGTAAGCAGGTCTGGTGTTAAGACAGGTAACAGAGACATTACAATTTAGCTGTGGCCCATGGCCAACTGAATGTGGCAGTGGCATGATGTCTCGCTGCATTTGAAGCCCACACTGCATGGAATCCCCGTTATGCCAGGGGTTGGGGCAGCACACAGGAAGAAGTGGCTCTGTTGTGGGTGAATCCCTCCTCCTGATTCCCTTGGAGGGTTGATTCAAAGAGGAATTATAAACTAGGCCAACTCTGTCATTTCTGTCACTTTCCCAACCTTTGAAGAACCCTCTAACCCTCAGTCCCCGTGAGTCTAATCCCACTCTCTCAGCTTTGGCTTCCTTACCTATAACATGAAGGACTTTGACCAGACAAGATGTCAGTTCTTCCCAAACTCTGACACTTGACAAATCTAATGGACTTACCAGCACAGAGCAATGTGGCCATTTTCCAGCACTTTCTGTAGTTTGGGAATATCCATTTTCTATAGTGTTCTTTCCCTCTGTGACCCTTTTAAGAGGGAAACACAACCCATATCCAGTGTCATAAAGTCAACATTTGGCATCACTGCCTGAGAAAGCTTTATTCTCTGTAGAAGGGACACAGAATGCTATAGAAGCCAGGGCAAGCCCCTGTGACTGACAAGGGATGCAGGCATATAAGGAAGGTGGGGCGGGCAGCCCTCACAAAAGCCAGAAACATAGTTACCAGCTTAGTCCTCTCATGGTGCTTGTCGCACTCAGAAGTACGATGGCTCGGGGCAGACCCCCAGGCTAGCAGTCCTGGGTTAGAATGTGTGTCTGCGTGCTCAGCTGCTTTAGTCGTGTCTGACTCTGTGCGACCCTATGGACTGTAGCCTGCCAGGCTCCTCTGTCCATGGGATTCTCCAAGGCAAGAATACTGGAGTGGGTTGCCATGCCCTCCTCCAGGGGATCTTCCCGACCCAAGGATCGAACCCATGGCATCTCCTGCATCTTCTGCATCACAGGCAGGTTCTTTACCACTGAGCCACCCAGGAAGCACCATGGGTTAGAATAGCAGCTACTTAACCTTGAGCTGGCTGATGAACCTCTTTGTGGTTCAGTTTCCTAGTCTGTAAAATATTAATAATCATACTGTTGTGAGGATTAAATGAGATCAGAGGAGCATGTTAAAGTGCTTAGAACAATGTACAACACATTGTTCATTGAACATTATTAAGTTCAGTAAATGCCAACCATTTTCATCATCCGGCATCCATGTCCAGGTATGGAGCCAGGAGTGGCAAGGGTCACACTACACAGAGCTACCCTTTCTCATGTGTCATGTGTCTCTGGGGTCTAGGTCACCTTTTGTGAGGTGTCTGCTCTGGATGAGGTGAATTTCTTCCATCCGCAGAGCTACCTGCTCACTGGATAGTTCATCTACCCCAATCTTAGTCTCTCTAGATTCACAAGCCAGTGATAGTGACCCCAAAAAAGGGTGAGAATCTATCCCATGAGAGGGAAACTGTGGTCATTTAAACCAAGCAATTGTCTCCCCAGTTTGTAGAGGACTTAACAGAACTCTGACTTGAAGGCTCTTGGAGTTGACAAAGCATCTTTAGAAAAGAATGTTCCCTGGGGGTACTCCATGTCCACAGAGGTCCAAACAAGAGAAAACAGATTGTGGTTAGACCCAGGGAAGATATTTTTACCACAGATGGATAAAATACTGGGCTAGATTCCCAAAACAGGTTATATAGTGTCTTTCCCTGGTAAATTGTGCAAAGAGTAGCTGGCCATCTGTCCTAGATTGTGTTATAGACCATCCAAGCAGGAAAAGCCCTTAGAGGCCATTTTATCCAAGGCTTGATTATAAGAATGAGAATGCTAAGATCCAGAGAGAGGGGACAATTGCCCTATAGCCAGAGAGCTACTTACTAGCAGACCCAGGATTTAAATCCTAGGCCAGAAGCTTAGGCCATTACACCACGTTGTTGTTGTTCAACTGCTAAGTGGTGCCCAACTCTTTGCCACCCCATGGACTGCAGCGCACCAGGCTTCCCTGTCCTTCACCATCTCCTGGAGCTTGTTCAAACCCATGTCCATTGAGTCAGTGATGCCATCCAACCGTCTCGTCCTCTGCTGTCCCCTTCTCCTCCTGCCCTCAATCTTTCTCAGCATCAGGGTCTTTTCTAATGAGTCAGCTCTCCACATCAGGTGGCCAAAGTATTAGAGCTTCAGCTTCAGCATCAGTCCTTCCAAAGAATATTCACGGTTGATTTCCTTTAGGATGGACTGGTTTGATCTCCTGGCAATCCAAGAGACTCTCTGGTTCTGTAGTACCAACATACTAAAAAGTAATTGAGGCCCACCCAGAAGGACTCAAAGGTAATGAGCAGGGCCCAACTTGCCAGTCCACCCATGTATCCATCTGATTTTGAAGCTCCGGCTGTCCAAGTGTTTCAGCCAAGCCTCCTCACCCAGCTAACTGGTCTTCTTAGCTTACTATTTGAAAGCAGCTGTGGTTAAAGCAGAGCTTGCTGACTCAGCCCATGTAGTAAGGATGACTAAACACAAGAATTTCCTGTGGGGGGGTAAGGGGGATGGAAAATATCTTTCGAATGCATTTGTTTCAGGGAACCATTCTGATCAGTCAGGAGCTGGCCCACCATGGGCCCATGAGGAAAAGCCGCAGGCTGTCCCCGCTCAGCACCAAGGCAGGGTTTACAGATGTTTCCTTTCTTTTCTGCTAAACAACACTGTGGCTGTCTCGGCACCATTTTGGTCTGGCCAGCATTTGCACAGAGTTTCATCTGCCAACTGGTACAGCCCAAAGCCAAGGGGAGCAGATGTCTCCCCTGACCAGAGGGCCCTTTCACATCCCCCTGCATAGAGGCCTTCCCCCAGGGGTGAATGAGCCTGGTCTGCTTTCTCTCAAGGCAGCTTCAATCCTGAGCCCACCTTGAACTCGAGAGGATCATTTTTGCTGACTGATCAGAAAGCAATGTGGGCTGCCTTCCATCTCCAGGGTGCACTCGGGGGAGTTTGCAATCTGGAGTCGAGTCATCATTTTCAGGTCTGAATACCACACAGACCTTGGACAACTTTAGGAAACGAACATTGACTTCAGCTGGATTGCTCACCAGCTTAAGGCATTAATTCAGTGAAACTAAAATGCGGATAAATATTTCAAGGCTCTTGGCTGGAAAGGAGTCTGCCTTGCTCAATTAGAAAGTTGGAGACACCTGGTGCGTTTGGGGTCGACACATTTTTATAACTCGCAAATTAGAAAAGGGGGGCCAGGAGAGAGGGAGAGGGAACACACAGCCATCTTCCGAAAGCCATCGACCACGGCAAAGGTTCCCACACAGAGGAGTCAAGTCCGAGGGGCCTGCTTCAGCCCCTCCCCATGCCCCCTATCCCCACCCACTTAGTCGCAAGGAGGAAACAGGACCAACTGCCTTACGGGTCTCTAAGAGTGTCAAGGATTTATTTTTCAGAAGTGAGTAACAATTTCTTATTCCAATGAAGGGGAGCGTTTTGGGTCAGCCAATGTGGTCTTGGCAGAGGGGATGGGGTAGAAGGAGGGTGTCCCAGTTCCTTATACACCTAGCAGTGTGAGCTTGGAAGTGTAATTCCACTTTTCTCAGCCTGTTTCTGATTCTGTAAGCACTTACTTGAGCTACACATTGTGCCTGATAATAATCCAGCCTCTAAATATTCAGTGAATGAAAGGGAGGGAGAGGGCAAAAGAGTCAAGAATGTAAGACAGGACAATAAGGATCTGTACAGCCCACAGATTTGGTTTGAAACTTAAATGAAATAGTTATGAATTCTTCTGCTTATCTAACACTTTACAGTTAATGAAGTATACACCCACTATCTTATTTGAATCTCACAAGACGCCTGTGAGAGAAGCAGAGTAAAGATTATGTGTCTGATAGAGGGAGGTGAGGCTCAGAGAGGTGGGAAGGAATACATGAAGGAACTAGGCTCCAGATCTAGTGCACCTTCAAACATTGGGCTGGCCAAAAAGTTCATTCGGATTTTTTTTCCATAGGCACATATGGAAAACCCAAACAAAGTTTCTGGCCAACCCAATAACTACACACCCTCTTATTTTCAAAGAAAGGGTTTTTAAAGGAGAAAGTGCTACTGGATCAATGCCTTGTAACTAAGCACACTTTGTATGAGGGTTCAAACACTGGATTTGAGTGCAGAAGAAGAAATATCAGTCCATGACGAGCAATGATATTCAAGATCACAGTTAAGACCTGTCCACTCAAAACACAAGAAGCCAGGGGGAAATGGCCTTGGAATGACTTGGGCTGGGATTATCTGATATTTTTGTAAAAGAACAATGGGGCCTCTGGTTGGCAGGGAACTAATGGTTGCTATTTGCAACAGCTTGGGCCAGTGTAAGGAGATTGACTGTGGCTTCAGGTGAGCGAGCCAATATATACTTAGTTCACCCCCATCAGGTATCGCTCATGAAGCCATTTGCAGCTGAGCGGGAGCGGGCTTGTGGTCTGAAACTTCTCCAGGTTTATGTGGGTCTTAGAACCTTTGACATATCCTGAATGGGGCTATTGAAGTTATGAGTCCAATCCCCATCTGATGAAGACACTTCTCTCTGCTGAGTGGCTGCCCAGCTTCCAGTGACAAAAAATCTTACTACCACTCTATGTAGTTTCTAGCTCTGGGTTCTGGCCAGCTCTACTGATGGCTGTCTGTGCCACTGATATTTCTGACTGCATTTCTATGGGAATACAGAGATGTTGATTGCAAATGCACCTCATGGAGGCCATCAGTCATGTTCCTAAAATGTTATATGAAAACAAAATTTTCACAAAGCACATCCTGGTTTTTGTGCCCTAGGTTGGTTTGTGATTTAAAAGAATCATTGTATCTGAATTTATCACTTTTTAAAATATAGAATTAGGTTTGCTTAAAGCAGGAGTTTTTAACTTGGGCTCTGTAGTTCTCAAAGGAGATACAGAAATTTGCATGGATTTTTCTGAAACTATCTGCAAAATTGTGTATTTGCGGTTATACATATTTCTGAGAAGAGAAGTTTTTCTCATATTCTCAAAGAGCTCTACCCTCAAAAAGGTTAAGAATGATGGGCTTAGAGGAAGGTGGAAATGTAATTGTGTTATGAATCATGCAACTTCAACTGCAATTTATTAGGAAAGTGACTTCATCTATGTCAATGTCCGCGGTCAGATTCTCTTCCCTTGTGCGACCTCTGAAGGATGATCTCCCATGGGACATGCTGCCATGCTTTGATCTTCTCCCTGACCTATTTGCAGGGTAATGGCCACACTAATAGGATGTGAGTGGTGCTTGCTGTAGACTGGAATAAGATACCTGATAACACTTCCCGTCATTGAGTGGGCCAAAAATTTCATTTGAGTTTCTGCATAAGATAGTACAAAATACCCGAATGAACTTTTTGGCCCACCCAGTACTTGTGTTCACTCATCAGTCCCAGAGTGCAGCCTATAAGGCAGACACGTGTGCTTCACATTTTGAGATTTGGAGGCTGATAGTTCTGATTGTGAGCAAGTCACTTAATCTATCTGAGCCTCAGTTTCCTCAACCAATAGACGGGGGTAGTATCATGGTTGCCTGAGGACTGTTAAGTGAGATGGTGGATGTATTGTACTTAACATATAGTAAGTGCTCAATAAATAACAATGCCAACAGTATCTATGCCAGATGACCAAGTCTTTCAGTCTAGTTCAGTTCAGTTCAGTTGCTCAGTCGTGTCTGACTCTTTGCGACCCAATGGACTGCAGCACACCAGGCCTCCCTGTTCATCACCAACTCCCGGAGTTCACTCAATCTCATGTGCATTGAGTCGGTGATGCCATCCAACCATCTCATCCTCTGTCGACCCCTTCTCCTCCCACCTTCAATCCCTCCCAGCATCAGGGTCTTTTCCAATGAGTCAACTCTTCACATGAGGTGGCCAAAGTATTGGAGTTTCAGCTTCAGCATCAGTCCTTCCAATGAACACCCAGGACTGATTTCCTTTATGATGGACTGGTTGGATCTCCTTGCAGTCCAGGGGACTCTCAAGAGTCTTCTCCAACACCACAGCTCAAAAGCATCAATTCTTCAGTGCTCAGCTTTCTTTATGGTCCAACTCTCACATCCATACACGACTACTGGGAAAACCATAGCTTTGATTAGATGGACCTTTGTTGGCCAAGTAATGTCTCTGCTTTTTAATATGCTGTCTAGGTTGGTCATAGCTTTTCTTCCAAGGAGCAAGCATCTTCTAATTTCATGGCTGCAGTCACCATCTGCAGTGATTTTGGAGCCCAGAAAAATAAAGTCTCTCACTGTTTACATTGCTTCCCCATCTATTTGCCATGAAGTGATGGGACAGGATGCCATGATCTAGTTTTATGAATATTGAGTTTTAAGCCAGTTTTTTCACTCTCCTCTTTCACTTTGATCAAGAGGCTTTTTAGTTCCTCTTCACTTTCTTCCATAAGGGTGGTGTCATCTGCATATCTGAGGTTATTGATATTTCTCCCAGCAATCTTGATTCCAGCTTGTGCTTCTTCCAGCCCAGCATTTCTCATAATGTACTCTGCATATAAGTTAAATAAGCAGGGTGACAATGTACAGCCTTGACGTACTTTCCAATTTGGAACCAGTCTGTTGTTCCATGTCCAGTTCTAACTATTGCTTTCTGATCTGCATACAGATTTCTCACAAGGCAGGTAAGGTGATCTGGTATTCCCATCTCTTGAAGAATTTTCCACAGTTTGTTGTGATCCACACAGTTAAAGGCTTTGGCATAGTCAACAAAGCAGAAATAGATGTTTTTCTGGAACTCTCTTGCTTTTTCGATGATCCAATGGATGTTGGCAATTTGATCTCTGGTTCCTCAGCCTTTTCTAAATCCAGCTTGAACATCTGGAAATTCATGGTTCATGTACTATTTAAGCCTGGCTTGGAGAATTTTGAGCATTATTTTGCTAGCATGTGAGATGAGTGCAATTGTGCGGTAGTTCGAGCGTTCTTTGGCATTGCCTTTCTTTGGGATTGGAATGAAAACTGACCTTTTCCAGTCCTGTAGCCACTGCTGAGTTTTCCAAATTTGCTGGCATATTGAGGGCAGCACTTTTACAGCATAACCTCTTAGGATTTGAAATAGCTGAACTGGAATTCCATCACCTCCACTAGCTTTGTTCGTAGTGATGCTTTCTAAGGCCCACTTGACTTCACATTCCAGGATGTCTGGCTCTAGGTGCATGATCACACCATCATGATTATCTGGGTCATGAAGATCTTTTTTGTATAGTTCTTCTGTGTATTCTTGCCACCTCTTCTTAATATCTTCTGCTTCTGTTAGGTCCATACCATTTCTGTCCTTTATTGAGCCCATCTTTGCATGAAATGTTCCTTTGGTATCTCTAATTTTCTTGAAGAGATCTCTAGTCTTTCCCATTCTATTGTTTTCCTCTATTTCTTTGCATTGATCACTGAGGAAGGCTTTCTGATCTCTCCTTGCTATTCTTTGGAACTCTGCCTTCAAATGGGTATATCTTTCCTTTTTTCCTTTGCTTTTGGCTTCTCTTCTCTTCACAGCTATTTGTAAGACCTCCTCAGACAGCCATTTTGCTTTTTTGCATTTCTTTTCCATGGGGATGGTCTTGATCCCTGTCTCCTGTACAATGTCATGAACCTCAGTCCATAGTTCACCAGGCACTCTATCAGATCTAGTCCCTTAAATCTATTTCTCACTTCCACTGTATAATCATAAGATATTTGATATAGGTCATACCTGAATGGTCTAGTGATTTTCCCCACTTTCTTCAATTTCAGTCTGAATTTGGCAATAAGGAGTTCATGATCTGAGCCACAGTCAGCTCCTGGTCTTGTTTTTGCTGACTGTATAGAGCTTCTCCATCTTTGGCTGCAAAGAATATAATCAATCTGATTTCGGTGTTGACCATCTGGTGATGTCCATGTGTAGAGTCTTCTCTTGTGTTGTTGGAAGAGGGTGTTTGCTATGACCAGTGCGTTCTCTTGGTGGAACTCTATTAGCCTTTGCCCTGCTTCATTCTGTATTCCAAGGCCAAATTTGCCTATTACTCCAGGTGTTTCTTGACTTCCCACTTTTGCAACCGTCCCCTATAATGAAAAGGACAGTTTTTGGGGGGTGTTAGTTCTAGAAGGTCTTGTAGGTCTTCATAGAACCGTTCAGCTTCAGCTTCTTCCGCATTACTGGTCGGGGCATAGTCTTGGATCACTGTGATACCGAATGGTTTGCCTTGGAAACAGAGATCATTCTGTCGTTTTTTTTAGATTGCATCCAAGTACTGCATTTTGGACTCTTGTTGACGATGATGGCTACTCCATTTCTTCTAAGGGATTCTTGCCTGTAGTAGTAGATATAATGGTCATCTGAGTTAAATTCACCCATTCCAGTCCATCTTAGTTTACTGATTACTGAAATGTCAGTGTTCACTCTTGCCATCTCCTGTTTGACCACTTCCAATCTGCCTTGATTCATGGACCTAACATTCCAGGTTCCTACGCAGTATTTGTCTTTACAGCTTCGGACTTTACTTTCATCACCACTCACACCCACAACTGGGTGCTGTTGTTTGGATCTTCAAGTCTTTATGAAAAGCCAAAGCTCTTTTTGTAGGACATGAGGACATGGATCACTCTAGGGCCCACCTTGCTCTCTGGGGCCATGCTTAGTGACCCATTCATGGGCATAGAAACAAAACCCATTGGACCATTGTTATCTTGTCAAAATATAGGCTTTGGCCTGTTCAGCACTTGTCCTTTGCTAAAAGCTGCGAAGGAACCCTGATACCACATTTGATTATTGAATGGAGTTCTATGTAGAGATTCAGGCAGTGAGTATAGGAGGCTGGAGCAACTGGTGCAGTCAAATCAGCTCAAAACCTTCATTCAGTGCTTTGGCCCAGCAGCAATCATAGTGTCCACAGGGTTTTCCCACCCCTCTTCCTATCTGAGCCTCAAAACATCTGGATGAGATCAGAAGGACAGATGTTGGAGAAGCCATTTATTACAGCAATAATATAAACAAGTCTGGGAGTTTTGAGGACTTGGTGAAAATGCAGTGTTTTGCACAAAACAAACAAACAAAAATGAGTGTGTTAGCAAGAAATGGTAATTGAGTATTAGTTTGTGAGTATTGAGTCTATAAATGAGTATAGCACAGAGCTGGGCATGTGGAAAGGCTTACCTACATTGGGGTGTCTAGAATTCCATAAAAGAAAAAAACACAGGAGAGTCTAACTGAACACTGGATGCTCTCATCCAATTAAGGGCAGTAAGTCTTTAGAGACAGGAAGTCCTAAGTCAGTTGCAGGACACCAGAAAGCCTTCCTCAAGGAGGCAGGTTTGGGGCTGTTCAGAGAGGCAGAGGGAAGAAGTAAAGGCTGGGAGGCAGATAAGCAAGAGCTGAGAAGCTGGGAAGAGCCTGCAGGAGAAGGGAGGAGCTCAAACAGGGTGATGAGCCAGGGTGCTGCCTTGGGAAGAGTTTTGGGTAAAGAGGTTCTGGAGACCACACCCAGTTGCCCAAATGAAAACAGAAGGCATCTGGAGCAGCTAAGTGTGGCAGCAGAGGGGCAAAATGAGGGAATGGAGCCAAAGTGTCCAGCTGGGAGCCGGGAATGAGAATCCAAACTTAAATGGTTAGAGTCTGGGCTGGGATAAAACCACAGAAACCCAGGAAGGTGAACGATGCAAGGGATGGTGTGCGGGTCCCTGGAGCCTTTACCTGGAGGAGCGCAAAGACTTTCCTCTCTGTATGGAGCAAACTGACTTGGGGGTCTTTCTATTTCTCTGGCATGAGAAATTTCTATTTCTTCAGCATGCCTCCTTCAGGAGCACGTGGCTGCCTGGCTTTAAGACAATCAGCAAAATCACTTGCGAAAGAGAGAAACCAAGAGGTGATTCTTCATGTTGCGAAACGATTCTTTACCAAAGGATATACAAAGAGCGCCTTGACTTAAACCCTCCCTGAAGTGCCTTTTTGAATGTAGAATGAACCAATTCAGAAATTCTATCGAAAATGTTTGTTTAAATAGCTTTAAAAAGTAAAAAAAAAAAAAAGCTGGGGGTGGGGAGCCAAATGTTTCCAGTTGTCTTTTCTTGTGATATATGGGAACTGTATAAAACTTACACTTTCTGAAATTAATACTAAGCTATGGTAATTTACTGAGATGAAATATATGAGGATTAACCAGTAATAATAATAGTAGTCAACGTGTATTGAAGGCTTGCTAAGTATGACATATTACTAAACAATTTAAAGTCGTTGTCCAGTTTTATCTTCACAACAGTCTTTTGAGGTATTCTCCGCATTTCAGAGATGAGGGAAATGAAACTTTAAGAGGAGTCAGCTAAATTGTATGCTATCAAAAGAAAGAAAGAGAGGGATGGAGGGAAAGAGGAAGGAAGGAAGGGGGAAAGAAAAGCAAAGGAAAGGGAAAAAGGGAAGGAATGTAACTCCCTTAGGTTATGTGCAGGGTAGCACCCTGTGTCCTGAGAGGCTTTGGAGGGTAGGGTGACAAAACCCCTAGGCAGTCCCCCTCCTCAGCCTTTGCCCAGGTTTCTATTAATACTTAATGTAACAGGCCTTGTGAAACTTCTCTGATGGAAAGACACGTCTGTCAGCCTGCAGAGATTGGTCAAGGCCCTAGTCCAGCGGTGAAACAATTTTGTTGACATTTCAGCGTGAAAGGCACAGAAGCAAGGTCTGCAAAGGGGGTTCGGGATTCAGTTCCCTGGGTTGTCCTGAGATTTTCTTCCTCAGATTTGAGCACTTCCCTCGGTTGAGAAAACCCAGGGCTGTGAAGCAGTTCTTCACTCCCGCTCTGGACACTGGGTGAGGAGTGGTGAGAGTTGACCCCTCCAAGCATCACGTTGGCTGGAGCTCTGAAGCACTGCTTCTACCTGCCTCGCGTGCCTGAGAGGCCAAGCCTGGATCAGCCCCAGAAACCCCCAGAGGGCAGGGGCCGTGCACTTGATCAAGGCTGCCGACAGTGACTGGATTCATTCCGGGTTCAGCTCCTCAGCGGGGTAGGTGAAGGTGCCATACATTCATGCTCAAGGGAAGAAGAGAATCTTGTTTTTACAAACTTTAAAGGAATATAAAAATGACTTTGTGGTGTTTGAATTACCTTTGCTGGATAAATAGAGCCCTGCGGCCCAAGGGCTTAGGGAGCATTGTGGGGAGATCACATATTTCATTATGCACATTTCTATATACATGTTTCCTTATATGCATGTGCCTGAGAGCTTGTCACTGGTTCTCACTGAAACTGGTTGTTTCCTGTGGGTGACTTCTGTCTGTCCATCTAGGCGGTAAGTCCTTAGTTCAATATCTGAGCCTGTGTACTCTGAGGGGTCCTAGGCAGTTGTGTTTGGGGTCCCAGGCTGAAACTAAGACTGATATTTTTGAAACTTTCTTGGATGGAAGACAAGGGTCTTGTTTGTCATTGGTTAGTCACTAACTTGCGTCTGACTCTTATTGCGACCTCTTGGACTGTAGCCCACCACACTTCTCTGTCCATGGGATTTCCCAGGCAAGAATATTGGTGTGGGTTGCCATTTCCTTCTCTAGGGGTCTGGAAACCCTATTTAATTGCTGCTAGCAGTCTGTAGCTTACAAGAGATGAAACCTTTGATTTTGATTGTTGACAAACTATTCTTGTTTTAGTGGTGACAGCAGCTCCTATATATTGAGATCTTCCCATGTGCCTGACTCTACTAAACCCTTTACATACATAAACTCATTTAAGCTTCACCATCTCCCTAAAAGTGAAGATCACTTTTAGGATCACTTATCCCCCATTTTGCAGATAAGGAAAGTGGTAGAGAACTGAAGGGATTTGACTAAAGTAAGGCTCCTAGTGAGTGGAGAGGTGGGATTTGAACCTGTAATCTTTTTTTTTTTTTTTTTTTGAAGATCTAATTGGCTTTATTTATTTTATTTTAAATTGAGTAATAGCTTTACAATCGGAGAAGGCAATGGCACCCCACTCCAGTACTCTTGCCTGGAAAATCCCATGAACGGAGGAGCCTGGTGGGCTACAGTCTATTGGGTCACAAAGAGTCAGACACGACTGAGCAATTTCACTTTCACTTTTCACTGTCATGCATTGGAGAAGGAAATGGCAACCCACTCCAGTGTTCTTGCCTGAAGAATCCCAGGGATGGTGGAGCCTGGTGGGCTGCCGTCTATGGCGTCCCACAGAGTCGGACACAACTGACGCGACTTAGCAGCAGCAGCAGCAGCTTTACAATATTGTGCTGGCTTCTGCCATCTGCCATACATTAATACGAATCAGCCATATGTATACATATGTCCTCTCCCTCATGAAACTCCCTTCCACCTCCCATCCCATCCCACCCCTCTAAGTTGTCACAGAGCACCAGATTTGGGTTCCCTGTGTTGTATAGCAAATTCCTACTGACTATCTATTTTACATACGATAATATACATGTTTCAATGCTAGTGTCTCAATTCATCCCACCCTCTCCTTCCTCCACTGTGTCCAAAAGTCTGTTCTTTATGTCTTCATCTCCTTTGCTGCCTTGCAAATAGGATCCTCAGTACCATCTTTCTAGATTTCATATATGTGTGTTAATATATGATATTTGTTTTTCTCTTTCTGACTTACTTCACTCTGTATAATAGGCTCTAAGTTCATCGACCTCATTACAACTGACTCAAATGTGTTCCTTTTTATGGCTGAGTAATATTCCATTGTGTATACGTAGCACAATTTGTTTATCCGTTCATCTGTTGATGGACATCTAGGTTGTTTTCGTGTCCTAGCTATTGTAAATAGTGCTGCGATGAACAATGAGGTACGTGTGTCCTTTTCAATTATGGTTTCCTTGGGGTTTTTGCCTAGTAGTGAGATTGTTGAATCATATAGTACTTTTCCTAGTTTTTTTTTTTAAAGGAATCTCCATACTTGAACCCACAATCTTAATGACCACACAAATCTTCCCTGAGAAAATTGCTCAGAATTCTTCTTCTTGCAAATTTCAAGCAGGTACTCTTTAAGGGAACTAATATGTGGTTCAAGAAGAAGTGGCTTTGGGAGGAGAAAGATACATAGTTGTCTATGAGTGAGGCTGGGAACCATTTGTGCAAGCTAGTCTGCTATGGGAGCAATTGTATCTTGACTGGGGAGAGAACAAGGAAGTTGATGGGACCACCTGGAGCTGGACAGCCAGTCCCTGAACTGGGCTTGAGCCTCAAGAGGGAGAAGGCCAAGGCCAAGGCCAAGGCCAGAGGCCAATAGGCCTGGGAAACTGGCACCATGGCACTGCTTCTAGCCCCGGGTGTCCTAGAATCATATAGAGGAGATGCCCAGCTCTTTGTACTGGGTAATATTCCCATGTACACCTCTGTTATGACTTGTGTCTTTTTTGCATATTTTCTAACTGGTTATTGCTGGTATATAAGAAAGTTTTTATTTCTGCATGTTCACTGTACATTTAACTACCCTCCTGAACGCTCATTAACTTTTGATGTAAAATTATAATTCACTCACATCTCAGTGAGTGAATGATGTAGTGATATCCTTGCATATCAGTTTTTTAGATATGCAAGGATATCATTACAAAAATAGAGAGAGAGAAAGAAAAAAGTTAGTCACTCAGTTGTGTCCAACTCTTTGAGACCCCAAGGACTGTAACCCACCAGGCTACTCTGTCTATGGGATTTCTCCAGGCAAGAATACTGGAGTGGGTTGCCATTTCCTTTCCCAGGGGATCTTCCTGACCCCAGGATTGAACCCAGGTCTTTTGCATTGCAGGCAAATTCTTTATCATTTGTGCCACCAGAAGATATATGTGTATATATGTATGTATGTGTATATAAATATATACACACAGTATGTATATATATACATCTACATATTGGGACTTCCCTGGTGCTCAGGTGGTTAAGATTCAGTGTTTCCACTACAGTCAACATTTGTTGGTGGAAGGAAGAGAGGAATGCCATGCAGCCCCCCAGGAGAGATGGTCTTGGATAGAGCGTCTCTTTGCCATCCCGCCACAGGGCATGAACCACCCCTCCTCTCACATCAACCTCCTTGCCATCATCCATCACTTTGGGTGGCACCAGCACAATCACTCAGTGACAAGCAAACCAGGTTACAGCACTTTTCACATCAACAAATTGGCAAGTCACAGAGACCAGTGTTTGTCATTACCAGGTATCCTGATTTTTGTTTTGAACACTACGATCATCGTTCCCTTGGGTAAATCCCTACTGTCCCGGTGTTTGCCTTTCCACACTGTAAAAGGAGAATCTTATTACTGGTTTCTAGTCACCTCAGAGCATTGTGGGGAGAGTCGAAGCCAGTCTGGAAGCTGGATGTCTAAACATCCCTGGGCTTGTGGAGTTCTCACCAAGCCTGTCACTGCTGTTGACATTGAGAATACTGGTGTGGGAACAAGTGCTGTCTTTGTCACAGGCTCAACTCCAGGGGCCTCTCCTTCCCTAAGCTGGCAGCTGAGGCTAAGTACTCGATATCCCTGGGCCAGCTGTTGTGAAGTAAACGCCAGGCAGTAGGTAAGGCAAGATTCAGAACTGGGCAGACAGCCAGGCTTGAGTGGGAGCCCTGATTCAGGAGTGGAGGGGGGCACAAAAGTTGGCAAACAAGTGTTTTCCAAGGGAGGAAGACTAAAAAAAATACAATCTTGTTTCTAAGGTAGACAGAGTACCAACGGGCTGTGGGGGAGCAGCCTAAAAATTCCTTCTTTAACTCACTTATCAGCTGAAGAAGATTCTAGTACTAGAAGGACACTGTGAGCGATGTTTCCCAAGGAGGCTTCCCTGGGAGCACAGAGAGATAGCCACACCCTTTGAAGTTCGCTGGGAGCTTACAAAGGGCAGCGTTGTTTCCACCAGGGAAGAATGATAGCCCCACATAATGGTGTCCTTATTCTCTAAATCTCAGACCTTGTGCGATGAGGGGCCAGTGAGCCTTCAGGCTCAGGCGAAGGGGGGGGGCATGGGCAAGACACTTGGCACAACGCACATGCTCACAGCTTGCTTGCTAGCCAACATGGAAGATCTTTCCTAAGAAGATAGTGTGGTCAAAGTCTGGGGCCTGTTTCAACTCGCTTTCTAGGAGGATTGCTAAGCCATACCCAGGTATTGTTTTAATTTGATGATGGTTGATAAATGTTTCCAAGTAGACGTATCTATCATACTTCATAGATTTCGGTGAAATATATCATGCGCTTAGAGGCTGTAGAGATAAAAGACCAATGAGAAAAATATTGTTTTAAATCAGAATGAAAAGGGTAGTATTTCTGAGTGGTGGGATTCCTATCGCACAAAGAAGAAAGTGAGTGGGCTGGCAAGAGCTGTCTAAGGTGGTCGATTCTCCAGTCATTAGTCAAGTGAAGTCCTCAGATGGGGCTCTAACATAGCCTTAATCAACTTGGGGATGCCTATGGTACTGCATCATCCATTCTTATGTCAGGGACCACTTCCAAAATTCTGACTCATTTCCCAGGCCAGTGGAACCATGTAGGCATATGAGTTTCACGTCTGGTGTCATCTCCAGGAATTTCTGTCAGCCTTGGTGCCTGGGAATAACTCCATTAGACCCAGTAGAAGTTGGGTGGTGCGATGGCAAGAGTTCAGGCGGAGACCTAAGCTCCAGTCCTAGCTCTGCGCCAATTAACTGTCATTTCAGGTGGGTCTTTTAACAATTCTGTGTCTTGGTTTCTTCAGTGGTTAAAAAAAGTCTTTAATTTGATGATTGAGTCCCTTCCAGGTTTAAAAATAAGAATGTCTGTTTCTTAGCTTTGGGTTCAATAAAGAATTGTTGTAGGTATGCCAGTCATCTGGTGTTATAAATTCTTTTAGGTCTGAAAGGGATCTTAAAGGTCATCTAGTTCAACCCCTTTATATTATGGATATATCAATAGAAACCAAGACTCAGAGAGAAGGGAGTCATTCAATTAGTGCAGACTGAAGGTTAAAGATCAGGTTCCATGATTCCCAGTCCAGTGCATTTTCCACTGCCTTTATTTTTAAATCAAAGTAATACATGAGAATGATTTTTAAAATCAAGTAATATAGGAACGCTTGTAATTAAAAAAAAAAAAAAGTTTTCTGCCCTACCCTTAGTGTCACTCCTCAGAAGCAGCCATTGTTAAGAGATTCTGTTTTCAATTCATCTGGTGGTTATTTCAATATTTCTAAATATGTCTCTACTCCTACTTCTTAATTTATCCATTTGAAGCCTTATCTATTGACTCCTTGCTGTAAAAACTATGGATTTAGGTCACTTAGCATTACTCTCAACCTCCTTTCTTTCTCCACCTCCCCACGTTTGATAGTATTATCTTTATGAGGTTTTTAAATTCACCTTTTAAAATAGTATTCAGTATAATTTCCTATTTGGGTTATACAGTTTAATGAGTTTAGACAAATACAAAAAGTCATATAACTACCACCACAATCAATATATATCACCCCCCAAAACTTCCTTATGCTGCCCTTTGTAATCAACCCCATCCTTCACTCCCAACCCCTGGTAACCACTGATCTGTTTTATGTTCCTATACTTTTGCCTTTTCCAGAATGTCATAGAAATGGAACCAGCAAATATGAGAACTTTTTATACTGCTTCTTTCACTCATTTTAATTATTTTGAGATTTATGTCTCAGTAGTTCATTGTTTTTATTGCTGAGTAGTATTCCATCGCTTGAATGTACCAGTGTACTCACTCACCAGTTGAAAGACATTTGCATTGTTTCCAGTTGGATAGTATTATTTTTAGAGAATTCCACTGGTTACCTTTTAACTTGAAATCATATACTAAAACCTCTATTTCTATATCTCTAGACAATATATAGTGGACAATGTCCACTATATATTAAGTAGGTCTTCCTTTTCAGAATAGTAAATGCTTTTGACTAGATTTTAAAACATGATACTTTCATTCATTTCATCTCTGCTTTAAATGGATTACATTTGAGGGTATAATTTTTCATGTGGGTAGAGGGCTTGTTTAAATGCTATCCAGCAGCCCCATTCAGGGCTACTACTATTCTCAGTGGCTCCTGTAGCACAGGGGCCTTCTCTAGCTCGGGACATGCTTGTTGCTGGGAACATATACATGTACTTTCTGTTCTGACCGTTGCTAACTCAGGCAGTAATTTGGGGGAAAAAGACCTTTCTTCATGTGGATTTCAGCTTTTGTCTGTCATGCTTTTGCTGTTCCAGCTGCCTTCACCAGTGAGCACAAAGCCACATTTCAAAGGAGACTGACAAATTATCCCCAGCTGCCAGAAGGAGGTTAGCTTTCTGTGTGTTCTGTGTCCCCCTTCTCTGATAACTAACAGGTTAACTTTCTAAAGGGAATTGACAAAAGCAGAAATTGTCCTTTCACCCAAATAGGGTTTTTGCTTTTTGAAAAGTTGTGGATTTGTCATATTCCTCTCCATTGTGACCTTAATTTACATCAGGAAATTCAGTGTAAATTATTACAACTGAACCCCTGTTGTTTGCAAGGTTCACATTAGTGCATTTTTTTTAAAAAGCACGTATGAGATTGCAATTCTGTTTGAAAATTTGCTAGCACAGTGTCTTTCCTCAAAAAGTAGCTATTTGAAGGCTGAATGATACCAACCCTGGCCATAGAGAGTGATATATGATACCAACCCTGGCCATAGAGAGTGATATATGATTGCACTTACTTGTATTTTTAACCATCTTTGTATGTGTGTTATCTGCCTAGCACTTACACTGCATAATGGGGGGTGAGTCTCATACCTAGCCCGGT
This sequence comes from Bos indicus, assembly GCF_029378745.1. Lineage (NCBI taxonomy): Eukaryota > Metazoa > Chordata > Mammalia > Artiodactyla > Bovidae > Bos > Bos indicus. The sequence goes on along the minus strand of NC_091789.1, from coordinate 18,426,320 downwards.
ACGCTACACATAGTAGGTGCTCAGTAAATGCCTTTTGAATGGAAATGATCCATAATATTGTCTTGCACAAATATGGTGAAGTATTCTGCATCAATGTAGTGAGTCAGGCATTCTCAAATACTACTGGGCATGCAAATTGATACAACTTTCTCACAGGGTCATTTGCCAAAATGTGCCAAAGCCTTAATGGTGTTCTTATCTTTTCACCCAGAAACTCTCTAAGGACTACTCTAAAAAAAAAAAAAAAAAAACAGAAATGCACAAAAGATATAAATACTAAGAAACTCATTGTAGTATCATTTAAATTAGAGAAAAAGTGAAATCAACTTCAATGTCTAAATTATAAAATCTTATGTAGTAACATTTATACTATAAATGCTTTGTAGTTATTTAAAATCATGTTTAAGAGAGTCTATAACATCATGAGAAAATGCTTGCAGCCTAAATTAAGTGGAGAAAGGGAGGATACAGATGAACATACAATATGATCTCCTGCGTGTGTGTGTGTGTGTGTGCACACGTGCAAAAAGAAAGAAGACAGAAAGGAAATAAACAAAATATTAACAATGATTCTAATAGTAGAATTATGAATTATTTTCATATTCTAATATTTGTAAATTCCAAATTCTTTACACTGAGCTTGTATTACTTTACAAACCTGAAAAATATCTTTAATTAAAAAGATTTTAATTAATTAAATTAAATTAAAATTTCTTCAATTAATTTTTCCAATTAAGGAAAGAAAGAAATACTATCCTAGTCACAAAATATGAAACAATTTCTCAAACCAGAGTCTACTCTTCAGATGCCACGTGGAAAGTCAAGGCAGCGTTGTTTTCAGAAAAGCAAAATTATGCCTACAAGTCTTTTCGAGGTTTATTAAGAGCCTCAGTTTGATATTGAAAGGCAAAACTGTTCATCCTTTTCTCTAGGCCTAGTTAGGTTTCATCCTTCTCTCTCCCCATCCCCACCCATTTTAAAACTGTCCAGATCTGTGGAACAAATGTTGAACAAACTGGAAATAAATAAAATCCAATAGCTTTAAGATATCACAAAGCCCTCCCTTCCTGTGTATTAATGGCTACCAGCCCATTGTACTCCCCAGAGTGGAGGGCTGGAGTCAGCGAAATGGAGGCTTTTCTGATTCAAGCATGAAAGCTGCAAATGCTCAAAATTTAGGAAGTCTGAGAAGACTGAGACACAACATGTACAACCTTCCCTCCCTCACATTCTGACCTTTACATAATAAAAACTGGTGGGCTCTGCTGGGGGGAAAAGCTACTAAGTGAAAACTCAGTCGTAGAAGGCAGATACAGTAAGTATTCTTCACATTTCAAAGAAATCTCAGAATCCTAGAACTTTACAGCTAAAAGGAAAATATTCCAACAAGTCCAGAGTTCTTTCCAAATCCCAGATACTGTGCTGGTTGCTGATCAAATGTTATCTCATTAAAAACCACATAGCAATGCACTCCATTTTACAGATAAGGAAATCAAAACCCAGGGAGGCATTGTAAATTGCCTTGGATTACATAGTTTTTTTGGCTGCAAAGCTGGAGCTAGGGCCTACATCTTCTGGAGACTCTCAGGTGAAAAAATGAGTTTTTCTAATATTGTCTTGTCCCTCAGTTCCAGATAGTCCAAAAACTGTGCAGTTGTGCTTGCATCTTTTGCTAACAACTTAAGCTAATCAGGTCCAAGATCAAACATATAGTCTTCTGCTTGGCTCCCAGTGACCCAGGATCTGAACTAGTCTGGCTTTTTACTCTCTTTCATGCCCCAGCCCCCACATAAACAGTCTGTTAACAAGTCCTGTCCATTTTTCCTTCAAAAAAATACCTTCAAAAAGGCACAACCTTCCAGTTACAAAATAAATAAGTCATGAGGATGTGACGTACAGCATGGACACTATAATTAATAAAGCCATATTATTATATTTGCAAGTTGCTAAAAAGTAGATCTTAAAAATGCTCATCACAAGAAAGAAACATTTGTAACTATGTATGGTGACAGATGTTAACTAGACTTATTGTAGTGATCACTTCACAGTATATACAAATATTGAATCACTATGCAGTATACCTGAAACTAATATCATGTTATATGTCAATTATACCTCAATAAAAAAAAAATACTTCTATATCCAACCCAACCTACAAAACAACCCAACCTCTACCTCCTTCTTGACTACTCCCAAACCACACCACTGCCTGTCTTCTGGCTCAGACAACAATTCTAGTCTGCATCACACAATTATTTTAGCACCTGTCATTCAGGGACAGTTAACATTTGTTCAGCAGCACTCATCCTAGCATCAAGCAAGTATTGATTGTCTACTATATGCCAAGTGCTGAGATGGAGAATTCATTTGTCTTTTCTCCTCAACTAGACATTAAACATCCTGAGAGTGAAGGCTACAGCTTTCTCCATAACCTCTTAAACACCCGTTGCAGCTCTGGGCACATACTGAAGACTTGTTTATTCAAGAGCAGAACAGATTTAAGGAATCTGTCACCAGCTCAGCAGCTGGAGAACTCTGGGGACGCCTTAATCTATGGATCTGCCTCAATATCTCACAGGCTACATGAGCATGATCCACTCACTCAATGAAGACCGCATATCAAACTGACTTTTTAACACCACACCTTCAGGGATAAGTGAAGAGGTTTAGCTAATAAGAGGTGTGGAGTCCAAAGCATCAAATGGGGATTTCTGCCTCCAAGAAAAGAAGCTGGAATAGATGTACTCGTCCCTATTTTTGTCACTAAATACAGCTAAAAACCCTGGGTGTTATATATAAAACAAATATAAGAGGACCAAGAAAGGTGGAAAGAAGAAGGCAGAGTGGCTAAAGACCTCAGTAACCAATGAATGACGTGATGGTGAGTTCCCTGGATTTTCTTTTTGCCTCATTGATTCCAGACTGGATGCTGGAGACACCAGCAGTTAAGAAAAAACCAAGTGGGAGCAAACAAACAAGAAAGGCCTGCTCTCTTTAGCCGAAGGACCAAGAAAGGGGCAGCCTAGCAAAGTAGGCAACTTTTAGACAAGTACTACTCTACTGTAGCCAAACACCACAGGAAAAACTATGACTTCCACACACACCCATGCCAATGAATGATGAGTGGAGAGCCTGAACTTCTACCCCAATGTGCCACTAACAAGGCAGCAACTCTCTTTTCCGTGCCAGAGTAGGGGAAACTTGTCCAAATAGGAAAAACAAAAGGCTTAAATAAGAGCCTCATTACATGATACCCAAAATGAACAGTATTCAACTGAAAATCATTCATTATACCAAGACCAAGGAAGATCTCAAATTGAATGAAAAAAAGAATCAACAGATGCCCAAATCAAAATAAGAGATGTTACAGTTATCTGACAAAGATTTTGAAGCATCTACCATAAAAATGCTTCAGTGAACAATTACAAACATGCTTGAAACAAATGAAAAGACTAGAAAGTCTCAGCAAAGAAATATAATATCTCAGCAAACAAATACGAAGATACAAATAAGAACTAAATGAAAAATTTAGAAATGAAAAACTCAGTGGATGAGCTCAACAGAATAGAGCAGACGAAAGAATTAATGAACTTGAAGGTATAACAATAGAAATTACATAGTGAGAACTGGAAAAAAATGAAAAGAGCCTCAGGAACTTATGGGACTATAACAAAACATAATAACATTGATATCACTGAAGTCTCAGGAAGAGGGAAGAAAGAGAAAGGGGCTGAAGACCGTTTGAAAAAATAAAATCTCAAAGTTTCCAAGTTTGGGAAAAAAAGATAAACCTACATATTCAAAGAGGTGAAAGAACCCTAAGCAGGATAGATGCAAAGAAATTCACGCTAAGACCCATCATAGTCAAACTTCTGAAAACTAAAAACAAAGAAAGTCTTAAAGGCAAAAAGAAAATAGAACAAGGAGACAATGTTCTAATAAGGAATTGGCACATTTTTCAAGCACTAAAAGAAAAGGACTGCTAACCCAGAATCCTACATCCCTCAAAAATGTCCATCAGGAATGAAAGGGAAATGGAGACATTCTCAGATGAAGAAAACTTAAGAGAATTTGTCACCATCACACCTACCCTAAAAGAATAGCTAGAAGAACTTCTCCAAACAGAAAGAAAATAATAAAAGAAGGACTCTTGGAATATAAGGAAGAAAGAACACAATAAACAAAAATATGAAGAAATCCAGTAGACTTTCCTTCCCCTCTTGAGTCTATGAGGAAAGTAAATGAATATAAATGGAGGTAAGGTTTCCACTTCACCTGAAATGGTAAAAAAATCCATCACTAGAGTGTGGTAAGTTATTTTTATATATATATATATATATATATATATATATATATATAAATACCTAAAGGAACCACTAAAAATCTATACAAAGATATACACTCAAAACCATGACAGATAAATCAAAATGATATTCCAAAAAATATTCAAGTAATCCACAGGAAGGCAGAAAAAAGAAATCTGAGAAATAAAAGGCAGAAAACAAAAAATAAAATGGCAGATTTAGATTCTAATTTATAAAAAATTGCATTAAGTATAAATGGTCTAAGTATATCAATTAGAAGACAAAGATTGGTGGAGTGGATAAGAAAAATATGACCCAATTATATGCATTCTACTAGAAACTTACTTCAAATATAATGATATAGAGAAACTGAAAGTAAAAGGATGTAAAGAGATATATCATGCAAACATTAATAAAAAGAAAGTATGTGTCTATCAAAGAAGAGCAAAATAAGCACAAAGCAAGAAGGAAGGAAATTATAAGGAGCAGAAATCAATGGAATTGAATAAAGGAAAACAATGAAGAAAATAAATGAAACAAAAGCTGTTCCTTTGTAAAGATCAATAGACTTGACAATCTCTAGCAAGACAGACAAAGGAAAAAGAGAAGAAGCAAATTACCAATATCAGGAACAAAACAGGAGATATCACTACAGATCCTACAGATAAGGGTGGGGTACAATAAGGTAGTACCATGAACAACTCTACACACTTGTATTTAAAAACTTAAATGCAATGGACCAATTCCTTGAAAAACACAAACTACCACAAGTCACCCAATATAAATAGAGTTCATAGCCCTATAACTATTAAGGAAATTAACTGCATAATTTTAAAACTCCCAACAAAGAACTCTCTAGTTCCAAAAGATTTCACTGGATAATTTTACCAAATATTTAAAGTATCAGCAATTCTACATTATCTCTTCCAGAAAATAGAAGTAATGGGAACATTTCCCTATTAATTTTATGAAGTTAGCATTACCTTGAAACCAAAACCACCTAGAGACAGTACAAGAAAACTACAGACCAATATCCCTCATGAATATAGATGCAAAAATCTTTAGCAAAATATTAGCAAGTAGAATTCAGCAATATAAAGGAATTATATGCCATGACCAAGTAGGGTTCATTATAAGTATCCAGTTCAGTTCAGTTCAGTCACTTAGTTGTGTCCGACTCTTTGTGACCCCATGGACTGCAGCACTAACATCCAGAGCTTGCCCAAACCCATGTCCGTCGAGTTGGTGATGCCATCCAACCATCTTATCCTCTGTTGTCCCCTTCTCCTCCTGCCTTCAATCTTTCCCAGCATCAGAGTCCTTCCCAATGAGTCAGTTCCTCGCATCAGGTGGCCAAAGTATTGGAGCTTCAGTATCAGTCCTTCCAATGAATATCAAGGACTGATTTCCTTTAGGATTGACTGGTTGGCTCTCCTTCCAGTCCAAGGGACTGTCAAGAGTCTTCTCCAACACCACAGTTCAAAAGCATCACTTCTTCAGTGCTCAGCTTTCTTTATGGTCCAACTCTCACATCCATACATGACTACTGGAAAAACCATAGCTTTGACTAGATGGACCTTTGTCAGCAAAGTAATGTCTCGGCTTTTTAATATGGTGTCTAAGTTGGTCATAGCTTTTCTTCTAAGGAGCAAGCATCTTTTAATTTCATGGCTGTACTCCTGGACACTCACAGGTAAGTCTGGCTCAATCTTTTATGGAGTCACTGCTCCTTTCTCCTGGGTCCTGGTGTGCACAAGGTTTTGTTTGAGCCCTCCAAGCATCTCTGGTGGGTAAAGGGTTTGATTCTAAGCACAGTTTTGCCCCTCCTACCATCAACTTCCCTGATAGGTCAGTTGGCAAAGAATCCGCCTGCAATATGGGAGACCCCAGTTTGATTCCTGGCTCAGGGAGATCTGCTTGAGAAGGGATAGGCTACCCACTCCAGTATTCTTGGGCTTCCCTTGTGGCTCCGATGGTAAAGAATCTGTCTGCAATGCAGAAGACCTGGGTTCGATCCCTGAGTTGGGAAGATCCCCTGGAAAAGGGAAAGGCTATCCACTCCAGTATTCTGGCCTGGAGAATTCCATGGACTGTATAGTTCATGGGGTTGCAAAGAGTCAGATATGACTGAGCAACTTTCACTCTTCCTTTCACCATCTTTTTGGGGCTTCTCATTTGCCATTGGATGTGGAGTATCTTTTTCTGCTGGGATCATTCTCCTGTCAACGGCTATTCAGCAGTTAGTTGCAATTTTGAAGTTCTCACAAGATGAGCACACGTCCTTCTACTCCACCATCTTGTGGGACAGTGACAAGTATCCAAGTCTGGTTGAATATTAAAAACCAATAATGTATACCATCATATTAACAGGCTGAGAGAAGAAAAATCACATGAGCATATCCACTGATGCAGAAAAGACATTTGACAAAATTCAACATCCAATCATGACAAAATCTCTCAGCAAGCAAGGAATAGAAGGAAACTTCCTTAACTTGCTAAAGGGTACCTACCAAAAAAAAAAAAAAAAAGCCTTACAACTAATATTATATTTAAGGGTGGAAAACTGAATGATTTCACCCTAAGATCAGGTAGAAGGCAAGGATGTCCATTGCTACTATTCTTTTTTATCATAGTGCTAGAAGTTCTAGTCAGGACAATAATGACAGAAAAGACATATAGATTTGAAAGGAAGAAATGAAACTTTCTATTTGCAGGTGGCATGATAATCTACACAGATAATCTCAAGGAAGCTATTTTTTAATTCATTTTATTCAAGTATAGTTGACTTAAAGTGTTAATCTCTGCTATACAAAAAAGTGAGTTATATATATACATATATATATTTTGTATTCTTTTCCATTTATCACAGGATATTGAATATAGTTTCCTGTGCTATACAGTAAGGCCTTGTAGTTTATTCATTCTGTATATAATAGTTTACATCTGCTAATCCTAAACTCCCAATCCTTTCCTCCCCCTCCTAACTCCCCCTTGGCAGCCACAAGTCTGTTCTCTATATCTGTGAGTCTGTTTTATAGATAAGTTCAATTGTGTCATATTTTAGGAATCTTCTCTTTTTTTGGCTTCATTGGATCTTCATTGCAATGCACAGGCTTACTCTAATTGTGGTGAGCAGAGGCTCCTCTCTAGTTGTGGTACATAGGCTTCTCATTGTGATGGCTTCTCTTGTGGAGTATGAACTCTAGGGCATTCAGGCTTAGTATTTGCGGCATGTGGGCTCAGTAGCTGTAAAGTATGGACTTAGTTGTCCCAAGGCACATGGGATCTTCCTAGACCAGGGATTGAACCTGTGTCCTCTGCATTGGCAGGCAGATTCTTAACCACTGGACCACCAGGGAAGGCTAGGAATCTATTTTTTTAACTCTTAAAACTAATAAGTCAGTTCAGCAAGATCACGGAATAAATATTAAAAATCTATTATGTTTCTATATACTGACAATGAAACATGGGCACCAAAATAAAAAATATAATACCATTTAAAATTGCTCAAAAAAAAAAAGACTTTGACACATACCTAACAAATATGCATAAGACTTGTATGCTGAAAACTACAAAATGCTAATGAAAGAAAACAAAGAAGAGGGGAATTCCCTGGCGGTCCAGTGATTAGGATGCCATGCTTTCACAGCCAGGGGCCTGGGTTCAATCACTGTCGGGGGAACTAAGATCCCACAAGCTGCTAATGGCATGGCAAAAAAAGAAGAAAAGAAATTAAAGAAGATTTAAATAAATGGAGAGAAATGCCATGTTCCTGGATATGAAGACTCAACATAATAAAGATGCCATTTCCTTCTCCAGGGGATCTTCCCGACCCAGGAATCGAACCTGGGTCTCCTGCATTGCATGCAGACGTTTTACCATGTGAGCCACCAGGGAGGCCCCCAATAAAGATGTCAGTTCTCCTCAAAATGATATACAAGTTGGTTCAGTTCAGTTCAGTTACTCAGTTGTGTCCAACTCTTTGCAACCCCATGAACCGCAGCACGCCAGGCCTCCCTGTCCATCACCAACTCCCAGAGTTTATTCAAACTCATGTCCATTGAGTCAATGATGCCATCCAACCATCTTATCCTCTGTTGGCCCCTTCTCCTTCTGCCTTCAGTCTTTCCCAGCATCAGGGTTTTTTCTAACGACTCAGTTCTTTTCATCAGGTGGCCAAATATTGGAGTTTCAACTTCAGCATCAGTCCTTCCAATGAATATTCAGGACTGATTTCCTTTAGGATGGACTAGTTAGATCTCCTTGCATTCCAAGGGACTCTCAAGAGTCTTCTCCAACACCACAGTTCAAAAGCATCAATTCTTCAGCACTCAGCTTTCTTTATAGTCCAACTCTCACATCCATACATGACTACTGGAAAAAGCATAGCTTGACTAGATGGACCTTTGTTGGCAAAGTAATGTCTCTGCTTTTTAATATGCTGTCTAGGTCGGTCATAACTTTCCTTCCAAGGAGTAAGTGTCTTCTAATTTCATGGCTGCAATCACCATCTGCAGTGATTTTGGAGCCCAAAAAAATAGTCAGCCACTGTTTCCCCATCCACTTGCCATGAAGTGATGGGACCAGATGCCATGGTCTTAGTTTTCTGAATGTTCAACTTTAAGCCAACTTTTTCACTCTCCTCTTTCACTTTCATCAAGAGGCTCTTTAGTTCTCCTTTGGTTTCTGCCATAAGGGTAGTGTTATCTGCATTACTGATATTTCTCCCAATAATAGATTCCAGCTTGTGCTTCATCCAGACCGAAATTTCACATGATGTACTCTGCATATAAGTTAAATAAGCAGGGTGACGATACACGACCTTGATATACTCCTTTCCCAATTTTGAACCAGTCCGTTGTTCCATGTCTGGTTCTAACTGTTGCTTCTTGACCTGCATACAGATTTCTCAGGAGGTAGGTAAGGTGGTCTGGTATTCCCATCTCTTTCAGAATTTTCCACAGTTTGTTGTTATCCACACAGTCAAAGCCTTTGGCATAGTCAGCAAAGCAGAAATAGATGTTTTTCTGGAACTCTCTTGCTTTTTCCATGATCCAGCGGATATTGGCAATTTGATCTCTGGTTTCTCTGTCTTTTCTAAAACCAGCTTGAACATCTGGAAGTTCATGGTCCATGCACTGTTGAAGCCTGGCTTGGAGAATTTTGAGCATTACTTTGCTAGTGTGTGAGATGAGTGCAACTGTGTATTCTTTGGCATTGCTCTTCTTTGGGATTGGAATGAAAACTGACATTTTCCAGTCCTGTGGCCACTGCTGAGTTTTCCAAATTTGCTGGCATGTTGAGTGCAGCACTTTCACAGCATCATCTTTTAGGATTTGAAATAGCTCAACTGGAATTCTATCACCTCCACTAGCTTTGTTCATAGTGATGCTGCATAAGGCCCACTTGACTTTGCATCCCAGGATGGCTGGCTCTAGGTGAGTGATCACACCATCATGATTATCTGGGTCATTAAGATCTTTTTTGTATAGTTTTTCTGTGTATTCTTGCCACGTCTTCTTAATATCTTCTGCTTCTGTTAGTTCCATACTGTTTCTGTCCTTTATTGTGCCCATCTTTGCATGAAACATTCCCTTGGTGTCTTTAATTTTCTTGAAGAGATCTCTAGTCTTTCCCATCCTATTGTTTTCCTCTATTTCTTTACACTGATCACTGAGGAAGGCTTTCTTACCTCTCCTTGTTATTCATTGGAACTCTGCATTCAAATGGGTATATCTTCCCCCTTCTCCTTTGCCTTTCGCTTCTCTTCTTTTCTCAGCTATTTGTAAGGCCTTCTCAGACAACCACTTTTTGCCCTTTTGCATTTTGTTTTCTTGGGGATGGTCTTGATCACTGCCTCCTGTACAATGTCTTGAAAATCCGTCCATAGTTCTTCAGTTGGTAGTTCCTAATCAAGTTGGTAGCTCCTAATATACAAGTTGGTAGTTCCTAATAAAAATCTCAGCAAGACTTGTAGAATTTTGTCTAAAATTTATTCAAAAAGTCAAAGGAACTAGAATAGCTAAAACAATTTTGAAAAAAGCAAAAAAAAAGAGGAAAGAATCAGTTGGCCCTACTACGTATCTTTAATAATCAAGACTATGGTGGGAACTTCCCTGGTGGTCCAGTGGCTAAGACCCTGAGCTCCCAATGCAGGGGGCCTGGGTTCGATTCCTGGTCAGGGAACTAGCTCCCATATGCCACAACTAAGGCCCAGCACAAACAAATAAATATTTTTTCAGCCTGTGGTGTTGGCAGGAGGATATATAGACCAACAGATCTGAATAGAATCCAGAATACACCCACATAAATATGCTTAACTGATTTTTTTTTTAACTGTAAATACAATTCAGTGAAGGAAAGATGGCATTTTCAATAAATGGTGCTGGAGAAGTTGGATATCTATGGGCAAAATAAAAGAACCTTGTATTAGAGTTCTTTAGTGAAACATAGCCAATAAACTGTGTGTGTCTGTGTAAAGACTGTGTGTGTATAGAAAGAATGTGGGAATGTGTGTATATATGTATGTATGTGTATGTGTGTATATACATACATCCAATTTTTCCAGCACCATTTATTGAAAAGACTATCCACCTTTCCTTCTTTGAATTCCATTTGTACTTTAAATATATACAGAAAGAAAGAAAGAGATGTTTATTTTAAGAAATTGGCTCATGCAATTGTGGATACTGGCAAGTCCAAATCTGCAAGTCAGGCCAGCAGGCTGGAGACCCAGGAAAGAGTTGATATTGCAGCTCCAATCTGAAGGTAGTCTTCTAGAAAACTGCCTCTTCCTTGGGGGAGGTCAATCTTTTTCTTAAGGCCTTTGGCTGATTGTATCAAGCCCACCTATATTTTGGAGGGTAATCTGCCTTATAGTCTACTGAATTGAATGTTAATCTTTTCTAAAAATAAAAAATACCTTCACAGCAACATTCAGCTGTTTTACCAAACATCTGGGCACCATGGCCTAGCCAACTTAATACATAAAATTATTCATCAAAAACCTCATCCTAAGTCTCATCACATACAAAAATTAAGTTAAAAGTGTCACAGACTTACATGTAAAACTAAAATTTTTAAAAACAAACAGCAAATATTCAGGACCTAGGACTAGGGGGAAAGTGCATAGACTTGACATCAAAAGCACAATACAGAAAACGAAAAACCAGTAAATTGAACCTGATCAAAATTTTAAACTTTTGCTCCATGAAAGGTCCTGTTAAAGAGGATGAAAAGACAACCTATAAAATGGGAGAAAACATATGTAAACCACACATCTGACAAATGACTCATATCTAGACTATATGAAGAACGTTTTAAAAACTCAACAGTGAATAAAACAGACAATCCAACCAGAAAATGGGTAAAGGACATAAAGACACATTTCACCAAAGAGGAAATACAGATGATAAATACACAAGATGTTCACCATCATTAACCATTAGGGAAATGCAAACTTAGACAATGAAATGTTATTAATACTACACACCTATTAGAACAATTGAATAAAAAGCAGTGACAATACCAGATGCTGGCGAGAATGTGGAAAAACCAGAACTCTCTGATACTGTGGGTGGGAAAGTGAAATGCTGTGGCCACTCTGGAAAATAGTTTGGCAGTTTCCTATAAAACTAAACATGCAATTATCATAGGACCCAGAAATCACACCCCTGGACGTTTATCCCAGAGAAATGAAAACTAATGCCCCCTACAGAGTCTTGTACATTAATGTTTACAGCTTATAGCTTTCCCTGTAATGGCCTCAAACTGAAAACAACCCAAATGTCCTTTGATAGATGAACAGTTAGGCAAACTCTGGGTGTGATGAAAAGGAAAGTACAACAACTTGGATGGACCTCAAGGGTATTATCCTGAGTGGCAAAACTCTTTGCATCAAGATCTCCACCCCTCACTCTGTAGTCCCAGTACCCCACCACTCCAATTGTAAACATTCTACATTCAGTTCCCTAAGATCCAAAAGATAAATTGATAAAAAGAAGCACCCTGGTGATTTCAATTTTGTGGCAGTGTATGAGGAATGGTAGTTTCTAAAGTAGTATATTTTATTTATTTATGGCTGCACTGGGTCTTTGTTGCTGTGTATGTGCTTTCTGTTTTTTCAATTAATTAAGTTATTTTAAGTGAAGGATAATTATTTTACCATATTGTGATGGTTTTTGGTATACATCAATGAGCTTTCTCTAGTTTTGGTGAGCAGGGGCTACTCTCTAGAGGCAGTGCACGGGCTTCTCATTGTGATGGCTTCTCTTGTTGCAGAGCATGGGCTTTAGGGCATGCAGGCTTCAGTAGCTGCAGCTCCAGTTTTCTAGGTCACAGGCTCAGTAGTTGTGGTGTACAGGTTTAGTTGCCCCACAGTATGTGGAATCTTCCAGGATCAGGGATCGAACCCATGTCCCCTGCATTCACAGGCAGATTCTTGATCACCAGATAGCCAGGGAGATCCCTAAAGCAATGTTTCTTAAATATTATCATTATCTTCCCACATCTACATGACACACACTCATGCACGCATATACATAACCCGGATGTTGGGCTTTTCATGCTATCGGATTCTTATCTCTGTTGCCTCATTTTCAAAGATGAAAGATAGAAACCCACCTAAGCTGTATTCAGATGAAGGGAGAAAGTAATGGCTGGTGGCAGTGTAGGGGAAAGAGTAACCGGAAAGAGAGGAAGAGAAACCTGATAAGAGTTACAGGGGGTGACTTGTGCTGACCTGTGCTGCAGCTCTGTAGCTTTGGTCTTGGTCATTCTGTTGACATGTGCTCACTATGTCCCCATCTGCAACCCCAGTTCAAAGTCTGAGAACTGGTGTGGAAATGGCCCTTCTTCAGGGAGGCCTTAAGCCAGACCCCAAGACTAGGTTAGATCCTTGTGTTACACACTCTCACAGCACTTGAATCTGACCTTGGAGTCATTTATCACAATTTTAGTTACATGTTTTTCAGGCTACTAAGTGTTAGATAATGATGTGTGAGTTTATCACATGTCTCCTATTTGGGACTGTAACTAGAATGAATGTTGGAACCTTGTCTTAGTTCATTTTTGTATATTCCCAAGCATCTAACAGGGTTTCCCGGGTGGCGCTAGTAGTAAAGAACCTGCCTCCAAATGCAGGAGACATAAGAGATGCGAGTTCGATCCCTGGGTCAGGAAGATCCCCTGGAGCAGAGCATGGCAAACCACTCCAGTATTCTTGTTTGGAGAATCCCATGGACAGAGGGGCCTTGCTGGCTATGGTTCATAGGGTTGCAAAGAGTTGAACCCGAATGAAGTGACTTATCATGCATGCATGCAAGCATCTGACACACTAGTGTTACTAAAAGGTGCTTGGTACGTATTTGTTAGATGAATGAAGAGGGAGAAGGTAGCAAGATTCTCATTGAATTAAACATAGTTACTGAAAACCTTTTTAAGAAAAATAAACTTTGATTTGTATTTATTTTCTCTATTATGAAAATAGGAAAAACATTACTTATCCCCCATGTCACATTGTGTGCTGTGCTAAGTCACTTCAGTCGTGTCTGACTTTGTGACCCCATGGACTGTAGCCTGCCAGGCTCCTCTGTCCATGGAATTCTCCAGGCAAGAATACTGGAGTGGGTTGCCATTTCCTTCTCCAGGGGACCTTCCCGACCCAGGGATTGAACCCGTGTCTCTTACGTCTCCTGCACTGGCAGGTGGGTTTTTATCACTAGCACCACCTGGGAAGTCACACTGGATAGACTGAATAGATACGGAGATACTCTGGAGTGAAAAGCACTATTCAAGTCCATGGGCTAATGGTAATAAAGCACAGGCTTCCTACCTATTGAGTTTGGGAAGACATTGTACACTCTTGTCATGGAATCTAGGCCCTGGAGATGCTATGTATGACAATGTGTCCACCTCTAGGGGGCTTCTTTCCACCCACCAAGGATCTTTCCAAATCACCCAGCAGGAACCAGTGCTAGGTTAGGGTGCCTACCCAGGCTACATAAGGACTGTTAGGGATCAAAAATTATGGTTTCCGTTACCTTTATTTATTTCCCCCATGGGAATAACTGAGTTAAGTTGAGTGAGCACAAAAGATTTGAGAAGAGTTTCCTTTAGACTTTGACCCTAGAGCCCAAATACTGTTTCCCATGCTTCTCCAAGTTTCCATTCCCTGTCACTCACATAGGAGGCCCCCTCCCCACCAGTCAGCAAGGAAGCCAGATTTTTCCAGTGGGAGGAATTGCAAGGGGGGTGCAGATGTTCCATGTCAGTACATTTCAAGGACAGGTCCAACCTGTTTAGCCTTTAACTCATAAACTTGCCTTTTCTTCTCAATATACCATGATCCAGCCCCAGGCCACCCAGGCTTCCCCCAACCCCCAGTCCCTTAGGGGAAACAAGGTCCTTGCTGGCTGAATTTCACATGAAATTCCCAAGTTACAATGAACAGTGCTCTCCTCATGGCCACCTGACACCAGAGCGGTTGCTCAACCCTCCCTCATTCCCGTGCCTGCAGGGCTGGAATTAACTTGGTTCCCTGGGCCCCCGACTAAATCAACTATTTTGCAAGGTGCCCTTCTGCTTTCTACTGCTCTTGAATGATTTCATCCCGAGTTTCTACTCCCTTCCTCCGGCTTGAGCTTTCTTGAGGATTCTCCCCTTGCCTATCATACTCAAGTCGACTGTTTTCTCATAATGCCCCTCCCCACACCTGGCCCAGGCTCTTGTTTGGATTCAGGAGTGGTCCTGTACCCATCAGCAACTGGCAATCACCAAACACACACAGTTTCCTGAAATCACCTCAGTGTCCCCTGCCAAGAGGATCTAATTCCAGTGCACACATAACAGGGCAGATGCCTATAGAAAAAAAAACAGGCAAGATACAAATATCACCAAGTTTTCCGATGAGAGTGGTTTTCAGCAAAATAGCTTGAACTGGGAATGACTAATCAAATCATAATCCATGAAAATCTACTCAAGGGCATTTTACAACACTTTCCTAGGAGCATTCTCTGAGAATACAAGTATCAGAACTTTATACATTGGGCTTATTTTTAGGCCTGACCACATTTTTTAAGCAGGGGAAAGTGTTACCAGTTCAGAAAACCAAGAAATGTGTTGGCATTTGATTTATTCTGCATGAAACTTGCTCGTTTTTCTAGTTTGGAGGTTAAGCAGGAGGACAGAAAGGACAACCACATTGATGTTAATACCTGTCCCCTTCCCTACCCCCACCTGCTACCTTGAAACCTAGTAGGTCTCCTAAATAAGCTGATGTGCCAGGCAGGGGCCATTGTAAGTAGCACACGAATGAAGTGAGAGAGAAAGGAAATTTAGGAAGGCTCAGAGAGCCCTTAGTAGGGTGTTGGGCATATTGTGAGCGCACAGTCAATGTTAGAGGTGTGGAGGAGGAAGGAGAAGTGATACGGAACCAATGGCCAGATGACCTTGGATTCTACTGGAAAGAAGGGGTCTGACAGCCAGTGTCTCTTTGCCCAGGCACTCTGCCTTTCCAGTCGTGGCCCCTCAGGTTGAACAGCTGAGACTTTGTTCCCAAACTCACAGGTGTTCAGTCCCGCACACCTGGATGGAATGTGGTTCTCACCTTCCTGCACTTACTGAGTTGCTCTGAGGGAAATGCTGTACATTTTTTCAAAGGGAGCCTGCACTTACATTTGCTCATGGTAAATTTTAAAATTCAGAAGATGATGAGCTCGTTGACTAACTAAATATGTCTGTTTGGATCCATTTGTGGCCCCTCCCAGGCAGATGCCTCCCCCTCCTGTGGCTGTGGGCTCCAGAAGCAGGGTGGGCAGTGGGGTATGAAAATGTGAGTCGTTGGTCTTCTTGGACCCAAAACTTATTTACAGAGCACAGGATTTACAGTCAAAAAGGGTGTTTTTGTTTTTTTTTTTTTTTTAAACAGAAGTGGGCAAATCATAGATACTCTCCATGTATGCAAACCTCCTTTCCAACAGTTATGAAAGGACATTCTAAACTTTAAATGAGAACCCTGTTGGCGAAGCTCCACCCAAACATCACGTTGAGAAGAAGATCACCTAAGAATTACCACCTTCAGGACCTGAAATCTCCTCAGTAATGCTGTGAATCCAGAAGTAGGCAAGGGTCCTTGTTATGGCCCTGGCTCACTTCCCCACCGCTGTTCATCTCACGTCAAAGCATAAGCTGGTAACGTACACCAAGGGATAGAATTTGACCCAGGGTCAGGTCAACTTGAACAGTTCTGCACAGAAGTCCAACTTTAAATCTACCCTCTGTGGAAGCAGTCCCCTCCTGCAGCTGCTCACTCCCAGCTGCCCAGCCAGCTGCCACCAGGCCAAAATTACCCCTACCTCGGGGTCCTCTCCACACACTGCCTAGAGCTCATGTGCTGACACATTAGCTGGAATTGCCCACAGTGAAAGTCAGCTCTGATTTTCACTAATATATATATATTTTTGTAACTATAAAAGGGCAACTTAGAGATACCCCTCACCCTCAGCATATGTGGAATGAGATAATACAAAAGCTTGCTGAGTCAAACCCCAAGAACCAAATCGAGCCAGAGATGATGTGAATGTGGAACCAATCAAAAGTTTCCTGGCTTAGAAAGGCCTGGCTTAATGGTTCTCTTTAAAATATTTTTAAAATTTTCAATCACGTAGGATGGAATCCTCACACTCTTTTTCCAGATCCTTGGTGGTGGTGGGTTTTTTTTCTTTTCAAGATGTTGAGCCTGTTTCTATGTGTCATTAGCAGAATTTGTAGGCAACAGGAGATTGGGTGTGACATTGAGGCTGGGAGTCCCGGGCAGCAAGAGGTCGAGAATCAAGGATTCAGGATCAAATCACTGTTGCTTCTGTAGTGAGAGGTTGTCACCCAGGCAATTAAGGGTATATTAGTTTTCCAGCAATGTAGTTTGACAATCAGCACATCAAATAAAATATTTCACACCCAGGAAAGGCCAAATGCACATTCCTGCATGTGTGTCCTTAAGTGGTATTTTTATGGAAGGAAACTTTCTTTGAAACAAATGTCAGAACAGAAGTTGAGCTTATGAAAGGCACTGAGAAACTATGGCACAGAGGTTTTAAGACATTGCCGGTAAAAAGCACAATCCTCCACCTCGGTGCCTTACATGATTGTCATGCACGTTCGATGCTCGGATGGCCCACCTGTATGTACAGGTGTCCTCACTCACTTGCACATCGTTCACAGCAAAACTTGGTAGTCAGACTGCTTGTGTATGAGAAATCGAAGTGGCTGGCAGATCAGTCATCTGGCCCCTCAACTGCTCAGCCTCAGGACAAGAAGGGATCTCACAATACTGTATGGGATTCTATCTGCACATCCCTGGATGAGCAAGGAAATTAAGCTGTTTTCTTACACAGCAGAGAGATTCAGGTACCCTGAACCCCAAGTGGAGAGCTTCGATCCACCACCGCACTTCTGTCTGGGTGTCTTGGAGGGGGTGTGATGAGTATGTGCCGGTAACCTGTGCCTGAGGAAGGAGAAGATTAGGGTTGGCCTTGGTCCCCTGCCTGGGGAGGCCCCTGCAACTGAGAGATGTTGCGGTACATCATCAGGAAAAGGTTGCCACAAATCTAATTTCTGTCTCTGCCTTCCCGGATGCCTGCCCACCGCCTCTTTTTTTTCATTCATTTGTACATACATTCCTCAAGTATTTACCGAACACCTATTTCAGGCATAAGCCTGGGCTCGCCAGGGCAGGAGTGTACAGAAGACGCTTGTTTTCTCCTCTCCCTCTCAATGGGTCTTCTCTCCTTCTCTCTCTCCCCATAATTCAAGTGGTAACAGGGGTGGATGGAGGAATATCCAAAATTCATCCCTGTTGGAGACATCCTTGCCAGGAATTTCCAGCAACCCCCTGGGGAGAGTTGCAGATTGATGAGAGTCCAGCTGGGACTCACAAGGGGGTGGAGGGAAGTGGGGGTGAAAGGAAACCCGCAGTCAGGCTGTCTGCCCAAGCCCAGGCTATAGGTCTCGTTTATCAGGCATTTGCTCTGTGTCAGGCTCTGGTTGTGCCGTCTCTCCTACCTCATTCAACCTTCCAACCCAAGAGGTAGTTATTATACCTGGGCCTGTTTCTTTATGAGGAAACTAAGGCCAGGAGGGGGAAGTGACTTTCCCAAGGTCACCCAGCTAGGAAGCAACATAGCCCCAGTTCAAGCTTAGGTCTATTTCCAATGCCCAGGCATTTTAAAAACTCAGAATGTGGCTTAGACATCAGTATTAAAATAGTTTGAAAATATAGTATTAGTCACTCAGTCGTACCCGACTCTTTGAGAGCCCATGGACTGTAGCTTTCCAGGCTGCTCTGTCCATGGAATTCTCCAGGCAAGAATACTGGAGTGGGTTGGCATTTCCTTCTCCAGGAGAACTTCCCGGCCTAGGGACTGAACCCAGATCTCCTACATTACAGGCAGATTCTTTACCATCTGAGCCACCAGGGAAGTAGTTTAGGAGCTTCTAAAAGGTTCTATGAGCCCTGTTTCTCTGCCTAGTTTACTTTAGTTTTTGTATTCAAGAATTATGATTTTATGGGACTCCCTGGTGGTCCAGTGGTTAAGACTCAGCACTTTCACTGCTGTGGGCCTGGGTTCGATCCCTAGTCAGGAGACTAAAATCCTACAAAACTTGTGCCATGGCCAAAAAAAAAAAAAAAAAAGGAATGGTTTTTAATAACAGCTCCCATTTATTGAGCACTTACATATCAGGAACTGTACTAAGCACTTTTACACTCCTTGGTTTCATTCACTCCTCACAACAACCCTAGGAAGTATTGTTGTTGTTGTTACTATCCTTATTTTACAAATGAGGAAAGCAACACTTAGAAAGCCCAGGGTTACTCAGCATGTAAAAACTGAGCACAGCTTTTTACCAGGTTTCTCTGACACATCAAAGCCACTTAGCTGCTAGAGTATCATCTCGCCTTGAGCCCTCTATGATATTATTTTGAAGAGTCTTTCCTCAGACTTTCTTCTCACCCTTTCCCTGTCCATATAAATCTCACCCATTTCTGTCCTGTAAGTGAGCTACGTCACTGTCTCCTCTATAATCTCCTCCCCAAGACCACTTATTATTCCCAATACCCAATCATCCTAGACATCCCAAGCATGTATCCATATAGGAGGAATCATAACTAGAACATTACTAGCACCAAATTTTTAGTCACCTTTATAGATAAGCTCATGGAATCTTCAGAAGACAAAGTAAAACCATAAATTCTTATATTTAGAAATAACAAATACTACTTAAAACTTGATTTTTTTAAAAAAATGCCTCCTAGTTTGATGATCGCTCACCAGCAAAATCTCTCAAATGAAGGGGAAAATCCCCCTTCCTGAAAATCAGTTTATTTTATAAACAATGATAAGGTGGCCCTTTCGAAAGTGTTGCTTAATTAGAGATTCAGAATTTAAACATACATTCTTAGTGATGTGTCCCAAATGACCATATCCCTTGAGAAGGACAATCCTTCCTATTTCTTTAATCTGCTCCTTCCCTCTGGTTTTGTAGCACAAACACCAGGGCAGCTGCCATTTTATGCCGAGAATTTGTCTTTCCATTTTCCAAGGGAGCAAAGAACAAGGAATATCTCCCTTATCTCCCAATCCCCTGGATGGGGTCGTGCCCTTTGAGGACTTACTCTATTTCAGCCTCTACCTCTAGGCAGTCAGAAAAATAACTCTGAACCACCCAGAGAATGAGCACCTGCTTCAGTGACTGTCCCAACGTGAACACACTAATCCCCGGGTTTAGGAGAGGGTCGCTTTCCATGCAAAATGGCCAGGCTCTTCTGCTGGGTTGGCCCTGCTGGTTTTAATAGCGCTGTCTTGATTTCTAACAGCTGGGGGCCACAGTTGTTCAGTTCTTATTGTGAGCTAGTGCATGGCTCAAACAATGTAGGATTCTTCATGAGGAGTCTGAGAGAATGCCAGATGGTAGTATTAGGGGAAACCAGGTCAGTTCCTTTCTCCAACATCTCAAGCTAGTGCCTTTGACCAGGAACCAAGAACATCCCAGCCCCACTGCTTTCTTAATGTTCACCACATGGGATTTTTTTTAAAGTGAGTACTAAAATGTTTCTGGAAGCTCAACTTTTATGAGGGCACCAGGGTTGCCCAGCAAGTTATTTAGAACATGGAGCCAACGTGAAGTCCCTTTCAGCGGTCTGTTCCCTTCCCCCTCCCATCCAAGCCCTGCGCATAGCTTCACAAACATCCAGGCCTGGTAAACATACCCCAGCATTCCTTTTAAAAACATGATGAAATCAGAAAGAGACACAATCTCTGTCCTCGGGGTGGAAGTAGGACCATGTGATTCCCCACTTCTGTAACAAATGAAAGAGTTTGAGAAAGTGCGGTACCTTTTTTCCAGTCATAGAGATCTTGAGGGTTGATCTAGCAGGCCATTCTTCAGAGTTGGGGTTGCCATATTTGGTGGCTTTTTACAGAAGCTTTGCCCATTTCCTTTGTCAAAAATAGATGGGGAAGGCCTGAATATACAGCGTGTCCTAAGGTGCATTATACTCTGGGTCACCATGCAGCTCATGGAATAAATGTGTTCCACTGAAATCAGGAATGACAGCTTGGTTTTAAGAAGTCAAAACTACAAGGAGTGATCAGTGACCTTGAATTATCTTCTCTGAGCACTTCTGAATTTCTGTCTCTCATTTATTGCTTTTTTTCTCGATTCCCTCTGTTTGAAAAGCTATTAATTTCCTCACCTTCCCATCTGTCATCACCCCATAAATAATCTATGCCTCTTTTTGTGATGTCCTCTTTATCAGACACGTGCCCTGTATTACTTTCCTAGCACCAGCAAATACTAGAGAGAAAACTCCGGGAGCTCCATGCTTATGGCAGATGCTTCCAATCCTGTTTTTGCCACTTACTAGCTTTGTGTCTTTAGTGAGTTCCCTAATGTATCTGATGCTCAACTTCTTCTGTAAAATGGGGCTATTACTAAGAGTACCTCCCACACGGGGTTGCTGTGAGGATTCAGTGAGATATTGCAAGTAAAGCCCCTTAGCACAGTGTCTCAGTAAATGTTTGTTTCCTTCCTTCCTTCTTCAGAGGAATTTCAGTTTCTCCACCAGATAGCTGCCTCTAATGAACAGCCTTGGGTGGACTCAGTTTCTTTGTTCCCATAAGTAAGGAATACAAAGAAAACTTTAAAAAGTGACAGTGGAAACACAAATGACACCTTCAGCCGCTGTCTAACAGGTCTGCCATCTTCAGCCTGTGAATACTCTGTTGTTCCTCTTGTCATTTTCAAACCTCGAGCTGTTCTGGAGAGTTCGGTCTCTGCCCCTCACTGCCATTTGCCCTCTTAGAGCTTCTCTCAGCTTTTTGCAGCTGTGGGAAGTTGCTCCCAGAGGCCCTCTGTTCCTTTTGTTTGCTCTGCTCCCTTGGCTGAGTTTGAGAGTCATTTCTTCTCCCTCTCCTAAACAACGCGGCCGCCAGCACTGACGCAGAATTTACCACGTATCTTGAAGCAGTGGTCCATAGGTCAAGTCACTGCAGGACTTTCCCTTCCTTGCCACAATGATTTGCTCACTGTAGTATCTTCCAATTTTGTATCTGGTGTAAAGGCAGAGAGAAACCGGGCAGGCTCCTGGGAAGGCCCAAGGCCTAGAGTCTCCACCCTTCTGGGCCCCCATTTCCACAGTTTTAACATGTGATGTTTGCCTTTGAGGACCTTACAGGATTGCTGCAAGGATCAACGGAGATAACGAGAGAACACGCTCTATGGGAGGGGTGTCTCTATACACAGAAAAGATAGCCAAATTAAAGAAAAAAGCAGAGATTTATTGCCATATGTGACTCATATATATTGAAGCAAACTTCCAAAAATCCTAGGATTCTGTACTTGCTTAGAACATTGCAAAGAAGCACCAAAAGGTGGGGGGAGGTTTCCCCCCACTCCTTTCTAGGTTAAATAGAGAATATTTAGACTTTTGAGCACTTGTCCTATAGCTATGATGCTGGTTCCAAGGAGCAGAGCCCCAACCCTTCCATTCAGTGCAGAAGTTTGTAAAGAGAACCCCCAGTGTGAGACTTTCAGAGGTTATGCTGCTTGAAAGGGCCAAGTCAGCCCCCCGTCATTTAGAGCTGGACAGCAAGCCCCATTCTGATGGCTACATTGTGACTGACCCTCCCTTCTCTCCTGGCACCTTATCCTTGTCACTGCCACCAATATCAGCAAGGGCCAGTCACAACAAAAACCTGGCTAAAGACTCAGGTCCCTGTGAGGCCGTATTGTGTAGTCCTGTATATATCAGGAAGATGTATATAAATAACTGCATACTCGTGTGTGTGTGTGTGTGTGTTCTCTCCTGCCTATCTTCATAATATATGCACTAATTATGACCACATTATGATACATGATTAAGAACACATTATGAATTATGATCATATATTACAAACACACACATGGGAACACACACGCGGCATTTGGTGATAGAGCCTTCAAGACACTGTAGTCTAGCCTCCCACACAGGACAGGAATTCCCTTTCCAGCCATCCTAAGTGACCACCCAGACTCTACCGGAAGGCCTGCAGAGAACCAAGGAAGCTTAGTTCTACAACAGACTTCTCTGTGCATTTTTGGCCAACTTTTAAAGTTAGAAAAAGCCTTCCTGATATTACACTAAAATCTCCCTCCCTCCTTCCACTCTCTTGCAGGCATCCAGTACCATCAGCAGCTTTAGACAGTACCTTTAGACAGGCTACTTTCTTTCTAACTTCCTGTCTCCATTCCTGGTTAGTTATCATCTTCCTAATCCCAAGTGGAATTTAATGTTGTAACAAGACAAAGAGTCAGAACGTTCATCCTTTCAAACTCTTATCTCAGGAAGGAGGCATGTGTGTCTGTTCAATTTGTTGGAAAAATATGTTTATTAGTTTCCTAAGGCTGCTGAAGACTCTTGAGAGTCCCTTGGACTGCAAAGAGATCCAAACAGTCCATTCTAAAGGAGATCAGTCCTGGGTGTTCTTTGGAAGGAATGATGCTGAAGCTGAAACTCCATTACTTTGGCCACCTCATGCAAAGAGTTGACTCATTGGAAAAGACTGATGCTGGGAGGGATTGGGGGCAGGAGGAGAAGGGGACGACAGAGGATGAGATGGCTGGATGGCATCACCGACTCGATGGACGTGAGTCTGAGTGAACTCCGGGAGTTGGTGATGGACAGGGAGGCCTGGCGTGCTGCGATTCATGGGGTCGCAAAGAGTCGGATACGACTGAGCGACTGAACTGAACTGAACTGAAGGCTGCTGTACAAAGTAGCCCAAACTGGGAGGCTTAAAACAATAAAAATATATTCTCTCACAGTTCTGGAAGCTAGAAGTCCAAGATCAAAATGTCATCAGGGCCATGCTCTCTCTCTGATGGCTCTAGGAGATGATCCTTCATTGCCTCTTCTAGTTTCTGATGTTTGATGAAAATCCTAAGCCTTCTTTGGCTTGTAAATGATCGCTCCAGTCACATGGCTGTCTTCTCCCTGTGACTTCACATCATCTTCCCTCTGTGTCCAAATTTCCCCTTTTAGTAAGAGCATCAGTCATTGGATTAAAGCCCGCCCTAATGATCTCTTAATTTCATTATCTCTGTAAAGACCCTATTTCCAAATAAGGTTACATTCTTGGGTATCAAGGGTGAGGACTTCAACATATGTTTATGAGGGGACATAATTCCACATGTATATGTGTATATATATATATACACACATATACATTTATAGCTAAATGATGTAAGTTCAACAGCTTGGCCCTTGAGAAATATTTTAGAAAAGAGGCCTTTGTTCTTAGTTAAGGGGAAGATAGATTTTCAGGAGTAGAGGCCCTCCTCTTTTTGTTGTTAATATATATTTTAATAGTATTATATATCACATATGTATATATTATCAGATATAATAATGTAATAGGTTAGCCTAACATTATTTATATTCTATATATTTACTTTTAAATATATATACATTATAATAGACAGATGATGAACACAGGTTCAACGTATCATGTATCTATTTTAACAAAAGACTAATTGCATAGAGAAGGTACCAAGCCAACACTCTGCCTTAAGTATTTTGACATTGCGGGGATAAGGACCTATCATAGCAAAAGTCAAATTTTTGTTATAGAAAAGTTGCAGATGGCAGAGATGGAGAGTGATATCTACCAGGGAAATACAATAGCATATGCAGAGATGGGGTCAACTTCAAAGCATTCTAGGGGAGCACTCAGGCTGGGGGCACGAAACAAAACCTGGAGTTGGCCTGGATCTCTCTCAGTCTGGAGTTGGTGAAGTGGATTGAGCAAGTCTGGCCCAGAGTGAGCCAAGGGTCAGCTTGCACCAGGGGAGACTTAATCCATCTTGCCTCTGATTTTTCAGGAACCTCTGGTGCATTTTGATTTCCACCTCTGTGCTCAGAACTGACAGTGGACACGTAGATGAGCTCTGAGCAGGAACAGACATCCAGCCCATGTTTTGGTTCCTCCTTGTAGCTAAGGGAATCCATCCACGGGCAACTTAGGAGATCTGTGTCCACTGGCTTCAGTCAACCCAGTGGTTCCAGGAAGCCCCTTCTAGGCACCCAGCACTCTTCAGTACCTTGTGGACCTGGGACTTTCGGTTCTGATGATACTGTGTCTCTCAGTTGCCTGACTTGGTCTGGGTGGTCTTAAGAATTTCTTCTCTCCTCCCATGTAAAGCCAAACCAGAGAAAGTTGTACCTATCTTCTGTGTAGAGGTTGACTTCATTCACTTATCTCATACCATCAGAGTGGGGGTAGCCTGTGAATCTCCCATTGCATCTAGGCATGCTGACACTTGTTGTGCTTGGTTGCTTGATAGCAGGAAGGAGGGTAGTGACCTGGGTTGGGGAGTTACTGCATGGAGTGCTGGCTCCGTTTCGAGTGGCTGTTTAGGAGCTAATTGAGAGGGCAGTGGGTACATTTGGCCTGGGCCGACATACAGTCCTTGGCATCAGTGAGCTCAGTATACAGGCAGGTGGGTTAGTGGGCAGGACTCTTGATGTGGGCCCTACACTTTCTACCAAGAAAATTTTCACTGTTGCCCCAGGACTTCAAGGAGGAGTTTGGGGAATGAGTGGAGGAGAGATTTAGCCAGTAACAAGGTTCAGGCCTTTAGGGGTTGGATAAGGAGGCACAGGGGAAAATGGTAATTTCTGGTGGTTCCTTCATTCTTTTATTCAATAACTATGTACTGAGTACTTACCATGTACCAAACACTATAGTAGATCAAGACTCAGCTCCCTAAGGAATTTACAGCCCAAGGATTAAGGGATGGGAAAAAATAGTAAGGATCATGGCAACAGCAGGAAATAGATTTGGGTTTTCCTTTCTTCTTAATGTGTGTGTCTGTGTATTCGTCCATCTGTCCATCTGTGTGTGCCTGTATATGTGTGTGAGAGAAAGATAGAGGGAGAGAAGGATTTGCTTTTCCAACAATGTCCTGGCCTCAGGGTAATGCCTCTACCTATTCCAATATGCAGGCAAGCCTCCCAAGCTATAGGCTCCCTAACAATGGGCAACAGCTTTCCTACCAAAGAAACCTTTTCTAAAACCTTTCTCCCTCTCGGGAGTCAAGGGATGGTGAATGGCCTCAGTCAGGGTGTACACATATGGACCAAGTGGCCACATTCTGGGTGGGGGCATACACAAGGTAGCTTTGGATTTGGGAGAGCCACACATTAGTCAAGTCAGGTAAAAATCAGCCAAACAGTCTGTAAAGTAAACTGTGGTTTGATTTGGACTTAAGCCATCCTTCAGCTGGGGCCGTAGACGTGCACCTCACTTTAAGAAAACCTGTACCCAAAAATCCCAATTTTGAAAGGGAGAGAGGAATGTGCCTGACCATTTTTGAAAGCCACCTAGAGCCCTTGTTTATTGACACAGGTGTATCAAAGAGGTGGTGAAGCCCTTGAAGGAGCATCTGATTCAGTCCTCTGCCTTCTGATGGTAACACCCGGAAGTCATCTTGGGCGAAGGAGCCTTTCTCTGGTTTGGGCAGCCTTCCAGAGATGACTAATGGGTTAAAAAGGCAGCCATGCTGCTGTGGACTTGCAACCTCTGCCCAGACACAAACTTATCTTGTCTTTTGAAATGAGAAGGGACTCTGGGGCTTTGTGGCAAAGGGTGTCATTTTCTGAAAAATCAAACTCAAATAAATTATTAAATTAACACATGAACTGGATTAAGGGCACGCATTTGGGATTTTCCTTACATTTTATGAAAATTATGAACTACATCCCTTCGTTCAACTCTAAAAACTGAACTAACTCAGCTTCTCTTCATGAAAGGGAACGGGTTCCCATAACCTGATATTTGCCATTTCCACCAAAGTACAGCTTTCTATATTTATTTGGAAATGCTTATGTTCAGTCAGGGTATGGTTTACCCTTATTATGACTTGATTTCACATCAGACTCTTCACCTTTTAGTAACCAAATTTATGACCCAGAGAAAACTTCTCTCTCTTACAAGGAGCTTGGATTCTTACTTATTTCGCAACCTTTATTTGTGCATGAGATGAACCATGACATTTAAACTATGCTTGATAGCTTAACAGATTATAAGAACAAAACCAGATGGCCCAAACAAAAATAATGCTTTGATTGCCTTCAAATTCAATGTCAAAAATTAAAAACAGCTTTCAAAAAGCCTTGCCTTTTTTTTTTTTTTTTCCAGAAATGACTTTGGATCATATATATGTATATAGACTTTTCTGCTCCCCCCAAAACTAAAAGTATGAAACTAAAAATTTAACAATGATTATTTTGAGATCAAAGAGTACTTTCTGTTTTTTCTATATCTCCCAATTTTTCTACAGTTTTTTCCCTCCACTGTTTCCACCTCTAGAATCAGAGGGGAAAAAAACCACTTTTAATGATTAGTTTAATTTGAATGAAATCTTTCCTAGGGTTGAGTCAAGGTGTTTTCCTTGGTTGAGAGAATGGACATTGTTAAGCATTAGCAGTTCATAATTCTTATTCCTCACCAAACAATGAATAATGTGTGGTTACTTTAACAGCTTGTTTCATGAGGCTGAAAAACGAAACTGGGCCCAGATTTCTTTAGAATGAATGTAAATTCTACAAAAACAGTAATTTAATTTTCTAACTCACCTTAATGAGCCTTCAACATCATTAATATAATAACAATCCTCACTTTCTTTGAGAGCAGCAAACCAAGTAATTCTTTAAAACTAGGCCTCAATTTTAAAAGGCCCCCAAACTTTGACATAGTTGGCTGGGCAAAGTCAACAACATGTGACTATTTGAATTTCTAAGCTAAAGGGTCCACAGAGTGCTAGGATTCTTCTGTTTTTATTTTTTAGAAGGATTTTTATTCCAACTCAGATTCATTTTTCTTCAAATCAGCTGCAAGAGCGTGAACAAACTTTGCTGCAAATCAATGCCCTGACAGTTATATTTCCCTGAGATAATTGCATACTGCTTTGGAGTTTCCTTTTCCCCTCTGTTTCCTTTTGTTTTGACAACAAGATTCTGGGAAAACAATATACAAGCGATAACTCTGCTGTCATGAGCATACTGAATTTTAAAAATAAATAACTGTCGACCCCAAAAGCTTCCAGGAGCCTATGGAGTGAATTCTTTTTCCAAACTGTTCTCAAACCAGATGTGGAAATGTTTAGCTAATTCCCCTCCCCATTCCCCATGCAAAGAGTTCATATGTGTCTTTAACGACATCAGAGGCGATGGGGAGGCAAAAATCCTGTCTGCTTTCAAGGAGATTTGTGTTACACATCTCCATTTGCTCACCAACATCACAAGACTAAGTTGGACTTCAGCTTTTGTCTCTCTTAAAAAATATCTTCTTTTCCATGAGATTAAAAACGCTCTGTGTTTAGACCAATATTCAATCTCTTTCTTGTAAGACATTAAGAAATAGAGTTCATATTCCCAGAATGAAACGTTTCATGTTTTTTTTTTAAATAATGTAAAGGATGTATTAAGATTTAGGCTTATTAGGGAATTTTTTTAAAAGGGGAAAGGAGGAAAACTCTTTTAAAAGAACTGATGGAAACTGTGTATGCATAAACCACATTTAGAAAAACAGAAAGCTACTGTACTCTATAGCTGCAAGGAAAGCAAACATTTTGCATCCACGTGTCATTAGCAGCTCTGGATTTACTGGCCTCTCTATAGCTCAGTTCAGGACTGTAGGTACCAATAGCTGAGCCCTGTTTGGTTATACAAATGCATGGAAGCTCAGATTCTGGGATGTCACAGGGATAATCTTGCAGTTTTTCTAACAGTCCAACCTCCTCCAAGAAGCCAGGGTGAATGTTCCCCCCTCTGCAGTTATTTCTTCCCCAAATCTTAACTCCCTTAGCTCCTGGGATGCTGTGCACAGACCCAACTATGGCTAAAAATAGCTCTAATTTGGCAACTCCACACAGCCCTCTCTTCTTGCACCCCCTTCGCATCTTTAGCCCTTCAGCCCTCTTTTTCCTCTGCTCCCCCTCACCCTATAATCAAAGCCCACCCTCTCCCTCCCCAGTCAAGTCCAAGATCCCATTCTACCAGCATATCTCAGCTGGATATTAGAAAAGGCTGCTGACTTGATGAATTCACACTGTGTTGTGAATGAGTTATAACCTTCCCTTAACTCACACCCACACTCCCACACACACACCCTCTAACTTCCCTGGGAATTGCAGGCATTAGGGAAGGGAGGCTGCCCAGTTCTGATGACCTGTGCTCAACAAAACGGAGCAACTCCCCAAGAGTGGCATTAAGCTAAGCCTTAGCAAGTTCATTAGCAAGTGCCTTCTGCTCTCTCCTGGTGTCCCAACTCCTCTCTCTCACCTTAGAGAGGCAGCCATTTTTTTCCTTTGGTCATGCACAGTTTATGGGATCTTAGTTCCCCAACCAGAGATTGAACCAGCACCCCCTGCATTGGAGGCACAGAGTCTTAATCTCTGGACCGCCAGGAAAGTCCCTAGAAATGCAGTCTTAAACACAGGTCCACTAACTTCATTTTTCAGTTTTATCTGAGCCCAAGCTATGTTGTCACACACATTTATTGCTCCAATCTTGTGGCAATCTTGTGGTTACAAGAAAATCAGAGGAAACAAATTCTGTCCTATGCTCAATAAGCTCCCAAACTCAGTGATGTTTACTAAACCCCTTCCTTCAAGACTGATTCAGTGAATGTAATTCAAAAAGTTAATGTTGGGGGTGAGAGTGAGGTAGTCTAAAATGATTGGTTGGGGGGCAACTGTAATGTTTCTCAGACAATCTGGGCTTTTTATAATTCTCTTTGGATTAACCATGAGAAGGAGGAGAAGGGAAGATAGAAAAGATGCTCGAGGGAAGGAGAAGAAGTGGATGGCTAACTCTCTGGATGAGAACACGGCCTTAAACTTGGTCTCAGTTTGGGGGTTTGAACAACAAAACTGGAGTGGAAGGATTGTTTCCCTGGCCTATTCCAGAAAGTACTTAAAAGGAAGGTTTTTGTTCAGGGCAAATAGGTCCAGACTGTGAGATGACATAGGAAGGAGGAAAGGAAGGAGGAAAGAGGGAGAGAGAGAGAGAGAAGGATACTCCTAAAGAGCTCAGGACAAGGTGGTCTTCCTGAGGCCAAGACAGTAGTGCAGCAGTCATGGCGTGATGACCTCAGCTTCCAGAAGCAACCTCAGCAAATGCACATCATTCTGGAGCAAGTAGCTTGTTTATTTAGCTGTTGAGTCATTATCCAGGAGCAGCTGGCATCAGAATTTACTTGCTTTTTGTTGTTGCTGTGGTCATCACCATTGTATTTTGTTTGGTTGCTTTTTTGGAGGGGTAAGAGGGTTGAGTTTTCGGTTTGTTGCGGCTGTTTTTTTTTGTTCGTTTTTTTCTTTTTTTGCTTTGTGGAAAACAAACCAAAAAATAGTCTTAAGAGAGACATTTCAGAACAAAGAGGAAAGGAAGGAGCCGGGTAAACCTCTTAGGCTTCTCTTTACACCTCAATATCCTCAAGAGAATGAGGAGTCAGTAACAAGGGAGGGAAAGACAGGGGCACCAATCAGATCAAGTGCTGACATAAAAACAAAACTTCCCATCCAGGCCACAGCACCTGGCTAGTGGGCTCCTCTGCCATTAAAGAAAACAGCAAATTCATCAGCATCATAGGAAAAGAAAGAGCTGCATTTTTGCAACTGAGAAAGAGGGGAAGAAAGAACTGTCTTGGTATGCTTTCTATTTAGCACAGTGCTGGGCACATAGTAGACACTCAATAGATCAAATGAGTTCATTTACTCAAGGATTACTTAACTTACCAAGGAGCAAAAGTAAAACCCTGCATAGACATTTCCTTTGAAATTTTAGGCACTTTTCTATTTGATTTATTCTATTTTCACTTTTAAAATTAAAGCTGAGTTGAACAAAATGTGATGATATTCCTGTTCCTTCCTTCTTTCTTCATGTGTACCCCTTCTGAAGCAGAGCTTTAGACACTTGTTCTGAGCATGACTCCGTTTTGCTCTTTATTACTCTGCCTGTCACTCTTTAGGAGGTAAAGGCAATAGGACTGGGAAATGGCTACAAAGCTTCCTATTGGAAAAGAAAATAAATTTAAAAGACCAGTGAAAATAAAAGCATATCAAGCAAAGCATATGACTCCATGAGGTGCAAGCCATGGCCACAAAGAACACCTTAAGAGATGCCTTGACAATCAATGTGTAAAGTGCAAACCCATGACTTGCTTTTTCAATACAGGACTTTTTGGTAGTTTTCATGTGTAATATGGATGGGGAAATGTCCAAATAAAAACCATAATGTTTTTATTTCTGCAATTTCACTATTTTATAAGGTGTCTTGAGGAATATATTAGGGAATCTGTTGGTTATAATGGCCTATGATGCTACTGCTGGCATTTTTATTTATATATATGCTGCTAAGTCACTTCAGTCGTGTCTAACTCTGTGCGACCCTAGAGACGGCAGCCCACAAGACTCCCCCGTCCCTGGGATTCTCCAGGCAAGAACACTGGAGTGGGTTGCCATTTCCTTCTCCAAAGCATGAAAGTAAAAAGTGAAAGTGAAGTCGCTCAGTCATGTCCAACTCCCAGCGACCCTATGGACTGCAGCCTACCAGGCTCCTCCGTCCATGGGATTTTCCAGGCAAGAGTACTGGAGTGGGGTGCCGTTGCCTTCTCCGTTATATATATATATATATATATATATTTTATTGAAGTATAGTTGACTTGCAATGTTTCAGGTGCATAGCAAGGTGATTCAGTTATACAAATACACATATATTATTTTTGAAATTATTTTCCATCATAGGTTATTATAAGATATTGACTATAGTTGCCTAAGCTCTACAATAAGTGTTTGTTGCTTGTTGCATATCTATTTTTTAATTAGAAATCTAGCCTTCTATTCATATTAAGTCAAATAAGTGGAATCAAGATGTCATCATCTTTTTAGTTAGGCAAGAATTCATAAGTTTTCTAAAATATACATATTGTACATACTTATACATATGTATAGAAAATTTTTTCTACTACACTTGATAAAGGCTTGAGAAAGAACATCAAAAAAAAGAAGAGATGCAGAAATTGGAGAATGTAAACTAAATGAAATGAGAGTACTGGATATGAAATAGAAAAAGTGAAACTAACTAGATAAAAGTAAAAGGTCATCATATGGCCCAGTTGTTTTTAAACATGGCTGCTGATTAGAAACATATCTGGAGCTCTGAAGAAAAAAGCAATACCTGAACATTTGTATTTTCAAAAAATTTCAAGATAATTCTGACATGCATCCAGACTTTAAAAAGTGACTATAGGTTTTTCTATTAGATCCCACTTTTGGTGATATAGAGTTATATTATTTTTCTGTTGACCAATCATGATACAATGGTATTAACTGAGTAATAGTTACATAATCACAAGAGTAAAAGATGTTTATTAATTTTCACAATCAATAGCCACTGCTGGCATTTTCAAAGCATTCATTTGATCACTTTACATAAGCCACTTGTTTGTCGGAAATAAACCACAATTTCTTGCTGGGTTTTCATTTAATTAAATTTGTTGCTAACCAAAAGAAGGCAATAGAGAAGAGTTCATTAGTACGGTATAGGGGAGGACATTGGGGCCTTCAGGAGGAAAGTGCTGTCAGCTTGAATTAAACTGTTATTTTCTGTCACCTTATTTAATGTTTGGCATGAAAACAATTTTGTTTTCTTTTTTGTTGGGGTTGCACACAAAGGAATGCCACTGCTAATCAGTGTAGACTTTCATTGTATATGTGAGGGAGTTTTATACCCAAACAACATGGTAAAGTCGTTTAAAGAAATCATTGTAGTTATCTAGAAACCCATGAGTTCCAACAATGAAATAAAAATTCAGTTCTCTTTCACAAAGATATTTTCCTTTGCTTCTTTTTTTTTCAGTTTTATTGAGGTATAATAGACAAATAAAATTGGAAGAGATTTAAAGTGTACAATGTGCTGATTTGACATACATTGACGTTGTGAAAGAATTCCCCCTATTGAGTTAATTAAACACGTCCCTCACCTCACATGTTTAACTGTTTTTCTTTTCAGTGAGAACGTTTAAGTTCTACTCTCTTCACATTTTTTTTTCAATGCTTTAGGAATGGCCTCTTTTTTTTTTTTTTGGCTGCACTGCATGGCATACGGGATCTTAGTTCCTGGACCAGGAATAGAACCTGTGTCTCCTGCAGTGGATGCAAGGAGTCTTAACCACTGGACCACCAAGAAGTCCTGGCCTTTTGTTTTTTTTTTTTCAAATGGTCATGTTTGAACTTACCATAAGAAATATGATGATTTGCCTTTTGTGTTTTTGTGTGCTCTAGAACTCCTCACGGGATAGCTTCCTGTTTCCTGAGAGTCGTTACCTGATAAGCTGCCAGAATGAAAGTTTTCGAGCTGATAAGAGAGCTGATCATCCTCACCTCTGTGTTTTCAGCCTGTTCCGGACAAAATCCAGTGACTGTACTGTGCTCCACAGACTGGTTCATGGTCACGGTACACCCCTTCATGTTGAACAACGAAGTGTATGTCCACTTCCATGAGTTATACTTGGGCCTGGGTTGCCCTGCCAACCATGTTCAGCCACATGCCTACCAATTCACCTACCGTGTGACAGAATGTGGTATCAGGGCCAAGGCTGTCTCTCAGGACATGGTTCTCTACAGCTCCGAGATATACTACATTTCCAAGCATACCTCATCTAAGTATGTGATTCCAGTGTCATGTACTGCCCCGCTATGTTCCCCATGGCTCACAACGTCCTGCTCCAGGAACTTAGCCCCCAACGGAGGGGTCACAACCCGGAATGGCGAGACATGCTATGAAGTGTTCACCTTGTCACAGTCCAGCCAAAGGCCCAACTGCTATTGTCTGTCTTGTGTCTACAATGAAAGAGGGCAGAGTCGAGCCCCACGTCACTAAGTAGACAAATAGAAGCTCTTATGACCCTCCTATGTGTGTTTTTGAGGAAAAACAACTCATGGTGATTTCATGAATAAGCTTTTAAAAAAAATTCTTTTTGTATATTTTTAGGGAAAAATAAAATCCTGCTGGCATAGAAATATCAGTTGGGCATTTTTATTTCATAAACACATACAAAGCTTTTACTATGTGCCAGACACTCTTCTAAGTGCTTTACAAATCTGAGTGCCTGATCCCTTCTCTAAGATGACTTCTCTCTCCTTTAAGGGCCCCCAGTGAATCCCTCCATCTGTCTACGCATGTCCCTGAAACTACACCACCCAACTCAGCATTTAGCCACATTCCTTCTTAGTTCGATCTATCACTTTTCTGTATCACTTTTTGTCCATGGAAGGCAGAATTCATACTAGTGGTTTATAAACCACCAGTGGTTCTAGGAATCACTCAACTCACATCCCACCAACTAGAAGGCATACTCCTGAGGCCATACACTCATAGTACTCTGAAAAGTTGCCCAGCTTATGTGATCAGAAATTTTTCAGCCAAGCCTGGCTATCCATTACGGTTCTCAAAGACTTGCAAAGGGAAGGTACATCAGTTTATTCAACAGTGAGTTCTCTGGGTCTCTTTCATAAGTGCACTAATCCCATTCATGAAGACTCAATTCTCATGACCTAATTATCTTCCAAGGGCCCCACCTCCTAATACTATCACATTGGGGGTTAGGATTTCAGCATACAAATTAGGCAGGGGGAACAAATACCCAGTATATCGCAGTCATGGCCATCAAAGAAACACAGCTGTTCATTTAAAAATCTCCTGTCCCTTCTTGAGGAAAACTAGGTAACAACCCCTGAAAACAATGTGTTCATTCAACAAACATTTAGCACCCTCATCCTATGTTCCAGGTATTATGTTAGATGCTGAGCATGCATTGGTGAATAAGACTAACATGGTCTAATCAAGAGAAGACAAGTAAACAAGCCTAGGTAGCTAGAAGCTATTCTAGCCCAGAGAATGGGCCTGTTCAGAGGCCTGAGGATCAGGGATGCAGCCATCAGAGAAACTACAATTAGTTTAATCCGATGTAGTTGGGGTAGAGGGCAGTTGACAGTGGTGAGAAATGGGGTAGAAAAGTAGCAATAAACAAGGCTATGTACAAGAAAATGAGGACTGCCCTTCCCCATCCTCTCTTCAGAAGCTTATGGATTATTAAACACTAAAACACTTATAAATAACATAGCAAACTGTCAGTACTAGATATAGGAGACCTGGACTACACAGGCAAGTTGTGCACTTGACACCTCAAGGGGCAGTATTCGTGGAGACACCCCCGGGGGCTGTGCAATGTATCAGCCTTGGAGGACACTCAAGACCTACTCGCTAATAACAGCTGTTACCATATGCCTGATACATTATACACATGACCTTATCTAATCCTCACAACTGCTCTGCAAGATAAAAATTATTTTCTCTGTTTTCTAGATGAGGAACCTGAGTCTCAGAGAAATTGAAGCTAGACACTTAATACGTAACATCACTGGGATTCAAACCCAGGTTGGACTAGCTCCAAAATGCATTTTCCTCTCCTACACTTAACACTCCCTCCCAGAGAGGAGAGGCTTCCAGTTGGGTTGAAAGATCCAGGAAGATTTCCTGGTTGAGATGGGCAGTGATCTCATTCTTAGAAGATAAGGAGGAGTTGGCTAAGCACAAAGTAGGACAAGAGGCATCCTTCGGGAGCGTAAGAACTGGCACAGGGCAGTTAAGTGCACTGTGATGGGAAGACACCTAGGGGGTTAGGGCTGTAAGTTAGGTGACAGGGCATGAGAAGAACAAATAGGGGAAGGTGTAAAAGTGTAGGAAGAGATGAAAATGAGAATGATTTCAAGTGAAGAACAATAAGACTTCATTCATTTTAGCCTATGCCTATAGAAGCCCCATTCCTGATCAAGAAAGAAAGTGAGCTGTGCAGGCAAATTTGGAGTGTGACAGACTCCAGACCCTGGAGCAGAGAAGACAGGCTTCATGGAGGCCATGAGATTGGAGCTAAGCCCTGATCTGTCTGACAGGATATAGGTGAAAAAGGAGATTGAATCAAAGAAGATGTCATCACTTAGAGCCCTAGAAGCTCAGAAGACATGGTCAGTTCTGGCTTTAAGTAAGGAAACCGGAATGAGGGTAGAGGATACGGGTGAAGATGAGTCCAGGTTGCACAAGTTGACTTGGAGATGATAGTGATATCCAAGGGAACATGTCCAGGAATTAGTTCAAGAAATTGAGCTTCCTTGAACTGGAGCTTAAGAAAAGGGTATAAGAGGTAATTACTGGGAGATAAAGCCTTGGGAAGATGACATGAATCTAGGTGATTAGGATCAGAAAATGAAAACTCCCCAACATTCAATCTTCAAGGCACAGTTGCAAAACAAAAGACAGAGAGAAAGACAACAAAGGATACCAAAGGGAAGTGATCAAGAGATGAAAGAAGTGTGACTCATGGGATTCTAGACCAGAGACTTGGGTAGGTTAGTTTTTCCAGTGCAACAGATAAGGCAAGATGGAATAAGCCTAGGCCTCATGGATTGGGGGCATTTGAACTAGGCCTTAAGTGAGAGGGAGGATTTCATCAGATGAAGATGGAGGGCAAAGGCATTCTAGGCAAAGGAAATAGCAAGAACAAAGATGCAAAGCAATATTGTATCAAGAATCATATTTTACCTGGGTAAAAATCTCTGTATAACTAGGCATCATTTTTTTTCAGAATTCAAGAGTAATCTGCACTTGTTGACTCAGACATGTCTTTACTCAGTAAAAGCAAACTTCAACCATTTCAGTTCCATGTTTGATCTTTTCTGCTTGATCATGTGCTTCTTGAGCATGGGAGACCCTGTCCTGTTTGTTTGTTTGTTTGTGTTGCTTTTCTCCTATGTAGTACTTGGTGAAGGTATTCAGTAGGTGCTCAAGCCTGTTTGGTGACTGTTACTGAGAAAGGGCCTGGAAGTTCATAAGCATAGAAACCATTCAAAAGGTGGGAAGATAAAAATGCTTTAAGAAAAAAACGCATTTTGAGTTGGCTAGTTTATTTACCTTTTGGCATGCCACTCTGAAAGGGCATTTTCTTCCTTTATTGTGGTAATGTCCATTTCACTTTTAAGGTGACATGATTTATAAAAATCTACCACATAGTTTTAACCATATTTGTAATAATAATAAGAAATGCTTTATTGCCCTCAAAAGAAATGAGCATTTTCACATCTTGTTCACTCTCTGGGAAAGCCAAAAATGTTTGAAACCATGTGTTATGATAATTGCTTGTCAAATATTTAAAAATATTTCACTGATAGAAGAAGAGTCAAAGTAACATTTAAATTTTAATTCCTATACCCTGAAAACAGGGTATTATAATACTAATTATAAAACAGCAAACCAGATTTTTAAAAAATAGTATAAAGTATATATAAATGTCAAGGGCAAAAAGTCTTTTATCCCTAATTTTAACTAATAGGCCGTTTTGGAGCTGCATGTCAATACTCCCATCCCTCCATTCCTCCATCAAGAATGAAAGTCTGACCAAGCATTATACTAAACACAGCATGTTCACACACACACACACACACACATACACACGCACCATGTTTATAAGAAATACACTATCCAAAAAAAAGAAATACATCATCAAAGATCAAATGTTTAAAGAAAGGCTAATTTATGAAGTAACATCTTTTAATTCTTTTTCTCTGTTTTCTTTAAATCTAATTAGTATTGCAATCCCTGCGGTTGATCTCTATGATATACTGCTTAAAGTGTAATTATAGTTGTTTATTCCCAAAAAAAGAGAGAAAGAGAGGACAGGGAGACAGAGACAGAGAGAGACATAAGGAGAGGGCTTTCAGTCTTGCGACTTTCTACAACTTTTTCAGAAGAAAACAAATGGTTTGATCAGATTTCAGCTTATAAACTTACACACTGATTATACAATTATAAAACTTTCTGTATTAGTTATCTATTGCTGAATAATGTGCATGCATGCCAAGTTGCTTCAGTCACGTCTGACTCCTTTCGACTCTACAGACTGAAGACCACCAGACTCCTCTGCCCATGGGATTCTTCAGGCCAGAATACTGGAGTGAGCTGCCATTTCCTCCTCCAGGGGATCTTCCCGATCCAGGGATCAAACCCGTGTCTCCTATGTCTCCTGCATTGGCAAATGGGTTCTTTACCACTAGTGCCACTTGGGAAGCCCTTGCTGAATAACAAATTACCCCAAAACAAGACTTCCCTGGTGGCCCAGGGGGCTCAATCCCTGGTCAGGGAACTAAGATCCCACAGGATATTTGGTGCAGCCCAAAAAAAAAAAAAAAAGTTACCCCAGAACAACAACTAGTTATTCTCTCATGGTTTCTGCGGATCAAGAACCTGGGCACAATGTAGCCAAGTGCCTCTGGCTCAAGATCTCCGAGGAGATGCCATCAAATTGTCATTTCAAGATGCCACTGGGGTTGGAGATTCCACTTCCAAGCTCACTCAAGAGGCTGTTGGCAGGAGGCCTCATTTCCTCTCTGTGAGCCTCTCCATAGGCTGCCCGAGTGTTCTCATGGTATGGAAGATGATAATGACAACAAAGATAGGAAGTGGGAGAAGGGGGAGGGAAGGAGAGGAGGGACAGAGTCCAAATCGGAAGCCACAGGCTTTTTGTAACCCAGTGTCAGAAGTGACATCTCGCCACTTCCGCCATGTTCTATTTGTTGGGGAAGTGACTCTGGAGGTCCAGCCCCTACATGAGGGGAGGGGACTACACAAAGGTGGGAGCACCAGGAGGCGGGATCACTGGGGACCATCCCAGTGATGACCTTAACTCCACAAATGAGACATTCTTCAATTTATCTGTGTATATACAATCAATTTACAATCAATGGCAGGACACAGCTTGGGTAGAAAAATACATGATAAGTCACTGCTGTACCCTTGCCTCTGTCGGTTCTGTTTTCCTTCTCTGGGGAAAATAAGTCCTACCAGCTGCAAATTACAAGTCCGACTGATTGGTGAAAAGTATTCCAGAGGAAGCTTCTATTTATTTTTCTAAGACGACATTGCTGAAGACATTTAAAGCCAAAGGGGAAAAGTGTAAACGGTAAATCAAATAACATAAATGATGATGCTAGTTCAGATCAGACCAACGATTTCCTAATGCAGCTCAGTGGGAGTGGGGAGATGGGGGAATCTGAGTCATATATATGTGTATGCACATATTTTTTATATATCCCTGGAGAAGGAAATGTCAACCCACTCCAGTATTCTTGCCTGGAAAATTCCATGGACAGAGGAACCTGGAAAGCTACAGTCCATGGGGTCGCAAAAAGTGGGACACAATGAGCGACTGAGCCACACACACACACACACACACACACACACACACTATATATATATATATATATATATAAGGCATTAGCCAGCTTCAAAATTGAGAGGCAGGGGACTTTGCTCATTGATTTATGTATGTATGTATGTATATAAATACTAACACAATGCTTCCCATCACTCTTCCCATTACTACTTTCTTTCTTTTTTTTTGCTTTGTTCCTATCCAATCCACAACCATCTGGCTTGGCCATTGATGAAGTTTCTGTAACTTATCTGAAGGGTAATGCAATGAAATCAGAGGAGCTCCCAGAATTATTAAACAGCAGGAACCGAGAGGGGCTCACAGGGCCTGAGCAGGTGGGGGATTGCAGGAGGCTTCATAAACAAGTTCCCGGAAGTGAAACGACAGGCTTGCCCTTCCCTGCCTGTCTGTCAGCCTTCATTTTTAGATGTTCTCTGACAGGCAAGGGGGAATTGCTCTGAGTCAGAGAAGTAAATGCTAATACCAGTTT
Organism: Bos indicus; assembly: GCF_029378745.1. Lineage (NCBI taxonomy): Eukaryota > Metazoa > Chordata > Mammalia > Artiodactyla > Bovidae > Bos > Bos indicus. The sequence continues at coordinate 18,386,667 of NC_091789.1, read as the reverse complement.
TCAAATGTAAAGGAACACACACAAAAAATCCCTGCCAGCTGTCTAAAAACTTACCACTCCCCCCTTCAAAAGCACTTATATTCTACAGTTACCAGGAGGAATATTTAAATGACTCAAGTTATTTTCAATGTTATTTTAACTTTGTCACACACACCCTATTATATAAACACCAGGCTAATGTAAATTATTCACCTTTTAAAGTTACTTCAAAATTTTTGACTTTTAGCCAAATACGTATTTCTTTCTAGCAAGAATTCTTTTGAGTTGTAACACTACAACTTAAATACATACACATCTTTAAAAGTTTATTTTCCAAGTAATGCCCATAGAATATTTATTCTGTTTTCTAAACTGCATTTACATGACAACATACTGAAAGAAAGCCAGTGTGAGGAGAGGAGAAATAAGTCCTAAAGCCAAGTCCTAAAGCCACAGTGAGACTGGTTTCTTTGGGGTTAGAGAAACCTCAGCCCTCCCCTCTACCAACAGAGGGTCAAGTTGGGAACAAATTGACCCAAAAGTAAGCCTCAATATCATTCCTACACTAACTCCCTATAATAATTTACAGTCTGCAATCAAAATAAAATTATCTCTTCAAAAATCTGGCTTGTATGATCCAAGCTACAAATTAATTCTCATGTTCATTTCATATTTCATCTGCTTAATTTTTGCTCTACCAAGCTATAGAGAAATCACACTTTTCTGATTATATTGAAGCACCTAAGCTCATATATGTTGGGATATTTGGTTACAGCAACTACAATGAATATTTAAGTTGCCCAAGTTGCTTTCAGTGTTGTTTTAACTTCTTGAAAATATTTAATGACAATTTTTTAAGCTGCCCATGAAAAAAAAACATTCTCCAGTTTGAAGCTCTGCCATCACTCCAAAACGATTAGCCTCAGTCCAGAAGGTGTGTTTCCGTTCCTCTGTTCCATCAAATCAGCACATGAGGTTAAATTTCTGTATTCTTTTGGTGAATTTTTCTGCCTGATATTTACTGGTATTTTAAAACATATTTTTATGACTAATGTCACAAGAAATTGATTATCCTTAAAGGCCAGTCAAGTCTAGTCAGGGGCAGGGGGGTGGGTATATTTTGGTGGGGGCCTATGCAGTTGTCTGAGAAATAGAGAAAAGGGAAGAAAGAGGGGTAGGGAGAGAAGGAGAAAAGCTGCTGTGTAGGCATATGTGAAGCAGTATTTTTCCATCTGTTCTCTTCTCCAGTAAGAAAACTCACTCCTGTGTGCATGAAGAAGAAGATATTCCAATGGTTCCGATCAACCTCGGTTTATCACAGTTTTAGTTTGTAGAGTTACCAGGTAAGCCCAGTGAATCTATTGCAAACAATTTTCATTACATCACACTCAAGGCCCTTCAAAGACTCCTCACAGTCCCATAATTAAATCAAGACGCCTCTGCCTACTTCCACACCCCTCTAATCTATTTGTCCTGGAGGGGCAGACCTTATTTGTCCAGTTCAATCAACAGCTAATTCCACAAAAGATAGCCTCTGTCTTGCTGTGTCTCTCTCCTTTTAACTCTTCTCTATCTGCAGGTCCCTGAACATACTGTTTTCCTCATTGCATTTAAATTGCACCTTCCCTTCAAAAATCGGCTTGAAACTTAAAAGTATGAAATGATGGTGGGGGACTACCCTGGTGGGCCAGGGGTTAAGACTCCATATTTCCAATGCAGGGGACACGGGTTTGATCCCCAGTCAGGGAACTAAGATCCCATACACTGTGCCACACAGACAAAAAAATAAAAAATAAAAATAAATCAAATGATGGAGGTAGTTTTTCAGGAGAGGGTTTCTAGTACTGAGTAGCTAATTTAAAATAAACTAATTCCATAGTATTAAAGGGGATGAGTTTCAAATGCCAATCTCAGACCAACTTGTTAAGCAACCATGTTGGCTTTGGGTTAGACAACCCTTGGCACCAAGGGCACCAAAGGGCACCTAAGCCAACTCTTGAGGATATTGGCCACAAGCTTCACCACCGACACGACCTGACTTCTCCTCACTCCCTCCATGTCTTTTCCCTTCTCAGGTAGCATTTATTTGAAAATCTGCGTTGGACACCAACTAACACGAGTAATTGTGCAAAGTGCTGAGAAGAGATCCATAGCTGGGCATGTCCTTACTCTCTAGGGGCTTCCTATCTGCTAGGCAGAGACTTAGAATGACTAGCTTTATTAATGTGCTGTGATGGAACAGGCCAGAGGCAGTTAACCCCAACCTGAGATCATCTGAGAAGTCTTCAGGGAGGAGATGGCATTTGGGCTGAGCCTTGAGGGATGAGGAAATGAGAAGAGCAAAAATCTCCTGCGTGGAAGGATAAAAAAGAAGCTGTGGTTGGAGGGTGAAGGGGTACAACCAGAGGGGCAGATCAGAGCCAGGTTGGAGAGGGTCTTGAAGGCCACATTCAAGGACTATACTTTTCGCTGTATGATTTTTTAGTGCCAAGGATCAATATGATCAGAATTGTGTTTTTAGAGTTGAACTTAGGGAACTAGGGTGAGAGGGGCCAAACTAAGCTGGGGGATGAGCCGGGAGCCTGAGAAGGTTACCTTGGTGACCTAAGGGTGGCAAGTTAAGGGTTTGCATTAGAAGACAGAGAAGGAATGAGGGGAAGGACTTGATTTTCTTTTCCTTCTTTCACCTTCCTCCTTTCTCATTTTTGTCCTTGCCCCTACTCTCTGCCTCCCTCCTCTTTCCTTGCCTGAGGCCTAAGCATTCCTTGGGAACTCTGAGCTAAGGAAGCTGCTGAAGCCCTGGGTTTAGGGCACATGTTAAAATGGAAAACTGGACCCAGATCTCTAGCTCCATTTCCTGCCAATGGATGGAGCTCACCCTGATCATTAGCTACTGTGGAATCCCACCTGATTTTAAACCCAAGAATTATTTTAAAAGACAGGAGGTAAAAGAAATGACATGTCTCACCAGTCCTAGAAACTCTACATATTAAGTCTTTTAAATATTTTTTTAATGCAAACAGCTATGTTATGGACACAAGAAGAAGTTCTGGATATTCTGGCATTAATAGCTTTAATATTATGCTTCAGTTATACACACTGACTTTCCTTCCTTTCCTATTTCAACAAGTATTTCATGGTTTGGAAAACACATCTTGGTTTTAAACAGATAGCATCCCTTAGCACTGTTCACTTTCCTGTCCCCTCCTCCTATCTCTGCCCAGCGAGATATTATTTTCTCCCAGGAGTAGCACGATCCTAAAAGTGAAGTCGTTCCAACTTGGGGAGCTCTGTGCTTTTGACAGCACCTCTTTGGTGCTGGCCAATTTGGAGCTTAAAAAATTTTTTTTTGATATAAAAGGAGTAACCAACTGTCCAAATGCACTTCAGCCTCCCTGAATCCAATAGCATTTGATGTGTTGACGTTGCTCTATACTGAGTTTTTGTTTTTATTTCTTCTGTATAATAGGGTAATAAGGCTCAAGGAAAGTGCTAGAAGTGTAAGATTAGAAATTGATCATAATGTTTACGGTGAAAGCAAGTGACCAAATCTTGTCCAGGAGGTGGGCTTTCATCTCCATGCCCCTATCATTATACTGTGCTGTGAGCTCACTCTGGTGCAAAGGAGAGTCCAGCTGGCTTACAGGATGAGGACCCTGTAGGGCCAGCACAGTGTAGAGACTGAGGTCACCCTCCACCCCTCCACTGTGGCCTTCCTTTGTGCAAAGATCCGATCATTTCTGTCATCTGAGAGAGTCTTTGATTTCATGGGCCAAAATCCAGGAATAATTAAGACAATAATAGTGCACACCCAACAAGAAAAACATGCCCTGTTTAAAGAAGAAATCCCAGCAGCATTGAAGGCAGTGATTCCGCATCTTTGAAAAGAGACTTCGAAATCAAAAGCAACAGCCATCAAGGACTTACTAAGCTCCTCCTTGACAGAAAGGAAAAATTTACTAATTTATTCTTTCTCCTGGTGAGATCATGGGGTTGGGAGAAGTTAAGATTTGACATTTCCCACCCCCCCTCAAAGTTCTAAGTTTTGCAAGCAGTTATTTTTTATCATAACCAATTTCTCAAAATAAAATAAAAATTACTAAGGTGCACTATATTTTTTGCTAAATCTGACAGTAGGGCAGGCATGAGTCTATTATTTCTGCTCACTGCTAGCCTTTTCTTGAACCCTGAAAAAAAAAAAAAAAAAGCTTTTACAAATAACACAGTAGAAGCTTCATAACACAATTCCAGTTGTTTTCTTTCTGTTAAATCTGTAACTCTATCCTGATTTTATCTCTCTGAAGACTTCTGGATATTTACAACATAAGGAAAATCTTGTTTCCCTAACTCAAGGCCTTCATGAAAAACATAATCATAAAAGACACTTCTAGTTAAAATGAAAATGCTAAGTTCTAGACATTTTGTTTACAGTGTAAAAAAGAGTTTCAATTCAACTCCTTTTCCTAGTATCTAATTCCAAAGATTTATTTGCAATTGCTTCTCAGAAAACACTTTCCAAAAATTCTTCTAAATACCTTGTTATGGGTTACTTCCTTGCTGAATTTCTCCACTCGAGGGCTAATTTATTTTCCTCAGCTGCACCTTCAGAGCCTTCAAAGCTTTTTTTTAAACTCTCCTCCCACGGCTGACTAGAATTATTTCTTATCAAGGTAATTTCTGAACGTTTCAGGGAGGAAAAAAATATGTGCTATTTTCCTGAAAATACCTGCTTTGAAGCTGAATTTCAGAAACGACAAAAAAACAAAAACAAATAGTGAATGGTGTCCACTTCATTTGGGGGTTCTCGGGTTGCCCAGCGAGAAGTTCCCTCCTTGACACCGGGGTTTGGAGGGCTGCGGCTGGGTTTTAATGCCAGGCTGCGTTTCTAAGCGACTCTTGGGGCAACTTCTGTTTTGTGAGGTTGGGAAGGGCCTACTAAAATGAGAAGCCATTTGCAGAATCAGGGTTTGTTTCAGAGGCCCTAAGAAAACCTAAGGAAATCCTTAAGACATCATATTTGAAAAATACTCGAAGATTGTTCACTTGAGTAAATACTTAGCTTGCCTGCCCTCACTTTCTGCGGCCTGTAGCCATATTACTCACCCTCAAAGCATTCATCAATATTCAACTGGCTCTCTAATTTGCTGATGTAGCAAGAAGAGTTTAATAAAGGAAACTTGCTTCCCCCCCCCCCCCTTTGGAGGACGTGCCACAAACTCCACTTTTATCTAATAGTGCTGGAATCTTCTGCCCTTCTGCTAATCCAAGGAGGGGAATGCACGCTTGCGCGCAGTTAGATCAACCCAAGCAAATTTACCCACGAAGCCGAGCCTTAAAAGCCCAGAAAAGTCTTTCACCCCAAGGACACTGGAGCTTTATAAATGATCTATCTGAGGATTTAGAAGCTTGTTCAGTCACGTCTGACAGCCCGACAAACTTTCAGCCCTGTCCACGAAGCATTCTGAAAACTTTCAGAGGGAAATTATCGTTTAGAAATAACTTCTTAGCGCCCACCGAACCCTTACACGTCACTGCAGTCTTAAAACCTTTCCTGAAAATCAAATCTTGGCCTGTAAAATCTTTTTAGTTAATCTTTGAAAATAGTTTTGCAGACCCTGGAAGAGTCTACTCTCCCTCCCACCCCCCACCTCTAAAAAAATGAAAGAAAGAAAACAGCCGCAGAGGCAAGGGACAGGCCGCGCAGCACTTGCAGCGCCTCGGGTCTGCGAGATCGCCCTTGCAAAGAAATTAAGAGTTGACATCGGCGCTCCAGAAACCTCAGTGAAATGCATGCGAGAGTTAAGCAGCTCAAGAAACTTGAGCGCCGAGCAAGGCAGAATCCGTGGTTTTATTTTTGTATACTGATTTCGTGTGTATGTGGTGTGTGTGTTGCTATTTTTCTTTCAGCACCTGATTTTTTTTTTTCCAGTGCAGCGCGCGATTCCCCACCACCCCGCGCGCAGGGCGCAGGCCGCTACAGCCTTGGCCACCCTCGGGGAACGTGGGGGAACCGGGGCCGCGGCGGCGGCGTCAGGCGCGCGGCCCCAGCTCCCCGCGGCCCATCCGTTTTCTAGCCCGTCCGCCGCGCGGGCGGTTGGGCAGAGCTGAGCCGATCGAGTCGGAGTCGTACCCGGGGTGGCTGAGTCGCCCGCGGAGCCCCCTGCCCAGACCGGCGCGCTCGGCAGCTCCTCTGCTGTGCTGTGCGCCTGGCCGCCCACCTGCCCCGAGGCCCCCGGGTGCCTCCCGGCCTGCGTCCCGTGTCCGGGGCGGTGGCCGCTGCCGGCCAGCGCTACCCATTGCCCTTCCCTTCCAGAATTCGCTGGTCTGAGCCCTGCGTGCTGACAGATTTGTCCCACCCGGGACAGGGAGGGAGGAAGGAGTCGCGCTCATTTTCCTAGACAGCATTCAGGCGCTGTTTCTTTAACGAGGAGAGGGAGTTCTCACAACGTTTTTATTATGACATTTTGCAAGTAGACAGGAAAGTTGAAAGAACAGTACAACAAACATCCACTTATCCCCCACCTGGATGTGACAACTTAACACACTATAACACTTGCTTCCTCTGTCTGGCACAATGTGTGCGTGTGTAGGCTGTATCATCTGAAAACTGAAGACAAGATGATATTTCACCTCTCCACTCCAGCCTTCATCTTCTAAGGGTATCCTCCTACTTAACTTCAATACTATTCTCACTATTCTCACCTAAGAAAATCAACTCTCCGTCCCTAACAGCAGCTAGCATTTATAATAAGGGCTCATTTCCCTCCTGTTGCCCGGGGTCAATCTTAAAAATGTTTCCCCTTCTTGGACCGGGACGTGTGCAGACAGTTGTTCCATTCCTCCGGGCTCTGTGCCCCCAGCGGACGGCCTGCAAGTACGGGACCCGCTCCGGGGCTGCTCTCCCCGAGGGCTTGGAGGCTCGGAGGGGTGGCCTGGGCAGGGGAGTCCCCACGAGGCTGGCCTCAAACGCTTGGGGAAAGCGCTACGCTCACGCGGTTCGAAGCACCCCTCCCCGTTTCCTCCCGCAACAAGTCAGGCACCCCCAGCCGGCACAGCGCCAGGGGCGTTGCTCAGTCACCTTGCTCCCTACTGGCAGCTCAGGGGGCACCGCGAGAGGACCAGTGGGCGCGGGGTGGCGTCCGTCCTACACATCTGGGTGTGCGCTGCGCTACCCTGTGCCCGTGGCTTTGCCTTGTCCCATTCTTTTTTCTCCCTAAACCCCGGCTCGTCGACTCTGTACCGGCTCTACTGGATGCCCCGTGCCCTTCTCGGCCCCATCCCGGCTGCGGGCCAAGGTTGTGGCGTGGAGCGCCGACACACACACACCCACACACCCACCCACACACACACACACACCCCGCCCCCCCATCCCTCTCCTCTTCCCCTCCCCCTTTCCGCCCCGGGGCCGGGAGCAGCGCGCCGAAGGGGGGGGGCGTGGGCACCGCGTGGCCACGCCCCCGGAGCCGGCTTTTTCTAGAGCCGCTGCTGGAGGCTCTCCGCCGGCCGCCCAGCTTGCCTCCCAGGGTGCGCGAGGCTCCGGTCCCGCGCTCCACTCCGCTCCGCCTCCGCCACGCCGCTCTCCGAGCTTCGGCTGCAGCCAACGCAGGAGCGCGCCCTCCGCGCCGCCACCCCGAACCCCGGCCCCGGGCTCCCGCCTCTCCGCGCCCGGCTCCGGTCCCTATGGCTCGGGACCCGGTCCCGCGCCCCCCGCGCCCTCGCCGACCTCAAGCCCCGGCCCCTCTCCCCTCCCGGGCCCCGCTCTCTCGCTGTCTGTCTGTCTCAGCCCTCCGCACCCCCTCCATTCCTCCCTCTCTCTTTTGCTTGCTTGCTCGTTCGCTAGCTCTCAGACGCGGCGAAGCAGCTTCGCAGGAAAATCCCAGAAACCTTTGCAAACAGCTGACAATGAAATTTAAGAAATTCTTCGATTTCGGCGCCATTTTCGAGTGGATCGAGAGGTGACATGAGATTTTTTTAAAAGGGACTTGTTGGCTGGCATTTCTCCCTTTAATCACGTTGGTTACGGCAGACTGAAAAAAATTTGAGTTACCACGCTGAAAAAGTTATGTGTTGCTTTGGGATTGTAAAGCATGTTGGGGCGGGAGGCGGGGGGGGGGGGGGGGGGGCCGGGGTGCGGGCGAAACAGACACATGAGTGGGCTGGGAGAATTCTTAGGAAACGGGCTGGAAAAAGCTAAGATGGAGGGGTGGGGAGAGAAAATCGAGTAAGGGGCTGTGACCGCTTGTCAGCCTCGCTAGAGTCGGGATCCACTGGTTTTGACGGACTGTACATGAACTTTTCGTGGCTCCTATTTGTAAGCCGTAAAATATGTCTTGGAAATAAATGTATGATTAGTTTTGCACTGTCTTTTCCCAACTAAAACTTTCAAGGTTGTTTAGTTTTCCCTGTAGGAAACATGACGTTGGTAAAGTCGGCATGAATGAGCCGAGGGAAGGTCCATCGTGTTTGTGGTGGGGGGAAGAAGACATCTGCAAAATTGAGACAAAACGTTGTAAAATATGAACAGAGGAAGAGGCGTATGCTTTGGCTCTCAAATGATTTGGCCCAACACAGTTCAGTTCAGAAGGCGGGGTGGGGCTAAGGGCAACTCGAAAGTATCGATTCTTTGTCTATTGTATCCGCGACTGACTCTCTTCTGAAGTGACAAGACTTCTGTTTGTAATCTCTTTTCGTAAGTAAACTTTAATCTAAGGGGAAATCCATAAACTAGGGGAGCGAAGTGGCTTTTTAGGAATGTAAGTCGTTGTACTGTCACTAGGAGAGAAAAAACGGGTTAAATGACAGGTACAAATGAATTCGATTCCAGTGAGTTTGCAGAGCAATCTGGAAGGGACCTTCGCCTTTGACACCATTGCTGTTTCGAATGAACTTTTGTTTTTCTAAGTAGTCAACTAAGGAAATGTTAAATGAGGGATGACTTTAATGTGAGGGTTCTCATATTTGTGTGGGGCATAAATATTTAATTGGGAGAAGGTTGTGGAGTTTTAAAGTAAAACTGTACATTTGCTAAACATGTTTTTTTTTTCTTTCTTTTTAAAGGCAACCAAGGACGTTTATCTCCATTAATCCCAAAAGTGAGAGTTGTTTGTAAATAGCATAGCCAAAACAAGATGGAATTTACACACACTTAAATGTATGTCCCAATTTAGGGAACGAGTTATTAATAAATTAGTTTACCATAAGTAGTGCATTTGGTAACACTGGATCTCAGTCTGGTGTTACGAATTTTGTAATTAGTCTCATTGAATACTCTGAACATTTTATCATCTAATAAACAGGACACAGCATCCATTAAACTGGTTTTGAAAAAACGATGTAAATTTTAAATGAACCAAAACACTTAACAGACGTGGATACTTGTCGTGTCTATTACTTGTATTGAAACGTATTTTAACTTTCAAAACCATTAGCATTTTGTGCTACTTGTGTTGTTTTAACTTACAGGTTTGTGATTGAGGGTTACAGATTTATTTGCTTCTGCTTGACTATTCCGTTTAAACACTGTGGGAAAGGATGCGTGTAACTTATTGCTAATGTGTGTCCATTTTAAAAAGGAAAAAGTGGTATGTAATGAGTTAATCATTAAGGAGTATGCACAGAGCCGGCCATTTCAGAACGGGAAAGCATTTCTGGGGAACTGCTTGAGACAAGAAGGACTGATTTGACATCAAGTATTTAAACTTTTTGACTTGTGTTTTAATAGCTGATACTAAAAGGTACAAAGTATTTATGAATAAGTTTGAGTTAGTTTCATATGTAAACATCCAGATATTTCATATCAGAAGAGTTATCTCTTCATTCTTTAATACCTTTAAAAAGAACTCAAAGCAGGGTGTTTGCTGTAATAAGAAAGCACTGGTGAGTTCAAGAGGACATCTCATGCTTCTAGGGATGGATCTGTATTTCCCAACTATCATATATATTAAAATAAGCTGAAGCCGCCATAGACATTTTGGTGATCTTCTTTAAGTCAATAAATGAAAAGTTATTGTTTTTTTAGTGGGGACATTGAGTGAGGCTTATTTATAACATACACCAGGAAAAAGTTTCAGGAAGACTTTGGAAGCAGGCAAGAGTGATCCAGATGTTGCCAAACTGCCTCAATTTCTTTTCTTACTATGCTTTCCTTCAGAAGTAAGATTCTTTCCCACCCTAATTCCTCTCTCAGCCCTCTGCCTTTCACCACTACACTTTTCCAAGATTCATCCTCTGAGGGAAAAAAAGAAGAAATCGAGTAACATCCTTCACTCCACCTGCTGAACCTGGAAATCAAATTTCTAAAAAGTATGTCGATTTGGACTGACGTTTCGCTTTATTCCTCGCCATCGGGCGGCACGGGGGTCTTCCTTCCAGTCACCTTGTCTTTCTCCACCTGCAGGTACCCCAGAGCGATCCTCCTTCGTTGACTCCGAGGGGATGCAGCAGCAATTCATGTTTTGAAGTGCTTTAAACGGTTCAAAACGTGAGGCGCTGCTATACCCCCTTGCGAGGAAGTAGGAAGGTGGGGTTCTGCTAGACGTGCGTGCGTTCCCGGGGAGCACCGGCTCCCCAGGCCAGCTCTGGAACAGGTAGGTGAGCGGAGGCTTGGATCTCTCTTCCTCTTCCCCCAGCGCCCTTTCACCTCCCACGAGGCTCCGCCAGAATTCGAGGAGAGCTCTACTGCTCGCCCGGGGGGCTGGGGGCTGGGGGCTGGGGGCTGGGGGCTGGGGATGGTCTGGGCCAAGCGCTCCGAGAAGGGGGTTGCCGTGCAGCACTCAGCCGTGCCCTAGCAGCGGGAACAGTACTGCAGTGGGCAATTGGTGATCTGGAGTATTGTTTCTGCTGCCCGGGCAAGACTGGGACTCCCGCACGGGCCCCCCCACCAGGTAAGTCCTAGTCCAGTGCCCGCCTTGTCTGCTCCAGCAGCGAGACCCGGGTGAGGCGCGTTTGTCCTCGGTCCAACCTTTGCCCGCCTTTGAATAGATGCGAAAGAAACTGCATTTTAGCACTCCTTTCCCCGTCCGGGTAAAATTTAAACGAGGGTGTGGGGGGAGAACCCTCCTGATCACCTAGACTACCACTCACAGGACAAAAAACGAATAAAGACTACCTTCAAGTCTCAGCAACTAAATGGTGTGGGGTGGCGAGGAGGGGAGTAGTTGGAAAAGAAGTAAGGGGACGCCTTAAGGTGACCCATTGCAAGCAGTCGCCAGGCCGCTGTGCGGCTCCTGGTAAATGACTCACATCCTGCGTGTGGAAAGGACACTGGAGTCCAGGAAAGAGAATGTTTCTGGCCCCTTCTCGACACCTTCCCCACTCTTCTCCCTGTCTCTGTTGGGGGAAGCTTCTGTCGAGATCTGGCAAGGCACAGGGCCTGGCCCGCCGGTGAATCCCAGGCTGCCTCGTAGAAAGGCCTGACCTAAGTGATCTGAGGCCTGCAGGGAGCGAGGTTACCCAAGGGGGTGGCTGTGGAATGAGGCTCGGCGGTTCAAGCTGCCTCTTGCCCTATCTCCCAAAATCTGGTACCAGAATTCCACTCTGGAGGCGCTTCCCCAAGGCCACCGCAGTCGCCCGGGGGCCCGCCCACGGGGATTGCCCCGCTGGCAGGGCGCTGGCTGGACAGCTCCTGAGAAAATGGCAGCCCCTGAGCTGTCGACTCTGGGGCCCTCCGTGCCTACAGAACTCCAGGAACTGTTACCAATGGACCTCGAACGCTGTCTCCACCCCTCACTGTGCGCCCCCCAGTCTAGGCTAGGAGCTTGAGAGCCGGCCTAGAAAAGAGAGGACTCATTCTCTGGCTGAGGTCGTACTTTGCCTGTGAAAATCACTTTAGGTTTTTGGTTTGATCCAGCGCATGGGCAGGTCAAGGACTCTTGGCAAAGACAGAGAGAGGTATGGAAACTTTCCCACGCTTTCTGTCATCCTAAAAGAAACCAAAGACGTGAAAGCCCCTCTGGTCTGTACAGGCTGCCTGGAACTGTCTTCCTGGGGGCCAGGAGTGGGACCCCTGGAGGAGGAGCAGGAGGAGGTCGGGTTTGGGGAGCCCTGGGTTCCAGGCAGCCCGAGCCGGGGCTCAGGCTCCTGCCGCCCCCACGCGCGCTCTCCCAGACTCCTTTGCGCTGAGGCCGGCGCGGGCGGGTCGGGGCCCTTCCGGCCACCGCGGACCTGAGGGCTCCTGGGGCGCCGCCACCCGGCTGCTTGGGGCCAGCCCGGTTCCCCGCGGCCGCCGCTGCCCCGCCCCGGCCTCGATCCCGGACCGCGAACCCTGAAAGTTGGCTCGCGGCCGGCCCAGGGCCCCGCGGGCTCGCAATCCCGAGGCCTGAACGGCGAACAGGTTCCCACACCCGCCTGGCTTTGCGCTTAGGGTAGGAAAGGCACCTCGAGACTGCCGCCGCGCCTCTCATCTTCTCCCTTTCTCCCTGCTCAGGACGGGTCCCCTCGAGCCAGAAGGAGGCCTGGCAGCAGCCAGCGCCCATCCCACGGGAGGACCATACCCGCGCCCTCCAGCTCCCTCCAGCGAGACCCAGGTGAGAGACCCGGCCGGTTGGGGACTGCAAGTGGCGGAGGGTGGGAGCCACGATCCGGATTGGGGGCATTGCCTTCCAGATGCGCTGTGGCCCTTGGCCCCAGGCCCCCAAGAGGCATCGAGCTTGAGGGCATCCACACAGCCTTCGGACTGCGTAGTGCCCTTTTTCTGACTTAAAGCAGTCATCTTACACCATTATTCACACGGTCGAAGTTGCAGTGTGCCTAGATTTTCCTCCAAGGACAAAAATGTGAATAAAGCAATATTTTAGCCAAACATTTCCGTGTCAATTAAGAAGATTGCAATTCGTTCCAGACTATAAATTCTCTTTAACTCTCTAAGGTATTCATTCAAATTGTTTTTCAACGTTGCTAAATGTGCATCATAATGTGTGGGAGTGTGAAAGGAATCCACTTATAGTCAGCAGATCAATTGATCCGATGTTACCACCTTCAAGTAGGCACCTTTCCATTGTTTTCTCATCTTTTCCCAGCACATGTTATTTGTTAGGAAGCTGCGTGCACACAGCCTTGTATTAAGTTTATTAGACAGATGTGGCCCATAAACTAGGAAAAGTTTAGTCAGGCTCTAAATTTAAAATTCCACATTTCTGTAAGTTGTGGGACAAGATATATAGGTTACATTTATAAGCTAGAATTGAACATAATTTAAAATATTTTAATCACAAGGATATTTTTTGAAGGCATCCAGCATTTCCAGTTAGCAGTAATGACTTTTTTTCCAACAAAGGAACACTGCATCAACACTCTTGGCCCGGATCTGGACACAGAAGACTTCTGTTTCAAGAAAATACAGTCATCTCTCAAATCCTGTAATTTATATGCATTCTAAACTCACTAGGTATTGAAAACCACCCAAATGTCCCACAACATGGGATAAAATATAATCAATCACTCAGTGTAATATTATGCATCCTTTAAAAAAGTTATTGGAAAATGTTTTATGATCTGTAAGTCAAAATAACCCTCTCCCACCATTTCTTTCTCCCTGCTGCTCCCTGATACCCATGCTTCTTTGTTCCAATTGGCATGTAAGCTTGTTTTCCCCGCCAAATGAGTCAGTCATGATGGGAACGTCAATTGATTTGAACAGATGTGTGTCAATGTTACTTGGAAAACTAGATGCCAATAACCACAGCCACACACACAAAAAAGGCAGTGGTTGCAACTATGTAAAAATTTATGCATACATACAGACAGTGACTAAAGTGGAACCCCAAACAGGAAAACAGTTGGATATACTCCAGTGCTGGGACATTAAATGATTGTATGCTGCTTTTGATTTTTATTAATATGAATAACTGTCCAATTAAAAAGACCTACTAAGGACTCTGCAGTGCAAATTATTTTGCTGATTGTTTTAAAAAACACCATACCAATCAAATCATCAAGGCAGATGGGGCAGCAGGGGACTGGGTTTGTTCACCCAATCCTGGAACAGGCTCAGGGCAACACTTGGAGAAAAAGTCATCCTACACAGGTGTGAGCTAACTTCTAGGCAGCTTTCCTGAGAAACTGCACAAGACGAAAATAAAAATAGGTCCAAAAAGCATTTTTTTGAAAATCAATTAAAGTTTATAAATAGGAATTAAAGACTAGAGTTGGGGGCTATATCCAAGTTTGAGTAAATTTTTAGAGACCTATTTTCCCATCGGCCTACAGTGTAACTTATCCTCATAACCCTAAAACTTGATACACATTTGTGTTTAGAATGATTACATTACTCCTAAAAGAAAATCGATCTATGCACCAATTATAGCAAATGTGTAACTCCCTGCTATTCTACACCCCAGTTATCCTTCCCATTAGTTACTGCTCAGTAAATGAACAAAAATCTGCTAGCTCTTTCATAATATCTCACCTGCCTGCAGCCTTTACCTCCCTCCCCTGCTCCAAAAGTGATCTCTTTGGCAAGTTTAAAAAGACATAGACCCCTGTAGGGATAGTAAATTAAACCATTGGGGAGGAGCCCTGACAAGACCTCCATTTCCAGGCAGCTGCTCAGCTTTGGAGTGCTCCACTTATGCCAGTGAGCTCTAGAATCTGAGCAGCCAGTGGGAGTCAGTGGCCCTGGCTTGGCCACTGCTGTTAGTCAAGGAGCTGAGAACAGAGCGGTATCCATGAGCTCCGAAGGCTTTGAAGCATGCCTCTCCCAAAGCAGCTCCCTTTACCTGTCCCCTAACCCACCGGACCTGCCCTCCAAACCAGACTGTTGCCCCAAGGCTAGACATTTTAAAGTCCCGGCCACAAAAACTACAATAATCAGAAACATAATAATCCTAACATTTTTCCTTTTTTTAAAAAAAATTGTGCTTTTACATGCTTTTTCAAATGTTTTCATATTTTCTACTTGCAACAACCCCAAGAGATAGGATAAAACATCAAGAAAAGCAATTGCTGATAAGAAGCCTAGAGCTTATGGGGGTTGAGGCTTTTATGGGGGTCTGAGGCTAGTCTGGGGCCTCTTCCTCCTGAGCTCATGTTGAACTTCTTGTTTCATTACCTGTTAATCAGAACCAACTACACAGTAGTGACTAGAGCAGGAAATGGAGTTGGGTTTGTTTAGAAAATTTAGAGGTGAAACTGATGAGTTGTCTGATGAGCTTTTCCCTCTGCCCTGGACAGTTCCTGCTTAAGGCCCATGATTGGCCCCTGGATGGCTAAATAGTGACAATAAATAACCCAGGTGTATACATATAAGTACACACAAACCAAAAAAAAAAGTGTGATTGAAAATCATTTTAAAGTCTCTGACCTATATTGGATACTTTCTAAAGATTTAACCAAATTAATCTTAAGCAGAGATATGGAATGTCCAACCATAAGAGTTAACAATGTAGTCACTCACTCAGTGGAACCTCTTTGAGCCATGACAAATAATAATTTTAAAGGCTGAGTTGAAACCTGGGAAACACTTATGATATCAAGTTTTAGAAATCATGGACATAGAAGCATGTGGACACCGCAATTGACAAGGGGGTGTATGTAGGAGCAGAAACTGGAAAGAACATCAAAACAAGCATACTTGTTGCTTAAGATGGTGGAATTCGAGCGGAAGTTCTTTCTCTGCTTTTCCATGTGTTTTTTGTTATGCCGTGTTTTTTGTTACATTGTCAAACATAATTCTCTAAAAAGTCTTTAGGGGTCACAGACGATACAGCAGTTTTGAGTCAAGGATGCACAGACCTCAGACATCTCGGGGATCATCATGTCACGAGATACCACTGTGCACTTGTGACAGATTGATAACTGAAAGGTCTGGGAGCCGCTCATCTTCACAGCAATACAACTGGTAAGTATTACAAGACCCATTGATGAAAAGATCAAAAAGTGGGTTTTGAGCGAGGAAGAAAGAGGTTGCTGAGGTGGAAGGAATGGGACAAGCTGTACTTTACAGTTTAATGGGAGGTGGGGGGAGTCAGACTTTGTGTCTTTAGTTGTTGTTTTAAGTTCCTTGTAATGAATTGACATTCATTTAAGGCATAAGATTTTATATTCATGCTAGAATGTTAAAGAATTTATGCTCAAGCAAACAACTAAAAAGACATGAACCATAAGTACTATAGACACAGGGTCATCCTTAATATGTTGTTGATGTAAGTTGTTAAGAAAAGGCATAAAAACTCCATGAACAAAAACTCACAGAAGAATACATAAAAGATGCTCATTTCAGTACTTTTTTTTTTTTTTTGTCCACGCCATGCTGCATGTGAGATCTTAGTTCCCTGACAAGGGATGGAACCTGCACCCCCTGCATTGGAAGCATGGAGTCTTAACCACTCGACTGCCAGGGAAGTCCCTCATTTCAGTATTTTTAAGAATAGAAATTAGAAAAATCTTGATGACCAATGAAAAAGGATTGGGTAAATAAAAGATGGTGCCTCTAATATGTGGCAAGAGAATATGCTCCTGCTGAAGTATTTAGCAATAAAAGAAATGAGCAAATTTTTGCACCTCTCCCATCTATGCAATCTGAGCGTACAGGGGGCATTCTGTATGTAGTTTTGTTTCAATATACAGATAAAAGGCTGGGAGGAAATGTATCAAAACTTTTAAAGTGGTTATCTATGAATTGTGGTATAAAAAGTGTTCAAAGAAAGATGCTAAACTATTTTTGCGATGTGTTCCTAATATGTAATCTAAATGTATTGGGAACATTTTGCATTCATAGTTTTGTATCAATCTTCATATTATTATATGGAAAGAAGGCTAGGAGGACGGATACCAAAAGTCCATCAAAGAAAGATGCTAAACTATTTTTGCGATGTGTTCCTAATATGCAGTATAAATATATTGGGAGCATTTTGCATGCATGGTTTTGTATCAATATACAGATAAAAGACTGGCAGGAAGAAACCAAAAATTATATCATGGTTATCTGTGGATTATGATATCATAAAGTGATAAAAGTAAGATGCAAAATTATTTTTGCAATATGTTCCTGAATATTTAATATAAGTATATTGGGAACATTTTGCATCCATAGTTTTGTATCAGTATTTAGAAAAAAAAGGCTAGGAAGGAATATACCCAAATTTAATAGTAGTTATTTCTGGGTTTTAGTATTATAGATGATATCTGTCTTTCTCTTTATACTTTTATGTATTTTCCAAGTAATACTTGTATAAACAACAAGATTCATTACTTTTATAGCGATAATAAAACTTATTTTATGTTTTTAAAGAGTTTGTACTCATTTAAAAAAAAAAAACAAAACATGGTCCTTCGACCCGGGGATGGGGGAAGACTTCCTATTTGGGCAGCAAAGGGCCTAGAATACATTTTCAAACCTGTCTGAGCAAAACCTACACAGCTTTGGTTGGCTCTGTGGTCCAAATGTATGTTATCATTTACTCTTGGCAAAGGAAAGAGAAAGTATAATTTTAAAATATAACCATGACAGAGTAATAATAGTAATATTGCTAACCAGACTGTTATCTCCGGTCTAATCAGAGTAACACTTCAAGAAGTATAGAAAGTTGAAAAGAAAAAGATAAAAAAAGAAAAAAAAAAAGAAAAAAAAAAAAGAAGTATAGAAAGTTGAAACAGGCTGCTTTTCCCCATGAACAATTGAGGCTGGCGGGACTTGGGTTGTTGCCCAGGGCCTCAAGACACAGTGGCCAGCTTGGGACAGGCTTGAGTCAGGAAAACACCTTACAGAAAGTCTAATTCCACTTAGCTAACTTTTTGCAGATGCAGATAAACCTCCTGCATCCCCCCACAATTCTGCTGCACTTCATAGCAACCCCGGTGGTGAAAAACACATGTGCCACCCGAAATGTAAGCTTTCCCTGTTCTTTTAAGAGAGATAGAGACCTAGAGGGGTGGGATGGGGGGGTGGGAGTGAGGCTCTAGAAGGAGGGGAGATTATTATTATTATTATATATTATTATATATATATATTATTATATATATATACACATACACATACACACACACACACACACTTATAGCTGATTCACATTGTTGTACAGTAGAAACTAACATAACATTGTAAAAAATGAATAATTTTTTTTAAAAAAAGGAGGAGTCAAAATAACGTACCCAAGGTCAAGCATGAGGCCGGCAGCTAGAATTTAAAAGAGAGAGAGACAGACAGAGGCATTTGGAGACACATCAGGCTCACAGCCTGACAAGACAGCCACCAAGGGTCGAACGCTCCTTAGCTGCACTGATTTCAACAGAGACACTTTATCAGAAAAGGACTAGGGTCCCACCCCCATCCTTTAAGTAGCACTCTGGGGAAACTGTTTCCCCTCAAAGAATCATTCAAACCCTGTAGCAAGTCCATATTATTAGACATTATTTTTGAAATAAGACTTTGAGAACAGCCTTCCAATTTCCTGGTGCCATGCCCTTTTTCTGCTTAAGGACAATTGTCATATAACCAACCGTGTCCTTTTGCGTCAATGGTTGTGCTCCTCTTTAATCTTTCATACGCACTTTTCTCTGCCGCACTCTAGCAATCTGAGCACATTTTCAGGATACCTAGCTCTGTGCTACTTATTTTTGCAGGGAGGAGAGGACAGAAGAGAAGCGGGTGAATGTGATACTAAGCCAGAGTGCCCTTGAACACACCAATCCTGTCCTCTGTCTGCCACTGAGTACAGAGAAGGCTTTGACCTTCTGAGACAGGGCAGACCATACGGAGAATCTGCTTTGCTCAGCTGAATTATCCAGCATCTTCCTTTTTGCCTAGATCCAGAGCATGGAATGGGGGAAGGGTGTGGGAGGGCCCCCTTCCTCAGTGGAAGCTTTCCTGTACAGCTGAGAGAGAGAGAGGGTGGTGGGGAAAAGGAGAGAGAGAAAGAGAGAACTCTTAACATAAGCACTGACCATAAACTCTTCGTTACCAGAGAAAAAGCCCCCAACTCCTGATTTTCTGAACCAATAAAATGTCCTAGAATTTAGCCACTAAAGAGAGTACTCCTAGTTGGGAATGTGCCAAGAGGGGCAGGGCGGTGGGGGGCAGGGGGCCAGCGCAGGAGCTGGGAGCTGCCCTTTGCTAGCAGGGTCAGTGCAATCCCTCATTTTACAGAAGAGGAAACCGAGTTGCTGAGAGGAAATAACTTGCAGAGAGGTCGCAACTTGCAAAGAATTGGTGGTGACGTTAGAACTT
This sequence comes from Bos indicus, assembly GCF_029378745.1. Lineage (NCBI taxonomy): Eukaryota > Metazoa > Chordata > Mammalia > Artiodactyla > Bovidae > Bos > Bos indicus. The sequence continues at coordinate 18,367,526 of NC_091789.1, read as the reverse complement.
GAACCTTGATCTTCAGGGCTCTTTCCACTGTAATTCATTGCATCTAAAGGACAGAGAAAGCGACTCAAGAAGATGCTAGATAGGATGTGGGGCTTGATCAACATCTGCAAAGGTAGATGGAGCCAGAAGAGGCAGAGAGGCACATGAGGACACTCTAGGTGGGGGACAATGACCCAGGGCAGGCACGGGCAGAGTGGGCATGCTGTGGCACTAGGGCAGTCAGGAGACAGGTCTGGAGGAAATTGCTAAGGTCAAGTCTAGATTGTCAATGTGGGCTATGCAGACCCTAGAGGGGATAAGACATTGTCCCAAGAGGTACAAAAAGCCACAGAATACAGATGATACAACTTCCAAGAGAAAGATTTGATTCAACAGTGGGTCATTTAAAGCACTGTTTTTCTGTTAAGCACAGATTCGGGAAGATAAAACTGAGATCTCAAAATCATTTCAAGTTTGTTGCAGGCCCCTGTGGGCTGCCCCACATCTTCCATCCCAGTCTTATCCTGAGGGAGGATTTATGCATTTGTCTCTAGACATTTGGCTTTCTGCTTGCTTTTCCTGCCAGTTCCAGGATCCTTGACTTCTGCTAACAGCTGCCCTGCTCTGCCCTTTAAGGTGACTGCTGCTTACCCCAGGAAACTGCTAGAGCCCCGTGTCAGGCACAGGACCCAGGTCAGGCCAGTCCCACAGTACCCATGTCCCATTACATACACATCAATTACACTCTAAAAATCTCATGTGACCCCAGCCTGATCAATGAGAATACTTCTCTTATTGATGGGAGTAAGGGTGGGTTAATCCTGAAATGGGAAGTCTTTCTTGCAGTTTCTAAGCTTGGGGCTGTATGTGGCTATGCCCTCACCTACCTTGCTCTTCCGTGTCCATCACTGGGAGGAAGTCCATCTTAAGCAGGAGAGAATGAGAACAGCATGCACCTAGAAACACTTAGAAACACAGCAGGAAGGGGAGGAGCAGTGGGGGAAGGGGAGGGAGGCAAATGACCTAACTAGTCCCATCCCAGGTTGGGAGCATGTATGGTCTGTTCCTTTTTTGTTTAAGCTGGTTTCATTTGATTTGTTAGAAAAATATTTACTGAGCACCTTCTAGGTGCCAGGCACCATCCTAAGGCCTGGACATAGAGCAGTAAAAAATGTTCTCATGGAATTTACATTCTAGATTGAGTTGTGCTTCTGTCACTTGCAACAGATTGCAGAAGAATGTACACGCTAAGCATAAGGACCAGAGAGAGAGAGTCTGTATTATAAACAGAGGAGTCTGAAATTTCTTGAGCAGGGGACTCATGTGATCTTTCACAGCAGGCCTGGCTGGTAGCAGTGACTATGAAAAGACTGGAATGGCTGGGGCTCCAATTTGCTCCATTTTTGAGATACTCTCATGAAGAGAATGTCATGGTTCCTGTGATGAAAGTCAACTTCAAAGGAAAATAAAATGCTCCCAGGAGGTGTTCAGGCCCAGCTCTCCTGGCCCTCCCACCACCCCACTCCCTCTGGTTGTGTGGTTCTGCCGTCCCTGGGCTGCTCCGTTTTCCTTCCCTTTGCCCACGTGCAGTACAATGACAGCTGTCTGCACGTGAAGTGCAGATGCCACTGACCAGAACGTAGTAGCTGAAGGGAAGGCCCACAGGAG